>NC_056738.1:93705329-94005329 GCF_019279795.1 Protopterus annectens | reverse complement strand
GAATTAGTAGAATGCAGGATGCCACAAAGCCCAAAGCCTGCAGAAATGTTCTTGCAGATAACTTGGCCTTTGTTGCCAACATCTTGAAATAGGTAGTCAGTTGCCTTTGTTTGTCTGGCGTGAGATAATCCATCTGGGCAGTTGTATTTAAGCTTGCACCCAGGAATATTATCTCTTAAGAGGGTACTAGTTTTTATTTATTTTCGTTAACTGTGTACCCTAGGCATGTTAGAAGCCTTTTCACAAACGCCAGATGCTGTAGAAGAATGTCCTTGTTTTCTGCTTGAATTAGACAGTCATCCAAGTAAGGATATATTTGTATTCCTCTTTGTCTGCAGAATGCAATTACTGGTGCCAGGCACTTTGTAAAGACCCTGGGCACAGTAGATAAGCCAAAGGGCTGTGCAGAGAATTGGTAATGTATTGAGCCAGCCTCGAATCTGAGGTATCTTCTGCATAACTGTCTGATTGGGACATGCAGGTATGCCTCTTTTAGGTCTAAAGTCACAAGCCAAGCATTCTTGCACAGCATGGGCAGAAGCTGCTGCAAAGTTAACATTTTGAATTTTGGTATATCCAGGAATGTGTTCAGAATAGATAGGTCCAGTATTGGACTCCAGGCCTTGTCCTTTCTGGGTACCAAGAACAGTCTTGAGTAAAATCCTTGTCCCTGCTCTTGCTCTGGTACTTGTTGAATGGCCCCCATGTCCTAGAGGGATGAGACTTGCTTTTGTGCCTCTGTCCATTGATTTTTGGGCAGTTCTGGCCAGCCGTTTGCCTTTGGCAGGGTATGGAAATGGAACTTGTAGCCTTGTGACACTTTGTTTAGAACCCACTTGTCCTGGGTTATAATGTGCCAATTTTTAGAAAAAAGTGCTAATTTTCCTCCTAAGGGTGCTGCCAGGAGATAAGTGCTTGGTGCAGGCAGGGGGAAGTCATTGGGACTGTTTCCTGTAAGGTTGTGATTTGTCTTCTCCAACTTTGGAGGTAGAAGCACCCCATTGCTTTGGCCAGTATGAACCTTGCGCCTGGGATCTGCCTCTAGGGTGTCTGGATCTGCCCCTTTGAGGTCTGTCTGACACAGGAAAGGACCAATTCTTTGTAGGCCAGTGTCTACTAAACCTAGGGGGCTGTACTTGTAAAAATTCTTTGACAGTTTGCGTAGATTTAGCTTTGTCCTCCATTTTCTTTAACACCTCTTCTGCCTTAACACCAAACAAAGTATCATGCTATAAAGGTGCATCTAATAATTTAACTTTCACATGATCAGGCAGATTTTGTTTCTTTAACCAAGCATGCCTCCTAATTACAAAACCCGTAACTGCGGCCCTGCAGGACGCCTCCAAAGAATCAAAACCACATTGCAAATTATGCTTTCCAACTTGTTCAGCTGCATGCAATAAATCCTGCATTTCATTGTTTTCTGCACATTCAGAGTTTAACAACATTTTCTGTTTAAGCAATGCCATGACATGTTGCTGATATTTGAGCAAATGAAACTGACCGTTTAAGGCCCTTATAGCCAAGGTAGTAGATGTGTAAACCTTTTTTCCCCATCTATCCAGTGCCCTAGAATCTCTGTCTGAGGGGGTAGGGTTTTTTGCAGCAGAAGCCTTAACTCCTTTGGGACCCTGTGAAATAGTCTCTGGGTCTGCAGCAGGGTTTTAAAAAGGAATTTATGAGAGTCAGGAATCCTGTAATATCTATCAGGCTTAACAGGAGCTGGAGGTAAGGAGTCAGGGGTAAGACTAGACTCCGAAAAGACATCATCTACAATGTCTAACACAGGTGGAATGGCTAGAGGCCTGTGTTGAGGAAGTAAAAGGAAATCTCTGAGGCTCTTTTTAGATTCTGAAAAATCTTGGCTCTCCCAGTGGAAATGCTCCCTCATGGTATGTAAGGTTTCCCCAAAAGAATGGTCCTCTGGAAGAGAAGCTGAAGGTATAGATTCTTCAGCATCAGAATCCTCATAGGGGGGGAAGAGAATATTCCTGATCAGAAGAGGAATTAGAAGAAAGTACAGTTTTGTACCTACCATAAATGTAGATGTCCGAGTGTTCACCCTGCTGCAGTCATCACACTTTGGTTATCCTGCCGTCAGGCGGTCCCGCAGTCAGCCCGAATTCCAAAGTCTTGGTCCGGTATAAGTTGCTGTCGCTTCTTCCCTGATGTCAGTGCGCCAGGGGTATACAAGTGGCATCCGACGCCATTTTCTTCAGTTTTTCTTGCCTCAGATGTCAGGTGCCCCCGATAGGTAGGCAAAATATATATATATATATATATATATATATATATATATATATATATATATATATATATATATATATATATAGCTATATAAGAATAAAACAATACCCTTAGGCACAAGCAAATACACCACAGAGGTAGCATAGGATAGAGTAGTAGATATAAGTTCAGCTAGTTCAGAGGGGAGGGAGGGTCACCTGGACTGCAGCAGGGTGAACACTCGAACATCTACATTTATGGTAGGTACAAAACTGTACTATGTTCATCGTGTTACCCTGCTGCAGTCATCACACTTGGGTTGAATCCCAAAGCTAAGGATGGGAGGTGGAGTCAAACAGGGTTAGAAGAAGCTAGTAAGCCCTGCAGAACTGCAGTGGCAAAACCAGCTCTAGTCTTAGAGTATAGAGGTAAGTGATAGTGCTTGGTGAAGGTGTGCACTGAACTCCAAGTAGCAACTTCCAGAATGAGAAGTTATGTACTTACCATAACGTTCCATGTTAGTTGTCTTCTTCTCGCCTTCTTTCTTGCTGGATGGGTTCGGAGCCGAACCTCGGCTCCGACTCGGCCTACTACTAAAGCTCGAGAGCAATTTTCACCGGCTCGAGGCTATACTATGTCCCATAATGCTAGGCGTCATATACCCAGATCTCGTTTGATAGCTAACACTATGGACATACATGTCCCACCACAAGAAAGAGAAAATCTATCTAAAATATGCAAAAATAAGCTCTTCTACATATATTTCTTACAAGGGCTACCAAAACGGGAGCAAGAGAGCTAGCTGAGAAGATAACTCTGGTGACAAAAGATATCTCACAAGATACTCTAGGTCTTTCCAGACAAGGGGGATGGAGGGCGGTACGCAAGAAAGAAGGCGAGAAGAAGACAACTAACATGGAACGTTATGGTAAGTACATAACTTCTCAATGTTAAGTTGTCAATCTCGCCTTCATTCTTGCTAGATGGGACAGCGTCCCTAGCACCTTAGTCATGGGTGGCTCAATGGAACAGACTCTTGAGTACAGTGGAACCAAACTCAGCCCGACTTCTGGAGGCGATGTCCCGTTTGTAATGAGAAATGAAGGTATGAGGGGAGGCCCACGTGGCCGCTGCACAAATAGAATCCATGGGTAACCTTGCTTGAAAAGCTACTGAGGAAGCTAATGCTCTAGTTGAATGAGCTCTAGGCTTGGTAGGGGGCTCCTTATGCCTCAATTGATAGATTAACGTGATAAGAGAGGTCAACCATCTGGACAAGGTTACTTTAGAAACTGGAAGGCCTTGCTTTCCTTCCGCGTAAGACAGGAAGAGCTGCTCTGATTTTCTCGACTGTTTTGTTCGATCAAGATAGAAGCATAGTTGACGGTGGACGTCTAAACAATGTAGTCTTCTCTCAGCTCTATCAGTATAATTTGGGAAGAAGACTGGGAGATCAATAGTCTGATTAAGATTTTTTTCAGAGAGTACCTTAGGTAAAAAGAAAGGATTAGTCCTAAGAGACGCTCTATCTTTGTGAAAAACAAGATAAGGGGGGCCCACAGAAAGAGCTTGTAGTTCCAAAACCCTTCTTGCTGAGGTAATAGCTACCAAGAAAAGTGTTTTGAACGAGAGCAGTTTTAACGAGCAGGAAGCAGCTGGCTCAAAGGGAGGCAGAATTAAAGAAGACAGTACCAAATTTAGATCCCACGGTGGAGGAGGGTCTTTAACCGGGGGCCTAAGTAATAGGGTTCTTTTTAGAAAGGCTTTGCAAAGCTTGTGGGACATAATACTGGTCTCTGACAAGCCAACGTGGAAATTTGCAATAGCCACCAACTGGACCCTGATAGTGGCTGAGGAAGAGCCCATTTGGAAACGTTCCGCCAAAATCTCTAAAACTGTTTGGACAGGAGCTGTGAAAGGGTCCACTTGATTTTTCCTTGCCCAAATAGAGAAATGCTTCCATTTACTAGCATACGTCTTTCTGGTGTTAGACTTGTGAGAGGCAAGGATGATATCACGTACTGACTGAGAAATTAAGGGAAGCCTGGCTAGGGTTGGAAGTGGAGCAACCAAGCTGTGAGGTTGAGAGATGGAAGGGATTGGTGCAGCCCGCCCGATTGATGGGTCAGAAGGTCTGGCACTGGGTCCAGATGCCAGGGCTGCTCTAGTAGATGACGTTGCAGGAACGGAAACCAGACTTGTCGGGGCCAGTAAGGGACAATGAGGATCATCCTGGATCTCAAGGCAGTTGCTTTCTGGACTAACTGGGTAATTAAGGGAAAAGGGGGGAAAGCATATAGAAGACCCCGGGGCCAATCGTGGACTAGAGCGTCTCTGGGAGGGAGACCCGGAGGAGGAAAGATGGTGAAGAAATCCTGACACTTCCTGTTTTGAGGGGTTGCGAAAAGGTCGCAGCAAGGCTGACCCCATCTTCTGAATATTTGTTCCGCTACTAGTTGGTTGAGAGACCACTCGTAGGGCATGAGAATGGCCCTGCTCAGTCTGTCCGCTATGACATTGGACTTCCCTGGAATACACGTTGCTACCAGAAACCGTTGAGAAGAGATCGCCCACGGTCAAAGTCTGAGCGCTTCCCAACATAGGGGGTAGGATCTGGTTCCGCCCTGCTTGTTGATGTACCACACTACAGACATATTGTCTGTCTGAATTGCAATCGTCCCGGTGCGTAGAGTTCTGAAGGGCCTGCAACGCCAAAAGTACCACTCTCATCTCCAAGACATTTATGTGCAGGTGGCACTCGAAGGGTTGCCATGTGCCCTGGACTGTCCTGCCCTGAAAATGCCCCCCCACCCACCCGCTCAGGGAGGCATCCGTTGTCACGGTGGCAACCGGAGGGGGGAGAATAACAGGTCTGCCCAGGAGCACCTGAGGCGAGACCATCCACCACGAGAGGTGTCTCTTGCATGACTGAGTGATGAGAATGTTGTGAGACATGGGAAGCTGCTGAAAGGACCATTGGGAAAAAAGCATCCACTGCAGTAACCGCATATGAAAACCAGCTAGGGAGAGCAAGGTGATTGTTGCTGCCATTAGACCAAGTGTTTTCAGTACAAATCGGACTTGGACCCTGTCCTCCTGTAGAAGGATTTGAACATGGCTGCGAATGTCTGAAACTCTTTGTTTAGGTAGTTTTGCTGACAACTCTACCGTGTTTAACACGGCGCCTATGAAGGTAATATGCTGACAGGGCGACAAGGCAGACTTTTCGAAGTTTATAGAGATGCCTAGCACTTTGCACATTTGCACAGCATAATCCCTGGCTTGAAGTAGCTGGTGCCTGGTGGTGGCAGTAAGGAGCCAGTCGTCTAAATATGGAAACACTTGGAATCCTCGTCGTCTCAGGTGAGCCGCAACCACTGCCATGCATTTGGTAAACACCCTGGGGGCTGTGGTGAGGCCAAAGGGCAGGGCTCTGAATTGGTAGTGACTGGCTCCCAGCCGGAACCGGAGAAACCTCCTTGAGCGCCTGTGCATTTTGATATGGTAGTACGCATCCTGAAGATCTATAGAGCACATCCAATTGTCCTGACCCAGAAAGGGTAGAATGGACTGTAGCGTGACCATCCGGAACTTCGTTCTTTGAACAGACTTGTTCAGCCTGCTGAGATCCAAAATAGGTCTCCAGTCCACCGTCTTTTTTGGTACCAAAAGGAATTTGGAGTAGATTCCAGATCCTTGTTGGTCTGCTGGGACTGGCTGGATGGCCCTTTTTGACAGCAGCTTTGAAATTTGACACTGCTTGATCTCTCAGACGGGATGGAACGTCTGGAAGAGGCCCTTTTGGTTGTTGCGGGGTGTGGATAAAGGGAATTCTGTAACCTTCGGATATGATCGACCGTACCCATCTGTCTTGCGTAAGGGAATGCCAGGCTTCTGGGTACAGTGAAAGTCTTCCCCTGACTGCCTCCGAAGGTAGACAGTCGGGCAGCTCCTCAGGGGTGATGGAAGGGTGTGTCAGAGAAAGATTCTCTGCTACCCTGATTTTGCGGACCCCCCCCCCCTGCCCCTAGGGCGGCGTCTGTTATTGTTCCCTCCTCTGCCTCTGGAGGGGAGCTCACCACATGCGTCAGGCAGTACTCCCTGGGGTTTACGGAACCACATCTTTCCACCCTTTTGACCCTTAGGGTATGGTCTAGAAGGGGCGGAAAAACGGACTCCCACGGCAGAGAGAGTCATGCCTTCCTGCTCACACATGGTCAATGTATCTTTCACTTGAGGTCCAAACAGGGCAGAACCGTCAAACGGGGTGTTAGTGAAGGATGCCTTGAAGGGGTCAGCAAAGTTGCAAAGCCGCATCCAGGTGTGTCTCCTTAGAGCAAAGCCCTTGCCTGCGGCCCTACTCGCTCCATCAGCTGCATAAGAAATGAGCCGCATGGAGGAGTTGACAATAGAGTTCAGGGTCCCCAGCTGGGAGTTGATCTTTTCCTGAGACCCCACAGCTGTTGGGTCCTGTAAGGTATCACCCAGTTCTTTAAGGAGGTCTCTCTGAAGACGGGTGAAATGGCACAAGTAATTCAGCGATCGTATGGCAAAGGTCGCTGAAGAAAACATCCGCTTGCCATACCTATCCATAGTCCTAGATTCCTTATTAGGAGGATGGACAGGTACTGAAGGGTCAGCCAACTCCTTCTTAGTGGCTGCCGCCACCACCATGGCATCAACGGGGACGCCCTGGGGAGAGAAACTGCTTGTCGGCCAGGGCTGTAATAAATTTTGTAGGCCTCCGGGGAGTTGGTTCCATAGTATCCGGAGAAGGCGGGGACACCCAGGAGGTGGAAGGGCAAGAACCGAACGCGTCCAGGTACACCGACTAGTCCTCGGAAGGGTTGAGGGCGGACCAGTTCCCTCTCTGTTTAAGGATCTCTAGGATGTCAGAAAAAAAGACATCCTCAGAGGGGGACCTTGGGGACCCTCCTGAATCATCCAGGTCGGTGTCAGATGTTACTGACTCAGGGGAGTCGACATGCTTCCTCTTGCATGTCCTCTTACGAGGGGGCTCCTCTGCAGGATCAGGGGAGGCCTCAGAAGAGGAGGAAATGCCCAATGGAGCGGCCTGGAGTGTCTGTTCTCTGTGCCTGGGTTTGGGAGGGTAGGCAGGGGCCGAAGCAGGCACCGTGGAGGGAGGGGCTGACGAGGCCGACCGTGGCACCGGTATGGGAGCCAGCACGCTCCTCATGACCTCGAAGGCGCCCCTGTCAGGCAGGGAAGAGGGACCCAGCTCCGAGGAGATGAGAGCTCCTCCCAGCACCGAGAGGGATGGCTCCGAGGCCGATGTCGGGGCCGAACTCACCTGCGCCGAAGCTCCGAGAGGGAGAACGGGGTCGGACAAGGGTCCGATGCCACTCGCCCCCTCGGAGCCGATGAGGGAGTCTCAACGCCCGGATCCCTCCAAGGACGGAGCCAATGAAGGGATCGGAGCCGACGAAGGAACTGATCTCGGAGGGATCGGTTCCGACACCCCAATGGTACTAACCTCGACAACCTCCGCCTCCAAACTCAGCAAAGTAGTCAGAGGAGGAACTTGAGCAGGTGTCGGGGTAGCTCCTGTCTGTTGAGACGGGCTATGCAATAACTGGGCCAGCACCTGCGACTTTAAAAGCCTGCTGACTACCCTCTCGGGGTCATGGTCCAAGAGCCTGGAAGACCTGGAGGAGTGAGACCTATGGCTCCGCTCCGACAGCAAGGGAGACTTCGGAGCCGATCTAACCGACTCCAGTGAAGGAGACCTGGAGCGTTTTCGGCTTGGGGATGGCTCTGACACCAAAGCCGGAGCCGACTGAGGCCTCGATGAATCGGTTCCAGCTGGAACCGACGAGGCAGAAAGAGGACCGCTCAGCACCAGCTCCGAACATGGAGCCGACAATTTGGCGGGCTTTGAAGGTTTTCCAGAGATAGGCTTGGGCAGAGAACCTTCAGGCTTTAATAAGCCTCTGAGAATGAGCTTATTTCTGTGTTCCTGCAGGTATCTGGGGCTAAAAGCGTGACAGATGGAACAAGAGTCCTGCAGGTGCAGAGGGCCCAAACAGTACACACAAGAAGTGTGACCGTCTGTCAGAGACATCTTCTGACAGCACGAGTCACACTTCTTGAATCTCGATACCTTGGTATCTTTGGACATGACACCACAGCGTCGAGACAAATAATCTACACAAGCACACTAACACACTCAATGAAAAAAATTTAAGCTAAACTAACTAGTAAAAAGAAGACAGAAATTCCACACACACACGCCAAGGGGAAAACTGTACTGACTACTGAAGGGAGGGTTAGGCCCGTCCACCTTAAGGGTGGAAAAAGGTAGGGAAAACTACAGAAAAAGGATAGGGAAAACTAGTCGCTACTCTCCAAACAGTAATTAAATAAACTAAATAGAAAAAAAATCTAAGAAAAACTAACTGTAGATACAAAATTTTTAAATACGACCTGGAGCCGGAGAAAACGCAACCTCGTAGCTGAAGCGGCAAACGAGATCTGGGTATATGACGCATAGCATTATGGGACATAGTATAGCCTCAAGCCGGTGAAAATAGCTCTCGAGCTTTAGTAATAGGCCGAGTCGGAGCCGAGGTTCGGATCCGAACCTATCCAGCAAGAATGAAGGCGAGATTGACAACTTAACATTATCCTTGGTTGGCACCCCTCTGAGAAAGGCTGCTGATGTAGCTGTAGCCCTGCTGGAGTGGGACGTAATGTTAGCAGGTACTGGTTTCCCATGATGTGTGTAGCAGAATCGTATGCAATGCCCTATCCATTTAGAAATGGTCTGTTTTGAGATAGCTTTTCCTTGTGATCCTGTAGCATAGGCTACAAAAAGCTGGTCAGTTTTTCTGAAAGCCTTAGTTTTATCCAAGTAGTAATGTAATTGCCTGTGAATGTCCAAAGAGTGCAGGAGTCTTTCTCCTTTGTTCTGGGGATTTGGGAAGAAGGTGGGCAAGTGAATGGTTTGGTTTAGGGCCACACTGGATACCACCTTTGGCATAAAGGAAGGATTAGTTCATAGAGAGACACTGTCTTGATGAAAAATGAGGAAATGTTCCACTGCCATTAGTGCCTGTAGCTCTGAGACTCTTCTAGCTGAGGTTATTGCTAGTAGTAGGGCAGTTTTCCATGAAAGAAATTTTAAATCAGCTGAAAAAGCTGGATCAAAGGGCGGCAATGTAAGCTTTTCCAGAACAAAGTTGAGATCCCAAGTAGGTGTTGGAGCTCTCCTTGGTGGTCTTAAGTTCTTAGCCCCTCTGAGGTGCTGTCTTAAGAGTGGATGTGAGAATAACGGAGGATCTGTGCTGTAATGAGCTGAAATTGCTGAGGCGTGGATCTTAACAGATGAAAAGGAAAGTCCTTTGTGTAACATCTCAGTTAAATATTGTAGAATCTGAGGGATGCTTGGATCAAGGGGATTTAGGCCTTTAAAATCTTTTCCATTTGTCTGAATATGTTTTCCTGGTGCTGGGCCTCCTGGCCTCCAGAATGACATCCATAATCGCTTTGGATAAAGGTGTTGGCTGGTTGTTTAGGTAATTTGCCATGCAGCCAGGTTTAAAGTCTTGAGCTGGCTGTGTGGAATCTGATTGTCTTGCTGGGTGAGCAGGTGAGGAATTTGTGGCAAAATCCATGGTGGGCCGTGGGCCATGTTCCTTAAAATTGGATACCAATGCTGGCGTGGCAAATCTGGTGCAACGAGTATTATTTGTGGCCTCTCTAATCTGACTTTTCAGCAGTGCCTTTGCTAGAAGAGGCAGTGGAGGGAAGGCATACACTGTTAATGTTTTCCAACTGAATGAGAGGGCGTCCACTTTCCAAGCTAGTGGATGGAAGGTCCTTGTGCAGAATTTGTGAAGTTGGTGGTTGCGGGGGCTTGCAAATAGATCTATGTCTGGGCATCCCCATCTTTGAGCTATCGTTGCAAATACTTGTGGATCTAGTTTCCATTTGTGTGGATCCATAATGCTTCTGCTTAGGTCGTCTGCCAATGTGTTTTTCTTTCCTGGCAGGAATTGTGCTTGTAATTGAACCTGATAAGACAGTGCAGTGTTCCACAAGGTCATTGCTTGCCTGCATAGAGAGTAGGAATGTGTGCCCCCTTGCTTGTTTATGTACCACATGACTGTGGTATTGTCTGTCTTTATTATTAGTTGTCCTGGGTGTCGAAGGTCCTTGAAAGCTGTTAGGGCATTCTGTACTGCTAGCATTTCTTTTTGATTGATATGCAGATGCCTCTGATCTGCAGTCCATTTGCCCTGAATGCACTGCCCTGCCATGTGTGCTCCCCAGGCATAGTCCGATGCATCTGTTGTCATAGTTTGCCTGGCTGTGGGTAAGGTGAAAGGCTGACCCTTGTTGAGGTGACATGCCTGTGCCCACCATAGAAACTCCTGTTGAAGGCAGGGAATGAGTGGTATCATTGTTTCCAAGCTGTGGCTGTGCTGAGTCCATACACTTTTCAGGTACCACTGTAATTTCCTCATATGCAGTTTTGCAAATGGTATTTGTAGTATGCAAGATGCCATGAATCCCAAGGCCTGCAGAATTTTTCTTGCAGGGAGTTGGGTCTTTACTGCCATTATTTTGAAGTATTGAAACAGCTATTGTTTCTTGTCTGGAGTGAGTTAAGCCATCTGGGCCGTTGTATTCAAGCTGGCACCCAGAAATAATATGTTTTGTGAGGGCACTAGTTTTGATTTCTTTTCGTTTACTGTGTACCCTAGGCAACTTAGAAGGTGTTTGACAAATGCCAGATGCTTTAAAAGAATGTCCTTGCTTTCTGCTTGAATAAGGCAGTCGTCCCGGTATGGGTATATTTGAATTCCTCTTTGTCTGCAGTATGCAATTACTGGTGCCAGGCATTTTGTGAAGACCCTGGGCGCAGTAGATAAGCCAAAGGGCAGTGCAGAGAATTGATAATGCATTGAACCTGCAATGAAGCGGAGGTATCTTCTGCAATTTTGTCTGATAGGGACATGCAGGTATGCCTCCTTGAGGTCCAAAGTGACTAGCCAAGCATTCTTGCCCAGCATGGGAAGAAGCTGCTGTAGTGTTAGCATCTTGAATTTTGGTACTTGCAGATAGGTGTTCAGAATTGAAAGATCCAGAATGGGTCTCCGTGCTTTGTCCTTTCGTGGGACTAGGAAGAGTCTTGAGTAAAATTCTTGTCCTTGCTCCTGTGTAGGTACCTGTTGAATGGCTCTCATGTTCAGGAGAGCTGTAATTTGTTTTTGTGCCTCTGCCCATTGATTTGGTGGCAGGTTTGGCATTTCTTTGATCCTTGGTAAGGTATGAAAGTGGAATCTGTATCCTTGAGAGACAATGTTTAGAACCCATTTGTCTTTTGTGATGATGTGCCAGTTGTCTGCAAAAAATGCTAGCTAGTTTTCCTCCCAAGGAAGTTGCCAGGAGAGATTTGCTTGGTGGTTTGAGAATAGAGTCATTGTGTTTGTCTTCTGCTAGCTTGGGGCTTGTCTTCTCCTCCTTTCTGGGCAGCAGATCCCCATTGGTGAGGTTTGTAAAGGCTCTGTGACTGACCTCTGCCCCTTGGGCGTCTGTATTTGCCCCTCTGTGATCTGTCTGAAGCTGGAAAGGACCAGTTTTTTGTTGGCCAATTTCTGCTGAAACGAGGGGATTGTACCTGCAAAAAATCCTTGACCATTTGCATAGACTTTGCCTTATCCTGCATTGTCTTTAAAACTTCTTCTGCTTTGACACCAAATAATACATCCTGCTGTAAAGGTGCATCCAATAATTTTGCTTTAACATGGTCAGGGAGAGTTTGTTCTTTTAACCAAGCATGTCTACGTATGACAGAGCCAGTAACAGCTGCTCTACAAGAAGTTTCCAATGAATCAAATCCGCATTGTAAAGTATGTTTGCCCACCTGTTCAGCTGCATGCAACAGATCCTGCATTTCCTTGAATTCAGGCTGTTCAGAATGTGTGCTCATTTTTTGTTTTAACTGAGACATTAGGAATTGTTGATATTTCAACATGTGAAACTGGCAATTTAATGCTCTCATAGCCAGAGTTGCTGAGGTGTATATTTTCTTTCCCCATCTATCTAGGGCTCTGGAATCCCTTTCAGAGGGCACAGGATTTTTAGCCATAGAAGCTTTTGCTCCCTTAGGACCCTGGGAAATTGTTTCTGGGTCAGCTACAGGGCTTTTATAAAGTAATTTGTGTGAGTCAGGTACTCTGTAGTATCTGTCTGGTTTGGCTGGAGCAGGAGGTAGAGAGTCTGGATTTAAACTAGACTCCAAATAAACATCATCCACAATATCTAAAACAGAAGGGATAGCAAGAGGTCTGTGCTGGGGTAGTAAAAGGAACTCTCGGAGCCTTTTCTTAGAATCTGAGTAATCCTGGAATTCCCAGTGGAAATGTTCCCTCATACTATGTAAAGTTTCCCCAAAAGAGTAGTCTTCAGGGGGAGATGCTGATGGAGTGCAGTCTTCAGCATCAGAATCTTCATAAGGTGGAAAAGTGTAATCCTGTTCCTCAGAAGAATCTGAGGAGAGAGAAACTTGGTCAGAGGATGCATAATCCTCCTCTTGTCTTGGTCTTTTATCAGGAGGGGGATGGGAACCCCTGATAAGGGTAATCAAATCTTCAGCCATCTTAAGCATCTTTTTCTTAGGCATGGAGCCTTGAACTGTAAAGTGATGTACAGTTTTCTTAGGTTTTAAAGGAGTTTTAAGCTTAGCATAAGATTTAATGGTGAGTGTAGTCGGTCTGAAGACGCCTTCTGCAACCGAAAGTCTTTCCACTGCACCAGTGTCTCGTTCTGCTCCTGTGTCGGTAGATGGCTGCGTCGGCCTAGTAGACTCCGCTTGGAAATCCGCAGCTGTCTGGGGTTCCAGTTCTGCAGTCGTCAGGGGCTGCATAGGCGCCTCACTGAAAACCGGAGAACCGACGACAGGCCCAGCTGAGGCCTCGGGGTCTGGCTTATCCCTAGGCTGCCTGTCCTTATCCTTGCGTTTTTTATGAATGGTGGTCGTCGGCTGCTCCGACGGCATGATATAATTAAATTTCCTATTAAAGTAATGCCGTGCGAAGTCAAAACGGCGTTTGATAGTTTGTTTATTAAACCTAGCGCAAAACGGGCAACCTGTGAAGTCATGGTCTGGGCCTAGGCAAGGAATACAAAAGGAGTGGAAGTCCTTATGAGGTATTTGCTTCCTACAAGAAATGCAATTGTTAACTTTTTCTGACATTGGACTGAGGCAAGAAAATGTTCCCCAATGGGGTACTTAGCTTTACTGAAGACTTCGGACTGAAATTCAAAACGAAAATCTCAGGTGTCGGCCAACCGGCACTTGCGAACTGCTTCTGCTTCGGGCACCGCGTGGCACGAAAGACTGAAGAAAATGGCGTCGGATGCCACTTGTATACCCCTGGCGCACTGACATCAGGGAAGAAGCGACAGCAACCGACACCGGACCAAGACTTTGGAATTCAGGCCGACTGCGGGACCGCCTGATGGCAGGATAACCCAAGTGTGATGACTGCAGCAGGGTAACATGATGAACATATAGAAACCTAATCTGAAGATTCATAATCAGTCTCTTGCCTAGGCCTTTTATCAGGAGGGGGATGGGAACCCCTGATCAAGGTAATCAAGTCTTCGGCCATTTTGAGCATCTGTTTTTTGGGCATAGATGCCTGTCCACGTGGCTCTTGAGTTTGTTTCTTTGCTTTAGAAGGTGCTTTAGTCTTTGAAGCTGAAGTCGGTTTAATGTAAAGATGTTTAGGTCTGTATACACCCTCAGAAGCCGGTGCCTGCTCAGCGGCTCCACACCCATCTGAGGGAATAGTGTCTGAGGCTCTAATACCGTGAGTTTCCAGCGGCATGGCCGACTCCACGTGGGAGTCGGTAGCGGGTGTCAGGGGTTGCAAAAGCACCTCACTGAGAACCGGCGACTGGCTTAGGAGAAGCTTCGTCGTCGGTTTTGGGCCTCGGTTGTTTATCTCTCTCCTTTTCTTTGCGTTTTTTGTGAACTCCGGTTGTCGGATGGCTATCCGACGACATTTCTGGATAATTAAACCGGCGTCCAAAATAGTTTAATGCAAAATCATACCAACGCTTAATAGTGCGCTGGTTAAATCTAGCACAAAACCAACAACCAGAAACGTTGTGATCAGGGCCTAGGCAAGGAATACAGTAAGAATGAAAGTCCTTATGAGGTATTTGCTTTCCACAAGAAATACAATTATTTACTTTTTATGACATTGGTCTGGAGCAAGAAAAAAGTTTCCCCAACGGGGTACTTAGCTTTATTGAAGACTTCGGATCTGAAATTCGAACACGAAAATCCCAGGAGTCGGCCGACTGGCACTTGCGAACTGCTTCTGCTTCGGGCACCGCGCGGCAAGAAAAACTGGAGAAAATGGCGTTGGCTCCTTCTTTTATACCCCTGACGACCTGACGTCAGGGAAGGGGCAACAGCAGCCGACGCAGGACCCAAGACTTTGGAATTCAGGCCAACTGAGGCAACCTGCCAGCAGGATTACCCCCAAATGTAATGACTGCAACAGTGAAACACGAAGAACATCTGC
Source organism: Protopterus annectens (assembly GCF_019279795.1). Taxonomy (NCBI): domain Eukaryota; kingdom Metazoa; phylum Chordata; order Ceratodontiformes; family Protopteridae; genus Protopterus; species Protopterus annectens. The sequence goes on along the minus strand of NC_056738.1, from coordinate 93,990,540 downwards.
CTTCACAGCAGGACAATCAGGTAACTTTTTAGGAGTGTTGAAAGGGTTTCTCAGAGAACGGGCCCCTGAAGCCCTGATTCTGAGGACCACCTCTGCCGCTTGGGTGACATCCATTGTTAAAGTTTACCCCACTGCCATGAGGAGCTCACTCTCCATAAGTGTTGGTAGAAAAACCCTGAAATTTTTGGAACCACATTCTCTTCCCAGCCTACTGATCCTCAAAAAAGGTTCTCTGTGAAGTTGAGAATTTGATCCCTACACCAGAAAGGGATTTGTTACTTTGTTCACTTCTAGAAATTACCTCTCTAGCTTTTGGAATAATTAAGGGTGAAATGTCATAAGGGGCATTGATGAAGATCATCTTGAACTGCTATGCGAAATCATGAAGCTGCATCAAGGCATGCCTTCTAATAGAAATAGCTGTGCTGGCTGCTCTAAACATCCCCCTTTGCGGCACTCAAGATGAGCTGCATAGATGAGTTAGACAGTAACAGCAGGGTAGCCATTTGCAAATCAAGAGTTTTTCTGATCCACAGACAAGATACATGGAAAACAAGTGGAGATGATTTTGATAAAACCTCTTTGAAAATCGATGAAGTGTGTTAAGTACTTAAGCAACCTCACAGAAAAAATAGACTAGGCATAGATTCACTTCCCAAACCTGTCCACAGAACAAGATTATCGATTTGGCTGATCGACAGAGGAGCTTTCCTTAGCAAGCTCCTTTTTCATGGCTGTCACCACAACCATGAAATCAACTGCTGGACCTTTACTCCAGTGTGAACAATCTTTTGGAGCCACTAAAACTTTGTATGGCTTTGTGGGACAACCATGAAATTAATTGCTAGACCTTTACTCCAATGTGAAAAGTCTTTTGGAGCCACTAAACATTTGTATGGCTTCTTGAGGACGTGTTCAGCTGTGTCAGGCTCCTTCCATGCCCGGGATGAGAAGTTCCACTATCTCATCTACAGGGAGTACGACCCAAGAAATAGATGGGCCAGAGCCAAAAGCCTAGAGGAACATTAATTTCTCAGAAGAAGGTGCTTGGGAAGACCGACCCCCTTTCTGTCTAAGAAGTTCAAGTATCTCCCCAAATAGGATGTGCTCAGTGGGGGGATCTGGGGAATCCTCCCTCAATGAAATCCATATCTGTGGTGGGAGATTCCTCAAGGGAAGCTTACGTGTCCTCCTCTAACATTTGTGTTTTCTGGGAACCTCTTCTGTGGGTTGCTCATGAGAGGATTCAGAAACACATATTTCACAAGGGTGAACAGGATCAAGGGCCCCAAGAACTGGCTGCCCCGATGGGACATGAAGAGCAGGCTGCATACCCTGGGAGATCCTACAGGGGAGGGTTGGATCTGACTGAGAAAGAGAAGCTCTATCCCTTGGCTGAGAAAGTACTCTCTCAAATGCCTCCATCTCCAAAACCTCAACAGCCCTGGGGTGCTTGATCTTTGGGTCCAAACCCAGGGAGGAAACTAATTGGAGGTTGCCGGGTTAGGCTCCTACACAGTTTCAAGAGCCAAAATGTGAAGCACTGTGGCCCCTAAAGGAAGGATCACAGCATCTCAGATTTGAATCTAACTTGTCATAGACAATGCTGACATTATGGCTCTAGGAGTCAAATGGCTCCAGAGAACTGACTGGAGTCAAGGAAATGAAATCTCAGTTCTGATGCAGATCTACCCTGGGCTAAGGTCATATAGTTGAGGAGGAAAAATGTATTCCTCCAGTACTTTGAATTTCAGGATTCTAAACTGTTAAGTTTATATTTAAACTTTTTACTTTCATCTTTTGACAGCAGGCAGAGGTCAGTAGGTAACATTCCTTCTTCTGAAGTGGGAAATTCCTTGAATGCCTGTGTTTTGTCTGCTACTTAAGTTACTAAACACCTTTTACAATGAGCCTATGATGCTACTGATGTCTCCTGTAGATCTGCTGCTTCTGAGTCAGGTTCGAGAGCACTAGCTGTGCTTTTGTTCTGGGGAATTGGATTAGCAACAGTAAAATGTTATGCAGAAGCAGTTCTAGGTATGAAAATCACAGTTGAGTCTGCTTTAGGATTGAAAAATAAATGCTTATAAGTCTGAGGTACTCTATATAACCTGTCTGACTTCCCAGGAGCAGGAAGTTGACTATCAGATAAGCAAAAAGCCATAAAAATCTCTAAAGCAGGCAACACAGAAAGAGCAGTTACATAATTTGGCATTTTAAACTGTAACAATTTATAATACATTTTGTGTGCTACAGCAATTTCATTCTGCTTCCCCTAACAAAACTCCTCCATCTTAGACAAAGTTTCTGAAAAGGATAAATCTTCAGCAGAGAAATTTGAAACTATAATTTCTTCAGAATCAGAATATTGAGATAGTGAAGAAATTCCTGTTTTAAACCCATCCCCATATAACGCCAGTTCTTCTGACTGAAAATCCATGTCAGAAAGAGAGGGGAACTATTTTCCTTTTCTTGCCTGAAGAAACAGAAGACAAGGGAAAAAAAGCACTAATATGTTCCTTAGCTAATCTCAGTAAATCTTTTTCCATAGAAACAGCAACAGGAGACTGGAATATTTTCTCAATATGTTCCCCTTTCCTAGGCAACTCCATGAAAAAGGGCTCTCAGTAGTCACACTCACACAGTCACACAGAAGTAGGTTCCCTATCCTGGCTAAGTGAAGAACTTTGACTTTGCCCTTCCCCTGAGACCAAGAAGAGTGGTTCTTCCCACCCAGTCTTTGGTGGCTGCCTATGCTACACCAACAGGACCAGGTTTGGCAAAAAGGAGTGGTCTGATTAATAACAAGTGGAAACAGCAGTCACTCAACAGCAAAGGGGCAACAAGAGCCAGCCTGACACCAAAGACTAACAGACAACTTTCTTCTTCTTCCAGCCAGGGGAAGGTAAAATCTAGGAGACTGAGGATTGTTTCATTGGTAAGCAAAGAAGACCTTGAAAGCAGTTAGCAGGGCCTAGACAAGGCAATAAAGTGTAAAGCAGAGAACAAGTGGTTCTGTGCTAAGTATACCACTGACAGTTCCCATCAAGCACAGTATCATGTCCCCAGTACACAAATACATGAAATCCAAGTAAAAATTCTGTCAAAACATAAACATTTTCACCTAAAATATTTACATAAGCATTTTCAGATACACTCCCTTAGAAAGTACAGTTGTGTACACTTACCATAAATGTAGATGTTCGAGTGTATTCACTGTTGCAGTCATCACACTTGGTTTATCTGCCTGCAGGTAGCCCTCAGTCGGCCCGAATACCAGTCTTGGGATTTCTGCGTCGGATGCGGTCACTTCTTCCATGATGTTAGGTCGTCAGGGGTATAAAACAGCCAGCCAATGCCATTACATCAGTTTTTCTTGCCCAAAATGTCAGGAGCTCCCAAATAGGAAGCTAGTATATAGTGGGGAACACCACCAGTAAAACAAATACCACTGACAGTAAAAATGTCCATAGAGAGGAGAGGTAGAAAGGATAGAGAAAAACAGGGGGCTGGAGGGAGGGAAACCAGGACTGCAACAGTGAATACACTCGAACATCTACATTTATGGTAAGTGTACACAACTGTACTATGTGCTTCATGTTTCACTGTTGCAGTCATCACACTTGGGTTGATTCCCAAAGCTGAGGAAGGGTGGCGGCAGTCAGGAAGTGTTAGGGCTGGCTAGCAGGCCTTGTAAGACTGCTGTAGCAAATCCAGCTCTGGATTTAGAAAGTGGCAATGCTTGGTGAAGGTGTGTACAGAACTCCAGATTTTAGCTTCCAGAAAGTCCCTGGTAGGAACTCCCCTGAGAAATGCTGTAAAGGTGGAAGTAGCCCTAGTGGAATCTGGTCTGACCCTCTGTGGGGTAGGTTTTCCATGGTGCTTGTAGCAGAAATGGATGCAGTGTGCTATCCATTTGGAAATAATTTGTTTTGAAATGGCCTTGCCCTCTGCCCCTGTAGCAAAGCTGACTAGCAGATGGTCAGATTTTCTGAAAGGTTTAGTCCTGTCAAGGTAGAACCTGAGTTATCTGTGCATGTCCAAGGAGTGCAGGATCCTTTCCCCTTTACTCTGAGGATTAGGGAAGAAGGTTGGCAAATGGATGGATTGGTTTAGAGCCACACTAGAGACCACCTTAGGCATAAATGATGGGCTAGTCCTGAGGGAAACCCTGTCAGCATGGAAAATAATGAAGGGTTCCACAGCCATTAGCACCTGCAACTCAGACACTCTTCTTGCAGAAGTTATGGCTAAAAACAAGGCTGTTTTCCAAAAGAGGAATTTTAACTCTGCTGAAGCAGCAGGTTCAAAAGGGGGAAGCGTGAGCTTTTCTGGTACAAAGTTAAGGTCCCAGGCAGTGGTGGGTGCTCTCCTAAGGGGCCTTAAGTTGTTAGCCCCTCTCGGGAACTGTTTGATGAGAGGGTGAGAAAACAGAGGTGGCTCAGTATTATAATGAGCTGAGACGGCAGAGGCATAAATCTTAATGGAGAAGGATAGGCCTCTGTGGAATAGCTCTGCTAGTTAATCCAGGATTAGAGGTAAGGAGGGCACTGCTGTGTCCTTTCCTTAAGACTAATTCCGAGAACAATATCTTTTCCACTTTTCAGCATAGGATTTCTTAGTACTAGCCCTTCTGGCTTCAAGAATGACGTCCAGCACCTGTTTGCTGAGGGTCGCTGGTGGTGCATTCAGGGGATAAGCCAGGCTGTAAGGTTTAGGGTTTGCAACTGTGGATGCAAAATCTGTCCCTCCTGCTGGGACAGCAGGGTAGGAGTCTGGTGAAGGTGCCAGGGTGGCACTGTTGTCAGACTGAGTAAGAGTGGGTACCAGTGCTGACATGGTCAGTTTGGAGCAATAAGAATTGCCCTTGGCCTGTTCTGTTTGATCTTGAGTAGTACTTTTGAGAGGAGAGGTAGAGGGGGAAAGGCATAAATTGACAGGTTTTCCCATTGGAAGGATAGGACATCCACCTTCCAGGCCCTGCTGCGAGGGTTCCTGGTGTAGAATTTGCTCAACTAGTGGTTCTCAGGGGAGGCAAAGAGGTCCACCTCCGGTGTCCCCCACCCTCTGGATTAGAAGGTTGAAGGTGTTGGGCTCCAATTTCCACTCATGTGGGTCTAAGAGATTTCTGCTCAAGTCATCTGCCAGTGAATTTTTTTTGCCTGGCAGGAATTGAGCTTGTAGATGCACTTGGTTGCTCAAGGCTGTGTTCCACAGGGCCATGGCTAACCTGCAGAGTGGGTAAAAATGGGTACCCCCTTGCTTGTTTATGTACCACTTAACTGTGGTGTTGTCTGTCTTTATCAGCAGCTGTCCTGGAATGATTAGGTATTTGAAGGCTGTCAGAGCATTCTGTACAGCTAGTATCTCTTCTTGATTGATGTGCAGGAGAATTTGGTCTGGGGTCCAGTGGCCCTGAATGCATTTGCCCACCATGTGAGCCCACCATGCATAGTCTGATGCATCTGTTGTCAGGGTTTGGGTGGCAAGGGGTTAAGTGAAAGGCAGTCCCTTGTTGTGGTTGCATGCTTCTGCCCACCAAAGGAACTCTGCCCTTAGGCAAGGCATGACTGCAATGATTGTTTCCAAGTCCTGAGAATGTTGGCACCAAAGACTTTTTAAGTACCACTAAAGTTTCCGCATATGCAGTCTTGCATATGGAATTAGCAGAATGCATGAATCCATGAACCCTAGGGTTTGCAGTATTTTACTTGCAGATAGCAGGGTTCTGGTGGCCATTTGTTTGAAGTAGTTGGTCAGATAGACCCATTTTTCTGGAGTGAGAAATGCCATCTGGGAAGCTGTGTCCAAGCTTGCTCCCAGGAATACAATCTTTTGACTGGGCACCAGTTGTGATTTCTTTTCGTTGATGGTGTACCCCGATGACGTGAGAAGGCTTTTTACAAATGCCAGGTGCTGAAGTAGCAATTCCTCACTGTTCATCTGAATCAGGCAATCGTCCAAGTATGGGAAAATTTGGATATTTCTCTGCCTGCAATATGCAATGGCTGGAGCCAGGCACTTTGTGAATACTCTGGGTGCAGTAGATAAGCCAAAGGGAAGTGCAGAGAACTGACAGTGCATACAGCCTTCCCTGAAGTGTAGATATTTCCTGCATTACCCCCTTATGGGGATGTGCAGATACGCTTCTTTAAAGTCTAGAGTGACTAGTCAGGCATCCTTGGCTAGCATGGGGAGAACCTGTTGCAGGGTAAGCATCTTGAATTTTGGGACCACCAGAAAGGTGTTGAGAATTGATAAATCCAGAATTGGGCGCCAAGAGTCCTCTTCCTGGGCACCAGGAAAAGTCTGGAGTAGAAACCCTGCCCCCTTTGTTCTACTGGAAGAGGTTGAATAGCTCTGATATTGAGGAGGGAATGTACTTGCTTTTGAGCCTCTGCCCACTGGTTTGGAGGAAGGTGTGGAAACCCACTTGGGGTTGGCAGTGAATGGAAGTAGAATCGATACCCCTGGGATACATTGTTTAGGACCCATCGGTCCTGAGTAATGGACATCCAGTTTTTTTGCATGAAGGGCAAGTTTTCCTCCTAGGGGCACATGTAATTGGGCAGGGCTGGGAATGAAAACTTAAAAGTCACTGTGAGCTTTTTCCATAAGGGGGCAGCTTAACACTCCCTGTTTTTGAGGTGGGAGCACTCCACTGTTTAGATCTCTGCATACCCTGAGACTGTAGTCTGAGTGGCCTGTTTCCCCTTGGTTTGGACTGAGAATGTCTGGAAGGGGCTGGAAAGGACCAGTTTTTAGAAGGCCAATGCCTACTAAATCTAGTAACTGCACTTGCAAGAATTCTTTAACAGTTTGCATAGATTTAGCTTTTTCTTCCATATTTTTAAGAACCTCTTCTGCTTTGGTGCCAAACAGTTCTTATTTAAAGGAATGTCTAGTAATTTTGATTTGACATGATCTGGCAATGTTTGTTCCTTCAGCCAAGCATGCCTTCTCAGTACAGACCCAGTGACTCTAGCCCTTCAAGATGCTTCTAGGGCATCAAAGCCACACTGCAAAGTATGCTTACTAACTTGGTTTGCAGAATGCATTAACTCTTGTAAATCCATTTTCTGCACAATCTGAAAGTAACCCCATTTTTTTGTTTAATTAGTTCCATAATATGTTGCTGGTACTTCAACATGTGAAACTGGCAATTCAATGCTCTGATGGCAAGAGTTGCAGAGGCATATACCTTTTTACCCAATCTGTCTAAAGCTCTGGAATCCCTGTCTGAATGGGTAGGGTTTTTGGCCGTAGTAGCCTTAATATCTTTAGGTCCCTGGGAAATGGTCTCTGGATCTGCAGTAGGATTCTTGAAGAGAAATTTGTGAGAATCAGGTACTCTGTAGTACCGGTCAGGTTTTCTAGGGGCCGGGGATAAAGTGCCTGGAGTAAGACTGGATTCCATGAAGACATCATCTACAACATCCAGGACAGGGGGTATAGCTAGAGGCCTGTGCTGAGGCAACTCTAAAAATTCTGAGTCTCCTTTTGGACTGAGAGTAGTCCTGGCAATCCCAGCGGAAATGCTCTCAAAGTATGCAAGGTTTCACCAAAAGAAAAATCCTCTGGAGGGGAGACAGAGGGAATGGATTCCTCTGCATCTGAATCCTCACAGGTTGATAAGGGCATGTCCTGATAATCAGAAGGGTCAGAGTCATTGGACTCCTGGTCTGTAGAATCAGAATGAAACTCAATTCTTTGTCTCTTAGCAGGGGAAGGCTGGCTTCCCCTAATTAGGGTAATAAGGTCTTCAGCCATTCTAAGCATTTGTTTTTGTGGCATGGGAGCTTGAGCATGTGCTTTGGTAATCCTTTTTCTAGGTGTAGTGCGTACTGTGGGCCTAAGAAACTCAGTAGCTTTAGCTAAAACAAAGTTGTAAGTTTAATTCGAACATCAGTAGGTCGGAATACACCCTCAGAAGCCAGTGCCTGCACAGCGGCTCTAGACCCATTCAAGGTAGAGACATCCACAGGTTCCAAAGTTGAAAAAGCATCTCGCAGCATACTGGACTCTGAATGGGTCTCAGCAGAGGCCTGCATATCTGTAGAAGTGAGCATCAGGGGCTGCAAAGGTGCCTCACTGAGTACCGGCGGACTGGCGACTAGCTTAACGGAAGCATCGTCGGCAGTTTTGAGCCTATGCAGTCTGTCTCTGTCTTTATCTTTACATTTTTTCAGAAGATCGGTAGTCGGATGGCTTATTGAAGCCATTTCAGAATATGGAGAACGAGAGTGAAAAAAATTTAGTAACAAAGCCTGATGCCGAATGGTTCGGGCATTAAACAAGGCACAAAACCGATAGTGACGGACATCGTGGTCTGGGCCTAAACAGATGACACAGTAAGAATGAAAATCTCTGTGAGGTATTTGCTTTCCACAGACAAGACAATTAACTTTTTCTGACATCGGTTAGAGCAAGAAAAAAGGATCCCCAACGGGGTACTTAGCTTTAGAAGACTTCAGGTTTGAAACTCAAAAAACGAAAATTTCAGGTAGCGGCCGACAGGCACTTGCGAACTGCTTCTGCTTCGGGCTCCTCAGCAAGAAAGACTGATGTAATGGTGTCGCCTGCCTGTTTTATACCCCTGGTGACTGGACGTCATGGAAGAAGTGACAGCAATCGAAGCAGAAATCCCAAGACTCTGGTATTTGTGCCGACTGAGGGCTAGACCTGCAGGCAGATAACCCAAGTGTGATGACTGCAACAGTGAAACACGAAGAACATCTGCCAAATATGCTTCCTAGATAAACCAGATATTTTGGTAAAAAAAATAAAAAATTTCCTCAGTAAAGTAAAATTAGTGGAATATTTCCTCAACAGAGGACTTATTTGTCCAACTCTGAAGGACCATTAGCCAACCAACATTTTCACAGGGCCCACCAAAAGAGTGCTCTTTTTTTTTTTTTGTACTCCAACTGCCTTTATATGCTCCTGTGGCTGGAGCACATGGATGCCACACTTGCAGAAGGAAAAATTATTTCTCCTTTAATAATGCAATAAGTATTTAGCAACACATAAAGGCATCACACTTCAATATTATATCTTAGCAGATTCTCAGAACTGATCACAGAAACCTTAAGTCCACGAAAGTTCCTTATTCCAAATAAAACAAAGTTCTTACACTCGTACTCACAACACAATCTGTAATTTCAGTTCAATCTCTTCAAGGAAATCTGTGTCACTAAAAAGAAAATAGTTAGGCTATCCATCTGCCTTGATCCCTCTCAGTTTGACTCTCTCCCAGACTCTCAAGCTTTTTTCTGCAGTCTCTCTCTCTCTCATTCCTTCAGATTCTGTCCCTCCCTTGCTACAACTGGGGTTGAATCTTCTTCCATTCAGGGAATGTGTGGGGAGTCCTCCTTCCACAATCTCCATCCACCACAGCCCCCCCCCCATACAAGTGCACAAAAGCACACACACACTTACAATGGATGTCGGGGTGCACTATAGCACAACACACACATGCACACCTAGAAGCAATGTCCAGTTTACAATGTCTATCAAATGTTCATCGAAGACCAAATTGCAATTGCTCAGGTGTCATATACAGATGTCTTCTGGAAAAACACTGTGGATGTATCAACAGCTCTTGATGGATGTGCCTTAGGCAAGCCAGGTACCTCATTCTCATACGCAATAGAAATGCAGGAAATATGAACTAATATTATGTACTTACCATAATGCTAGCTCTGTGTTGTCTTCTTCTGCCCATCTTAACATATGGGTTTTCAGATTCACATTGGCAACTTTTTAGACTCTCAGCTCCAGGGCTTAAACTCCTCCCTATTATCCATAATTCCCTTCCATCCCTACAGTGCCTCAGATCTAGTTTGCCCATCTGCACCTTAAACATACATCTAGAATCTAACACAAGGGAAACAGGCAAAGAAAGGGAAATAAACCAGGAACTGCAAGACTGTATACAAGACAAGGCTCTGGACAAGTCTAATACAGTCAGTTGAGAGCTACAAAAGTGGCAATTTTGGCAAGGGGGACAAAGGGAGGGATGATTGAGCTGGACTGAAGAAGATAACACAGAAAAAGAATAGTAAATGTCGACCACAGTATCCAAGTAAACCGGCAATGAGACACAAACTGAGAATCCGTTGCTAGTTTAGGCAAACACCAAGACACACTGCGAGTAAAATAAATAAAATAGATGATTTATTCCACCACGAAATAGCAAAAAACACTGAGACTAAGCGCTTTCACCAGGTACACTGGCTTCATCAGAGTCATAGTTAACATGCCCAACTTGATTCAAATAAATACTGATGGATTTCTAACAACCATCAATTTTCCAATTAATCAATCTTTAACATCCTTTAACACAGAAAAAGAAGTTATGTACCTACCATAACATTCCATGTTAGTTGTCTTCATCTCGCCTTCTTTCTTGCTTGTTGGGATCTTCTCGGCTCTGACTCGGCCATCTTCTACAGCTCGAGAGCTGTTTACTGGCTCGAGGCTACCCCTTATCCCATGATGCCTAGCGCTAGCTACCCAGACTTCGTTTGTAATAGCTAACCCCAGACATAGCCAAAGAATCAACCTGTCCAAACTAACAGATTGCGCATACCTGTCATACTCTCTAAGTCAGTAGAGGAAACAAACCAGAGAACACTCAGCCAGTGAAATCTGAACTCCTCTCGGTCCAATAGGACAGGGGGATGGAGGGGGGATGCAAGAAAGAAGGCGAGATGAAGACAACTAACATGGAACGTTATGGTAGGTACATAACTTCTTTATGTTAAGTTGTCTATCTCGCCTTCATTTCTTGCTTGTTGGGACAGCATCCCTAGCACTTACAATCCTGGGCGGCTCATTGGAACAGACTCTTCAGAACAGTTAGCTCTATTCCTGGAGACCATGTCTAACTTGTAATGAGAAATAAAGGTATGAGGATTTGCCCACGTGGCAGTGGCACAGATAGAGTCCATGGGCAACCTAGACTGGAAGGCTACAGAGGTGGCCAAAGCCCTAGTAGAATGACCTTTCGGTTTGGTAGAAAATTCTTTGTTTCTCAGTTGACAGATGAAGGTAATAATGTGAGACAACCACCTGGACAGGGTCACTTTGGAGACTGGGAGACCCTGTTTGCCCCTAGCATAGGAAAGGAAAAGTTGATCTGACTTTCTTATATCCTTCGTTCTATGCAGGTAAAAACGCAATTGTCTATGAACATCCAAAAGGTGTAATTTGTATTCTGCCTTGTTGGTGTAGTTAGGGAAAAACACTGGAAGATCTATGGATTGGTTTAGATTATTTTCTGAGCAGACATTGGGAAGGAAGGAGGGATTAGTTCTCAGAGCAACCCTGTCCTTATGAAAAACTAAGTACAGATGACGAACACTTAGTGCTTGAAGTTCCGAGACACGTCTGGCTGAGGTAATAGCTACCAGAAAGAGAGTTTTCCAAGATAGAAACTTAAAGGAGCAGGATGCTGCCAGTTCAAAAGGGGGCATAATCAAGAAGGTTAGTACCAAATTAAGGTCCCAAGGAGGAGGGGGATCTCTCACTGGGGGCCTAAGGAGAGTAGTCCCTCTGAGAAAAGCTTTACACAGCTTATGAGACATAATGTTTAGATTAGAAAACCCAACATGAAAGTTAGAGATGGCCGCTAGTTGAACCTTGATTGTGGCAGAAGCGGACCCAGAATGAAAAGGCTCTTTTAGGAACTCCAAGGTATCACGAACTGGGGCTGAAAAGGGGTCTATGTTCCTAACTTCTGCCCAACAAGAGAAACGTTTCCATTTGCTAGCATACATCTTCCTAGTAGCAGATTTGTGAGAGGAGACAATAATCTCACGCACAGCCGGGGAAATGCTGGGAAGCCTGGCTAGGGTTGGAATTGGATCATCAAAGCTGTGAGTTGGAGTGTTTGGAGGGATTGATGCAGCTCTCCTGATTGATGAATCAGTAGGTCTGGAATAGGATCCAGAGCCCAGGGCTGCTCGAGGAGGTAACGGCGCAGGAATGGAAACCAAATCTGTCGAGGCCAGTAAAGAGCAATGAGGATCATTTTGCAACCCAACAATATAGCTTTCTGTATGAGTTTGGTATCTGCAGCCAGAGACATGATCTGCTTATCAGATGAAGGGGCCTGGACAGGTTTAGGATGGGCCTTGGCCTGACTGGCGGCCTTAGCCTGTGCAAAGGCCTTGATGGACATGGAGACAGGAGGCCTAGCAGCCCCACGTACAGGCGTTACCTTGTCCACAGGAATGGTGTCGGGTAGTTCCAGAACTTCGGTTTCCGGAGGAAAATCAACAACCGGCACCGGAGAGATCTCCGAGACCGAAGGTCGTGATAACGCTGTGTCGTCGGCCTGGAGCGGTTGATTTACCACTTCCGAGGGGACCGGAGCGTTAGCAGAGGATTTAGGAGTAGCATCGGTAGAGGACGCGGGCCGAGGATGTCGGTCCCGGTCCTTGCGTTTTTTAGCAGATTGGGTTGTCGGTTGATCCGACGGCATGATATACGCAAAAGATTCACCGAAAAAGTCCTCGGCAAATTCTGCCCGGCGCCTGAGAGTGCGCTTATTAAAGCAACCACAGGCAGCACAGGCCGAGACGTTGTGGTCTGGGCCCAGGCAAGGAAGGCAGAGAGAATGGAAGTCCTTATGAGGTATTTGTTTATCACAAGACAAACAATTATTAACTTTCTCAATTTGTTCTGACATCGGCAGAGGCAAGAATAAATGTTCCCCAACGGGGTACTTAGCTTTTAGATGACTTCGGTACTGAAAACACAGGAGCTGACCGACCGGCACTTGCGAACTGCTTCTGCTTCGGGCACCGCGCGGCAAGAAAGACTGAAGAAGATGGCGTCGGCCGATGCCTTTATACTCCAGCCGTTGTGACGTCGGAGAGGAGGCGACGCCGGACCCAGACTTTGGAATTCGGCCGACCGAGGGCTGCCTGAGGCAGGACAACCCATATGTTATGACTGCAGTTGCATTCTTGAAGGACATCGGCGGGAAGGCATAAAGAAGTCCCTGAGGCCAATCATGGACTAGAGCATCTCTGGGAGGGTGCAGTAAAAGGGAGAAGTAGTTGCTTCATTTGCTGTTGAAGGGGGTGGCAAACAGATCGCAGCAAGGCTATCCCCATTTGCGGAAGATCAGATCGCAACTACCCGATTCAGAGACCACTCGTGAGGCATGAGAATAGCTCTGCTGAGCCTGTCCACTATAACGTTGGACTTCCCAGGGATGTGCGTCGCAATCAGAAATCGTTGGGAAGAAATCGCCCACTGCCAGAGTCTGAGTGCTTCTCGACATACGGGGTAGGACCTGGTTCCGCCCTGCTTGTTGATGTACCACACTACTGACATGTTGTCCGTTCGAATTGCAATGGTCCCGGAAGGGAGGGAGTCCTGAAGTGCTTGCAACGCTGGGAGCACGGCTCTCATCTCCAAGACATTTATATGCAGATGGTACTCGTGAGGCTGCCAAGTGCCTTGGACTGTCCTGCCCTGATAATGCCCCCCCACCCTATCAGTGAGGCATCCGTGGTCACTGTGGCAACCGGAGGGGGCTGGATGAATGGTCTGCCCTGAGACACTAGTGGGGAGACCATCCACCAGGAAAGGTGTCTTTTGCATGTTTCTGTAATCATGATCATGTGAGACATGGGGAGCTGTTGAAAGGACCACTGTGTGAAGAGAAGCCACTGAAGGATTCTCATGTGAAAACAAGTCAGAGGTATCAGAAGAATTGCCGCTGTCATAGAACCCAGAGTTTGTAGGACCAACCTGACTTGTACCCTTTTGCACTGCATGAGAATATGAACTTGCTGCCGAATCGTGGCCACCCTGTCTGGCGGTAGCCTTGCGGACATATTTCTTGTATCTAAATCTGCTCCTATATAGGTAATAGATTGACAGGGCAACAAGGCAGATTTTTCGAAATTTATAGTAATGCCTAGATGGGCACAAATTGTAATTGTATAGTCCCTGGCTTGAAGCAGTTGATGCCTGGTAGTAGCAGTAAGGAGCCAGTCATCTAGATAAGGAAACACCTGGAATCCTTGATGCCTCAGGTGAGCCGTGACTACTGCCCATGCATTTGGTGAACATCCTGGGGGCAGTGGTGAGACCAAAGGGCAGAGCTCTGAACTGATAATGACTGGCTCCCAGCCGGAAGCGAAGGAATCTCCTGGAGTGCCTGTCCATTTTGATGTGATAGTACGCATCCTGAAGATCTATTGAGCACATCCAACTGTCCTGACCCAAAAAGGGTAGAATGTTTAGTCTGCTGAGATCTAATATTGGTCTCCAGCCCCCTGTCTTTTTTGGTACCAAAAAGAACCTTGAGTAAGTTTCGGATCCGAGTTGGTCTGCCGGGACTTCCTGGATGACTATTTTTTTTTAGCAGTCTTGAAATTTCTATGACTGCTTGGGCCTGCAGATTGGGTGGAACATCTGGAAGGGATTTGCTTGACGGTAAGAGAGGTTGGAAGAAGGGAATTATATAGCCTCCGGATATGATTGAGTGTACCCATTTGTCTTGCGTTAGGTTTTGCCAAGCTTTCGGGTACAGTGAAAGTCTTCCCTCGACTGCCTCCAGAGGCGGGCAGCCGGGCAACCCTTCAGGGATGCTGGAAGGGCTTGTCAGAGAAGGATTCTCTGCTGCCTTGGTTCTGCGGACCCCCTCTGCCCCGAGGGCAGCATCTGTTGTTGTTGTTTCCTCCTCTGCCCCCGGAGGAAAATCACTACGTGTATCAGGCGAGGCTCCCTTGGATTTCCGGAACCAAATTTTACCACTCTTCTGACCTTTGGGATATGGTCTGGAAGGAGTGGAAAAACGGACTCCAATGGCAGAGAGTGTCTTGCCTTCCTGTTCACACCTAGTGAGAGTGTCTTTTACCTGTGGTCCAAAGACAAACGAACCGTCAAAGGGAGTGTTGGTGAACGACGCTCTAAAAGGTTCCGCAAAATTACATAGCCGCATCCATGCGTGTCCCCTGAGGGCCACGCCTGTACCTGCGGCTCTACTCGCACCATTGGCTGCATAGGAAATGAGCCTCATAGAGGAGTTAACTACTGAATTAAGGGTCGCCAGCTGAGAAGCCATTTTAGCTTGAGCCCCTTCAGCTGATGGATCCTGGAGGGTATCTCCAAGCTCTTTCAGGAGATCCCTCTGAAGCCTGGTAAAATGGCATAAGTAATTCAGCGACCTCATGGAAAATGTCGCTGAAGCAAACATACGCTTCCCGTATCTATCCATGGTCCTAGAATCCTTGTTAGGAGGATGGACAGAGGAAGAAGTTTCTGCTAACTCCTTTTTAGTGGCCGCTGATACTACCATAGCATCTACGGGAACACCATTTGTAAGGAACTGTTTATCAGGGGGTGCAGTGATAAACTTGCCGGGTCTCCTCGGGGTTGGTTCCACTGTATCCGGGACTGACCAAGTCCTTCGAGCCACCACTGACATTAGTGGATCGAAGGGCGGAGACACCCAGCAGGTGGGAGGTCGGGAACCGAACGCATCCAGGAATACAGATTCGTCTTTGGTAGGGGCTAGGGCAGTCAAGTTCCCCCTCTGCTTAAGCATTTCTAGGATGTCCGAAAAGGAAACATCTTCAGAGGGGGATCTCAGGGACCCTTCCGATTCATCCAAATCCGTATCCAAAGTGACAGACTCAGGGGAGTCAGTGTGCTTCCTCTTGCACTTCCTCTTCCGAGGGGCCTCCTCTGAATGATCAGGGGAGGTCTCAGAAGAAGAGGAAACACCCAATGGGGTGCTCTGGAGCGCCGGTTCCCCATGCTTGGGGTCTGGAGGAGGGGCAGAGGTTGACGCAGGCACTTCAAGGAACGGAGCCAGTGGGGTCGAACGTGGAGCGGCCTCAGAAGCCAGCACACTCCTCATGACATTGAAGGCGTCCCTGCCACGATGCAAAGAAGGCTCCAGTTCCAAGGAAACCGGAATACTCCTCCGCACCGAGGGAGACGGCTCCGAGGCCAATGTAGGAGCCGAGCTCACCTGCGCTGACGCTCTGAGATGGAGAATGGGGTCAGAGAAGGGTCCAATGCCACTCGCCCCCTCAGAGCTGACGAGGGAGTCTCGGCACCCAGATCCCTTGATGGAAGGCACCATCGAGAGGATCAGAGCCGACGGAACCAAAGGAGAAATCGTTATCGGTGCCGACGGTTCCACAATTCGAACCCCAACAAACTCCGGCTCCGAGCTCAATGGAGTCGGAGAAGGAACATCAATGGAAGCGGACGGAGCCGACACCTGTTGAGGAGGGCTGGATAACATTTTGGCCAGTGCCTGTGACTTCAACAACCTACTGACCACTCTCTCCACATCATGATCCGAGAGTCTAGAGGACCGAGAAGCCGAATGTATAGACTCTAGAGAAGGGGACCTCGGTCTCTTGTGGGTCCACGATAGCTCCGAAGGTACTGGTGGAGCCGACGGGGAGGCAATCTCCTCGGTTCCAGCTGGACTTGAAGTAGTAGGTAAGGCTTGGGTCAATGACGGCTCCAAGCTGGAAGCTGATGATTTGGTCGGTTTAGGAGATTTCACCGGCTGAGTCTTGGCCGGTGAATCCTGGGGTTTAAGAAGACCCCCTCAAAATAAGCTTATTTTTGCGCTCCTGCAGAATCCTTGGGCTGAATGCATGGCATACAGAACAAGTCCTGCAGGTGCACTGCGCCTAAGAAATAGACGCAAGAAGTGTGCCCATCTGTCAGAGACATTTTCTGACAGCATGAGTCACACTTCTTGAATCCAGACACCTTGGATTCTTTAGACATATCCAAGTAGAGAAATACTACCTTACACTGAATTGTTATTGGCCAAAGGGCCGAACAGCAAAAAACTAACAGACACTAACCAAAAACACAATATACTACAGTTAAGAAGTTTTTTTTTTTTTTTTAAAACTAGGAAACCTCTAACTTAAACGGCTACCTAGGAGGTAAAAAGAAGAAAAGCTTAAACTAAAACGTTACCTACAAGAGGGACAGGAAGGGGGGAGGGGAAGAACTGAGTTCTAAGGGAAAACTACAATTACACTAATACAACAACAAAGTAATTAACGACTATGTTAAAAAACTATAAACTATCAAAAAGAACCCTAATCTGACAGAAAAAGTAGTACAATAAAACTTATACCAGCCTGAGCCAGTAACAACGAACCTCGCAGCTGAAGCAGCAAACGAGATCTGGGTAGCTAGCGCTAGGCATCATGGGATAAGGGGCAGCCTCGAGCCAGTAAACAGCTCTCGAGCTATAGAAGATGGCCGAGTCAGAGCCGAGGATCGGCTCCGATCCCAACAAGCAAGAAACGAAGGCGAGATAGACAACTTAACATCTAGCATTATGGTAAGTACATAACTTCATTATTCGATCTCATCTTTTCTGTCTGTCTCAACAAATGAAACTAAGTCCCCAGTACCAGAAACTCCAGGGTGATCTCATGGAAGTATATTCCACAGGATAGTGGTGCCAAAGGATGCACCGGATCTACAGTATAGGTCCAGCTTGTAATGGGAGACAAAGGTATGAACTGTTGACCAAGCAGCCACAGCAAAAATAACATCTACAAGTAATCTGGTACACAATGCTGTACATACTGCAACTGCTCCAGCTAAATGGGCTTTTGGATTATAAGGGAGACTGCCCCTTCACTTTGAACAGTGTGACCTTTTAATACACCACCTCCCAATATGGCCCTAGAAAAGGAGAGAAAAAGGAGATAAAGCTGGTCAGTCTTCATAAAACATTCTTTACAATGCAAATAAAATCTCAACAGACGGTAAACATTCAGCAAATGTAATATGTATTCCCTTTTGTTGGAAAATTTGAAAAGAAACCTGGCAAGTCAATGGACTGATTAAGGGCAGCCTCCAAAACCACTTTAGGCAGAAAACTATTATTGGTCCGAAGAGAAACCATATTCTTTTGGAAAATCAGTAAAGCAGGTTTGCATGACGATGCCTGTAATTTTAAAATTCTAACAGCTACAAGGAAAATAGTCTTCCAAGACAGAAATCTGAGTTCCATTGAAGCTGCTAGTTCAAGCTGCTAGTTCAAATGGAGATCTTGTCAAGGCCTGAAGTAAAAAGGTAATGTTCCAAGGAGGAAATGGGTTCCTTAGTGGTGGCCTAAGAAGGAAGTTTCCTGGCAAAAGTCTTTGGACAGTTTCAGTGAAGTAACAGGGGTCTGACTTTCTCCAATATTAAAGTTAGAGATAGCTAAAGCTGTACTTTGATGTTAGAAAAATTAGCATCTTTCTGAAATAGCCCTGCCAAAAAAAATCAAGAATACAAGGTAATGGAGTCAAAAAAGGATTTAGCCCTTTCGAGGAGGCCCAGGTTGCAAATCTCTTCTACTTACTACTACAGACTTTTCTGTTTACTATTTTTTACGAAGAGGTTAGGATATGGAGCGTAAAAGAAGACAGCATGGGATTTCGGGCCATCACTGAAATTGGAGAAAAGCAGGTGTTTAATCTGTGGGCTTTGACTATGTCCATCTATATGACTGTTGCAGTATTCTAAATCAAAAGGGATCTCATGCCCAGGGTAGTCTGATCCTCAGCCAGTATACAAAAGCCTAATGATCTTGTATGCACCACACATCACACTTATGCTCCCTGCACAGAACATAGGACACACAAGGTATGTACAGACGTAACTACCCAGAAAGTACAGTAGTGTACACTTACCATAAATGTAGATGTTTGAGTGTATTCACTGTTGCAGTCATCACACTTGGGTTATCCTGCCAGGGGTAGCACTCAGTCGGCCCGAATACCTGAGGCTTAGTACTTCTGCTTCTGTTGCTGTCGCTCCAGGACTGATGTCAGTGGTATAAAAATAGGCAGCTGACACCATTATATCAGTTTTTCTTGCCCCAAATTTCAGAAGCCCCCAAATAGGGAGCTAGGTTATGATGGAATAACACCAGCAGTAGAAAGTAAATACCAAATATCACTGTAAGGAGTGAGGAAGAGAGAGAGAAAGAGAGAAGGACAAGGGGGATGGAGGGTGGGAAAAGTACAGTTGTGTACACTTACCATAAATGTAGATGTTCGATTGTATTCACTGTTGCAGTCATTACATTTGGGTTGTGCTGCTGGCAAGTTGCCCTCAGTCAGCCTGAATTCCAAAGTCTTGGGTCCTGTGTCGGTCGCTGTCGCCTCTTCCTTGACGTCAGGTCGTCAGGGGTATAAAATTATGCAGCCGACGCCATTTTATTCAGTTTTCCTTGCCCCAGATGTCAGGTGCCCCCAAAAGGGCAGGCTAAAATTATGTAAATAAAAAATACATGTACCAAAATAAGCTTTACCTTCATCTATAAGCAAATATACCACCCAGGTTGTATAGATTAGAGAAGTAAAGATAAGTTCCAGCAAAAAATAAGGGGGTGGCGGGTGGGTAACCTGGACTGCAACAGTGAATACACTCGAACATCTACATTTATGGTAAGTGTACACAACTGTACTATGTTCTTCGTGTTTCACTGTTGCAGTCATTACATTTGGGTTGAGTCCCAAAGCTACGGTTGGGGGGCTGGAGCTAAACAGCATTAGGAGCGGCTATGAGGCCCTGCAGAACTGCAGTGGCAAAGCCTGCCCTGGATTTAGAGTAAAGAGGCAGATTGTAATGTTTTGTAAAGGTATGTACTGAACTCCAAGTAGCAGCCTCTAAAATGTCTTTGGTTGGTACTCCCCTGAGAAAGGCTGCAGAAGTGGCTGCAGCTCTGGTTGAATGTGGCCTAATGCCCTTAGGCACTGGTTTGCCATGCTGTGAGTAGCAGAAACGAATGCAGTGACCTATCCACTTTGAAATAGTCTGCTTGGAGATGGCTTTTCCTGGTGATGCTGTGGCATATGCCACTAGTAATTGTTCTGTCTTTCTGAAAACTTTAGTTTTGTCCAGGTAGAATCTAAGTTGTCTGTATACGTCCAAGGAGTGCAGAATTTTCTCCCCCTTGTTCTGTGGATTTGGATAAAAGGTTGGCAAATGAATTGTTTGGTTAAGGGCTACACTGGACATTAGGTATAAATGTAGGGTTTGTTCTCAGGGAGACCCTGTCTGGATAAAAAATGATAAAGGGTTCCACAGCCATGAGAGCCTGTAGCTCTGAAACTCATCTTACAGAAGTTATTGATAGGAGCAAAGCTGTTTTCCAAGATAAGAACTTTATATTCGCAGTAGCAGCTGGCTCAAAAGGAGGTAAGGTGAGTTTTTCCAAGACATAACTGAAGTCCCATGCAGGTGTTCTCCTTGTGGGGCCTTAAGTTTTTGGCTCCTCTGAGGTATTGCCTTAATAAAGGATGAGAAAAAAGTGGTGGCTCTGTATTGTAATGAGCCGAAATGGCAGCAGCATGGATTTTAATCGAGGCCTTTGTCCAGCATCTCAGTAAGTATTGCAAAATCTGAGGAATATTTGGGTTAGCTGTATCAGTTCCTTGAGCTTGGTTCCAAGCGCAAAAAGGAGTACCTTGGGGAGGAGAGGCAGTGTAGGAAAGGCATATACTGATAGGTTTGTCCAGTTGAAGGATAAGGCGTCCACTTTCCAATCTTGTCTGTGATAAGTCCTTATGCATAATCTTCTTAGTTGACTGTTTTGAGGGGAGGCAAATAGATCTAAGTCTGGGCGTCCCCATTTCTTTGTTATCATGCTGAAGACTTGTGGATCCAGGTGCCACTCGTGGGGATCCATGAGGTTTCTGCTTAGTTCGTCTGCCAGAGTATTTTCCTTTCCTGGCAGGAATTGTGCCTGCAGATGAACTTGGTAAGTCAATGCTGTGTCCCATAAAGCCACGGCTTGTCTGCACAGGGGATAAGAATGAGTGCCCCCCTGCTTGTTTATGTACCACATGACCATGGTGTTGTCTGTCTATCAGTTGTCCCGGATGAAGTAGGTCCTTGAAGGCTGTCAGGGCATTTTGAACAGCTAGCATCTCTTTTTGATTGATATGCAGATGCTTTTGGTTTGTGGACCAGGTGCCCTGAATGCATCTTCCTACCATGTGTGCCCCCCAGGCATAATCTGAAGCATCCATCGTTAGGCTCTGCCTGGCTGGGGGTAGTGAGAATGGCTGTCCCTTGTTTTGGTGACAAGCCTTTGTCCACCATCGAAACTCCTGTTGTAGGCAGGGAATTAGAGTAATCATTGTTTCCAGGTTGTGGCAATGTTGTGTCCAGACACTTTTTAGGTACCACTGAATTTTCCTCATATGCAGTCTTGCATATGGAATTAGTAAGATGCAGGATACCATGAAGCCCAAAGCCTGCAGAATTTTTCTTGCAGATAACTGGGCCTTTGTTGCCATTTCCTTGAAATAGGTAGTCAGTTGCCTTCGTTTGTCTGGAGTGAGATAAGCCATCTGGGCAGTTGCATTTAAGCTTGCACCCAAGAATATTATCTCTTGAGAGGGTACTAGGTTTGATTTCTGTTTGTTGACTGTGTACCCTAGGCATGTTAAAAGTCTCATCACAAATGTCTAATGCTGTAGTAGAATGTCCTTGTTCTCTGCTTGTATGAGGCAGTCGTCCAATGGATATATTTGTATTCCTCAATGTCTGTAGTAAGCAATCACTGGTGCCAGGCACTTTGTGAAGACCCTGGGTGCAGTAGATAAGCCAAAGGGCAGTGCAGAGAATTGGTAATGCTTTGAGCCAGCCTTGAATCTGAGGTATCTTCTGCATGATTGTCTGATTGGGACATGCAGGTATGCCTCTTTTAGGTCTAAAGTCACTACCCAAGCCTTGCTGCCCAGCATGGGCAGAAACTGCTATAAGGTCAACATCCTGAATTTTGGTATACCCAAGAAAGTGTTTAGAATAGATGGGTCCAGTATAGGTCTCCATGCTTTGTCCTTTTTGGGTACCAAGAACGGTCTTGAGTAAAATCCTTGTCCCTGCTCTTGCTGTGGCACTTGTTGACTTGTCCTTATTGTCCATGAGAGCTGCGACTTGTTTTTGAGCCTCTGCCCATTGATTTTTGGGCAGGTCTGGCCAACCGTTTGGCTTTGGCAAGGTATGGAAATGAAACTTGTAGCCTTGTGACACTATGTCTAGAACCCATTTGTCCTGGGTTATAATGTGCCAATTTTGAGAAAAAAAGTGCTAGTTTTCCCCCTAAGGGTGCTGCCAGAAGATAAGTGCTTGGTGCAGGCAGGGGGAAGTCATCGGGACTGTTTCCTATATGGTTGTGATTTGTCTTCTCCACCTTTGGAGGTTGAAGCACCCCATTGCTTAAACCTGTAGGAACCTTGCGGCTGTGATCTGCCTCTAGGGTGTCTGGATCTGCCCCTTTGAGGTCTGTCTGAGACTGGAAAGGACCAATTCTTTGTTGGCCAGTGTTTGCTAAATCTAGGTGGCTGTACCTGTAAGAAATCCTTGACCGTTTGCATGGATTTAGCTTTGTCCTCCATTTTCTTTAACACCTCTTCTGCTTTAACACCAAACAAGATATCATGTTGTAATGGAGCATCTAATAATTTTGCTTTAACATGATTAGGCAGATTTTGTTCTTTTAACCAAGCATGCCTCCTAATGACAGAACCCATAACAGCGGCCCTGCAGGAGGCCTCCAGAGTCTCAAAACCACATTGCAAAGTATGCTTTCCAACTTGTTCAGCTGCATGCAATAATTCCTGCATTTCTTTGTTTTCTGCACATTCAGAATTTACCATCATTTTCTGTTTAAGCAGTGTCACGATATATTGCTGATATTTAAGCATATGAAACTGGCAATTTAAGGCCCTTATAGTTAGGGTAGCAGATGTGTAAATCTTTTTGCCCCATCTATCCAGTGCCCTAGAATCCCTGTCAGAGGGGGTAGGGTTTTTTGCAGTGGAAGCCTTAACCCCTTTTGGACCCTGAGAAATAGTTTCTCGGTCTGCAGTAGGGTTTTTGAAAAGGAATTTATGAGAGTCAAGGATAGTCAGATAGTCTGGCTTAACAGGAGCTGGATGTAAAGAGTCAGGGGTCAGACTAGACTCCGAGAACACGTCATCTACAATGTCCAACACAGGTGGAATAGCTAGAGGCCTGTGTTGAGGTAGTAAAAGGAAGTCTCTGAGCCTTTTCTTAGATTCTGAAAAATCTTGGCTCTCCCAGTGAAAGTGCTCCCTCATGGTATGCAAGGTTTCCCCAAAAGAGTAGTCCTCAGGAGGGGAAGCTGAAGAAATTGATTCTTCAGCATCAGAATCCTCATGGGGGAAGAGAATATTCCTGATCAGTAGGAGAATCAGAAGAAATGGAAACCTGATCTGAAGATTCATAGTCTGTCTCTTGCCTAGGCCTCTTATCAGGAGGGGATGGGAACCCCTGATCAAGGTAATTAAGTCTTCGGCCATTTTGAGCATCTGTTTTTTGGGCATGGAGGCCTGTCCTTGTGACTGGTGAACTTGTTTCTTTGCCTTTAAAGGTGTTTTAGTCTTTGAAGTCGGTTTAATATACAATTGTTTAGGTCTGAATGCACCCTCAGAAGCCGATGCTTGCTCAGCGGCTCTGGACCCATCTGGGGGAATAATCTTCGAGGCTCCAAAACCATGAGTTTCCAGCGGCCTGGCCGACTCCACGTGGGAGTCGGTGGCAGCCTGCGACTCCAAAGTAGCGGGCGTCAGGGGCTGCGAAAGCACCTCACTCAGAACCGGCGACTTGTTTAGGAGAAGTTTCGTCTTCAGTTTTGGACCTCAGTTGCCTGCCTTTTTCTTTTTCTTTGCGTTTTTTGTGAGCTCCGGTAGTCGGATGGCTATCCAATGACATTGTATAATTAAATCTTCGCCCAAAATAGCTTAATGCAAAATCGTACCGATGCTTAATAGTGCGTTGGTTAAATCTAGCACAAAACTGACAACTAGCAACGTCGTGGTCAGGACCTAGGCAAGGAATACAGTAAGAATGAAAGCCCTTATGAGAAATTTGCTTCCCACAAGAAATACAATTATTAACTTTTTCTGACATCGGTCTGGAGCAAGAAAAAAGTTTCCCCAATGGGGTACTTAGCTTTTAATGAAGACTTTGGATCTGAAACTCGAACACAAAAATCTCAGGAGTCGGCCGACCGGCACTTGCAAATTGCTTCTGCTTCGGGCACCGCGCGGCAAGAAAGACTGAATAAAATGGCGTCGGCTGCATCTTTTAAACCCCTGACGACCTGACGTCAGGGAAGAGGCAACAGCGACCGACGTAGGACCCAAGACTTTGGAATTCAGGCTGACTGAGGGCAACCTGCCAGCAGGATAACCCAAATGTAATGACTGCAACAGTGAAACACGAAGAACATCCAGGACTGCAACAGTGAATACACTTGAACATCTACATTTATGGTAAGTGTACACAACTGTACTATGTTCTTTGTGTTTGACTGTTACAGTCATCACACTTGGGTTGATTCCCAAAGCTGAAGAAACGGGTGGAGGCATTCAAGAAGAGTTGGGGCTGGCTAGAATGTACTGCAGGACTGCGGTTGCAAAGCCTGCCCTGGATTTGGAAAAGATAGGCAGGTAGTAATGCTTGGAGAAGGTGTGAGCAGAACTCCATGTTGCAGCCTGCAGGATGTCCCTGGTAGGGACCCCTCTGAGAAAAGCTGCAGAGGTGGCAGTTGCCCTAGTGGAATGTATTCTGACCCCCTTTGGGGGTGGATTCCCATGGTGTTTGTAACAGAAATGGATACAGTGTGCTACCCATTTGGAAATGGTTTGTTTTGATATGACCCTACTGCATAGCTGACCAGTAACTGGTCACGTTTCCTGAAGGACTTAGTCCTATCCAGGCAGAATCTGAGCTGTCTGTGCACATCTAAAAAAGAGTGCAGGATCCTTTCCCCCTTATTTTGAGGTGTAGGGAAAAAGGTGGGCAAATGAATAGATTGGTTGAGAGCCACACTGGAGATTACTTTAGGCATGAAAGTTGGGTTAATCCTGAGGGAGACCATGTCAGCATGGAAAATGATTAGGGGTTCCACAGCCATGACTGCTTGTAGCTCAGACACTCTTCTAGCTGAAGTGATGACCAGAAGCAAGGTTGTTTTCCAAGACAGGAATTTTTAACTCTGCTGAAGCTGCAGGCTCAAAGGGGGGGGGGGGGAGGGGGGGGTTGAGCTTTTCCAACACAAAGTTAAGGTCCCAAAGCAGGGGTAGGGGCTCTTCTGGGTGGCCTTAAGTTGTTAGCCCCTCTAAGGAACTGCTTGATGAGGGTGTGTGAAAACAGAGGTGTCTCTGTGCGGTAATGAGCAGAGATGTCACAGGCATGGATTTTAATGGAAGAGAAGGATAGGCCCCTGTGAAGCAGGTCTGCTAGGTAATCCAGGATGAGAGGTAAGGAGGGCTGTGCTGGCTCAGCTCCTTTATCCTGGATCCAGGAGCAATAGCATTTCCACTTGTCAGCATAGGATTTTCTAGTGCTGGGTCATCTGGCTTCACGTATAACGTCCAGGACTTGCTTACTTAAGCTGGCCACTGGAGGAGGGGTCAAGGAAAAAGCCAGGCTGCCAGGTTCAGGGTCTGCAATTGTGGATGCAAGAACTCTACATTTTGCTGTGTCAGGAGAGTTGGAATCTGGGGGAGGTGCCATGGAGACAACGGTGACAGGCTGCGCAACAGTGGGTACCAGTGTTGGCATTGCCAGTCTGGGGCAATCAGGATTGCCCTTGGTCTTTCCTCCCTTATTCTGAGTAACACCCTTGAAAGAAGAGGCAGAGGGGAAAATGCATAGATCGAAAGGTTTACCCATTGGAAGGATAAGGCATCCACTTTCCAGGCCTTGCTGTGAGGTTCCCTGGTGCAGAATTTGCCGAGCTGGTGGTTGTTGTGGGAGGCAAATGGGGTACCCCGAAGGTGGACCTATTTCTGGGTTACGAGGCTGAAGGTGCTGTGGTTTAATTGCCATTCGTGTGGGTCTAGGAAATTTCTGCTTAAGTTGTCTGCCAGAGAGTTTTGGTTGCCTGGCAGGAATTGTGCTAGCAGGTGAATCTGCATGGCTAAAGCCGTGTGCCAAAGGGTAATGGCTAGCCTGCATATGGATAAGAGTGGGTTCCTCCATGCTTGCTGACGTAAGACATCACTGTGGTGTTGCCTGTTTTGATTAGTAGAGGCCCTGGAGAGTGTAGGGGGTCTGAAAGCTGTCAGTGTGTGCTGAACAGCTAGCATCTCTTTTTGGTTGATGTGCAGATGAATTTGATTGGGGCTTCAGTGGCCCTGAATGCACCTGCCATCCAGATATGCACCCCAGGCATAGTCTGATGCGTCTGTGGTTAGGGTCTGGGCGGAGTGGGGTTGTGAAAAGGGAAGTCCCTTGTTGTGGTTGCATGCTGCTGCCCACCAAAGAAAATCTTTCCTTAGACAAGGTATCATAGGTATAATAGTTTCCAGGTCCTGAGAATGTTGACACCAAAGGCTTTTTAAGTAACACTGAAGTTTCCTCATATGCAGTCTGGCATATGGAATTAGTAGAATGCAGGAGGCCATGAACCCTACAGCTTACAGGATTTTCCTTGTGGATAACTAGGTTCTGGTGGCTTGTTTTTCTGGAGTAGGGAATGCCATCTGGGATGTTGTGTCCAGGCTTGCTCCCAAGAATACAATTTTCTGACTGGGGACTAGTGTGGATTTCTTTTTGTTTATAGTGTACCCCAGTGAAGTCAGTAGATCTTTTACAAATGTCAGGTGCTGTAACAGTTCTTCCTGACTGTCTGCCTGAATCAGGCAGTCATCCAAGTAGGGGTAAATTTGAATATTTCTTTGTCTGCAAAAAGCAATGGATGGAGCCAGGCATTTGGTGAAAACTCTGGGAGCAGTGGATAAGCCAAAGGGAAGTGCAGAGAAAGTACAGTTGTGTACACTTACCATAAATGTAGATGTTCGAGTGTATTCACTGTTGCAGTCATTACATTTGGGTAATCTGCTGGCAGGTTACCCTCAGTTGGCCTGATTAACAAAGTCTTGGGTCCTGCATCGGTTGCTGTCCCTTCTTCCATGATTCAGGTAGTCAGGGGTATAAAACATGCAGCCGACGCCATTACATCAGTTTTTCTTGCCCCAGATGTCAGGTGCCCCCCGAATGGGGAGCAAATAAAATTAAAAACACAAAAATATACCTCCATCCAAAAGCAAATACACCAAAAAGGCTTTTAAGCATAGTAAAAGAAAATAGAGGTATAGTAAGAGAAAAAACAGGGGGCTGGAGGGAGGGTAACCAGGACTACAACAGTGAATACACTCGAACATCTACATTTATGGTAAGTGTACACAACTGTACTACATTCTTCGTGTTTCACTGTTGCAGTCATTACATTCGGGTAAATTCCCAAAGCTATGGTTGGGAGGATGAATTTATACAGCATTAGGACCAGCTATAAGGCCCTGCAAGACAGCAGTGGCAAAGCCAGGTCTGGATTTAGAGAAAATTGGTAAAAGATAATGCCTGGTGAAAGTATACACTGAACTCCAGGTAGCAGCTTCTAGAATATCCCTGGTAGGAACACCTCTGAGAAAGGCTGCAGAAGTAGATGCAGCCCTGGTGGAATGAGATCTGATCCCCTGGGGGACAGGTTTTCCATGGTGCTTATAGCAGAAATTACTGCAATGGCTTATCCATTTAGAAATGGTTTGCTTAGAAATAGCCTTCCCCTCTGCCCCAGCAGGAAATGCCACTAGCAATTGTTCAGATTTTCTTCGAAATTTAGTTCTGTCCAAGTAGAATCTAAGTTGTCTGTGCACGTCCAAGGAATGCAGAATCCGTTCCCCTTTGTTGTGTGGATTGGGGTAGAAGGTTGGCAAATGAATGGATTGATTACGAGCCACACTGGAAACCACCTTGGGCATGAAGGATGGATTGGTCCTCAGAGATACCCTGTCCACATGGAAGATGATGAAAGGCTCCACTGCCATAAGGGCCTGTAATTCAGATATCCTTCTAGCTGAAGTGATTGCTAAAAAGAAGGCTGTTTTCCAAGAAAGAAATTTTAAGTCTACAGTAGCAGATGGCTCGAAAGGAGGTAAAGTGAGCTTTTCCAAAACAAAGTTAAAGTCCCAGGCAGGGGTAGGAGCTCTCCTGGATGGTCTCAAGTTTTTTGCCCCTCTGAGATACTGCTTGAGCAGGGGATAAGAAAAGAGGGGTGGTTCTGTGTTATAGTGAGCTGAAATAGCTGAAGCGTGGATTTTAATAGAGGAAAAAGACAGGCCCTTGTGTGAAGCATCTCAGTTAAGTATTGTAAAATCGGAGGTAAATTGGACGCTGCTGTGCTCATCCCTAAAGATTGGTTCCAAGCACAGAATCTTTTCCATTTGTCAGCATAAGATTTTCTAGTACTAGGTCTTCTCGCCTCCAAGATGACATCCATCACAGGTTTGCTGAGGAATGCTAAGGGTGAATTTAAGTGATCAGCCAAGCTGCAAGGTTCAATGTTGGGAGCTGAAGGTGCAGAATTTGGTTCTCCTGCTGAGACAGCAAGGAAGGTGTCTGATGCAGGTGCCATGGAGATATTTGTGACACACTGCGTAGGAGTGGGTACCAGTGCTGGTGAGGTCAGTCTGGAGAAATCAAAATCATTTTTGGTTTGTCCTGTTTGACTTTTAGCAGAACTTTGGAGAGCAGAGGCAGAGGGGGAAAGGCATAGACTGATAGGTTTTTCCAACTGAAGGACAGAGCATCCACTTTCCAGGCTTTTTTGCGAGGAGTCCTTGTGCAAAATTTGTCCAACTGGTAGTTCTGGGGACAGGCAAATGGATCTATGCCTGGGCTCCCCCATTTACTTGTCAACATGTTGAAAATCCATGGTTCCAGTTTCCACTTGTGTGGGTCCATGAGATTTCTGCTTAGTCCGTCTGCCAGTGTATTCAGTTTTCCTGGCAGGAACTGAGCTTGTAGTTGCACTTGGTAGCTTAAGGTCGTGTTCCACAATGCCATGGCTAGTTTGCAGAGGGGGTAGGAATGTGTACCCCCCTACTTGTTTATGTACCACATAACCATGGTGTTGTCCGTCTTTACCATTAGTTGTCCTGGATGAATGTAGTCCTTGAAGGCTGTCAGAGAATTCTGTACAGCTAGCATTTCCTTTTGATTGATATGTAGGTGGATTTGATTTGGGTTCCATTTGCCTGAATGCACTTCCCTGTCAGGTGAGCCCCCCCCATGCATAGTCTGATGCATCTGTAGTTAGGGTTTGGTTGGCAGGGGGTATTGTGAATGGCAGTCCCTTGCTTTGGTGGCAGGCCTCTACCCACCATAGGAACTCCAGGCATAGGCAAGGCATGATAGGAATTATTGTTTCCAGGCTGTGACAATGTTGACTCCATAGACTTTTTAAGTACCACTGAAGTTTCCTCATATGCAGTCTTGCATATGGAATCAGAAGAATGCAAGAGGCCATGAACCCCAAGGCTTGCAGTATTTGTCTTGCAGATAGCAGGGTTTTTGTGGCCACTTATCTGAAGTAAGTCACCAAATGAATTTGCTTTTCTGGCGTGAGGAAAGCCATCTGGGCAGTTGTATTCAAGCTTGCACCCAGGAATGTAATCTGTTGAGAGGGAACCAGTTGTGTTTTCTTTTCGTTTATGGTGTACCCTAGACAAGTTAGAACCCTTTTTACAAACGCCAGGTGATTTAGAAGTATGGCCTGGTTTTCTGCCTGATTTAGACAATCGTCCAGGTATGGATATATTTGAATATTTCTTTGCCTGCAAAATGCAATTACTGGAGCCAGGCACTTTGTGAATACCCTGGGTGCAGTAGACAAGCCAAAGGGCAGTGCAGAGAACTGATAATGCAAGTAGCCTGCTTTGAAGCATAGGTAATAAGCAAGATTCCCTGACTGGGATATGCAGATACCTTCTTTTAAATCTAGAGTTGCCAACCAGGTATCTTTGCCTAGCATAGGAAGTAACTGGTGAAGAGTCAGCATCTTGAATTTTGGAATGTCCAGAAAGGTGTTTAGAGTAGACAGGTCCAGAATTGGATGCCATGATTTGTCTTTTCTGGGTACCAGGAAAAGCCTTAAATAGAAACCTTGTCCCTTTTCCTCTTCTGGTAGCGGTTGAATAGCCCGCATGTTTAAGAGGGAAAGTACTTGTTTCTGAGCCTCTGCCCACTGATTTGGTGGCAGGTCTGGCCACCCGTTTGGTGTTGGCAAAGTGTGGAAATGAAATCTGTATCCCTGGGACACTATATTTAAAACCCATTTGCCCAGGGTTATGAGTTCCCAGTTTTGTGCATGAAGAGCAATCTTTCCCCCTAAAGGGGCAGCTAAAAGGTAAGTGCTTGGTAATTTTAAAGGAAAGTCATTTAGACTGATTACCATAGGGGGGTGTCTTGTTATTTCCAGATTTGGAAGTGGAGGCCCCCCCATTGCTTAGTTCTGACAGTCCCTTGGGACGGAAACCTGGTGCTTTTGGTGTGTCTGGGTTTGGCTTGAGAGGATCTGGAAGGAGCTGGAAAGGACCAATTCTTAGTAGGCCAGTGCCTGCTAAATCTTGGAGGTTGCACTTGTAAGAAATCTTTTACAGTTTGCATAGATTTAGCTTTATCTTCCATCTTTTTTTAGAACTTCTTCAGCCTTATTGCCAAACAGGCGGTCCTGATTTAAAGGAGCATCCAACAATTTTGCTTTAACATGATCAGGCAGAGATTGCTCCTTAAGGCAGCATACCTTCTAAGTACAGACTCCGTAACAGCAGCCCTGCAAGAGGCCTCTAAAGAATCAAAACCACATTGCAAAGTATGTTTTCCAACTTTTTCAGAAAAATGCAATAAATCCTGTAAATCTTTATTTTCCACACAGTCAGAAATAAACATCATTTTCTGTTTAAGCAGTCCAATAATATGTTGTTGATATTTTAATATATGAAATTGGCAGTTTAAAGCCCTGATTGCCAAGGATGCAGAAGTATAAACCTTTTTACCCCATCTATCCAGCGCCCTGCAGTCTCTATCAGAAGGGGTAGGATTTTTAGCAGTAGAAGCCTTAATGCCCTTGGGCCCCTGAGAAATGATTTCTGGATCTGCAACAGGATTTTTGAAAAGGAACTTGTGGGACTCAGGAACCCTGTAGTATCTGTCTGGTTTACTAGGAGCCGGAGGCAGGGAATCAGGGACCATACTGGATTCCGCAAACACATCAACAGTGTCTAGTACAGGAGGCATAGCCAAAGGCCTATGCTGAGGTAGAAGAAGGAAATCCCTAAGCCTCTTTTTAGATTCAGAAAATTCCTGACTCTCCCAGTGGAAATGCTCCCTTAAGGTATGTAAAGTTTCCCCAAAAGAAAAATCCTCAGGGGGGAAGCAGAGGGAATGGAATCCTCTGCATCAGAATCCTCATAAGTAGGTATGGACAAATCCAGGTCATTGGAAGAATTAGAAGACAGAGTACTGATCAGAAGATTCACGGTCAAACTCAGCCCTAGGCCTCTTAGAAGGTGGGGGGGGCTGACTACCCCCGATTAGAGTAATAAGATCTTCAGCCATTTTGATCATTTGTTTTTTAGGCATAGAGGCCTGAACATGTGGCCTGGGCGTTGGTTTTTTAGTCATAGATTGAGATTTAGGCCTTAAAATAGAAGGTGGAGTTGGTTTAATTTGCAAGTCTGTAGGCCTGAATACACCCTCAGAAGCTGGTGCCTGCACAGCAGCTCTGGACCCATCCAAGGTAGAGACATCTGTGGGTTCCATAGGTGAAGCATCTTGTGGCATACCAGACTCCGAATGGGTCTCAGTAGAGGCCTGAAAGTCAGAAGTAGCGGGTATCAGCGGCTGCGAAAGAGCCTCACTGAGTACCGGAGAACTGGCGACTGGCTTAGGAGAAGCGTCATTGGCAGTTTCGGACCTCTACGGCCTGTCTCTGTGTCTTTTTCTTTGCGTTTTTTTGGAATTCCAGTAGTCGGACGGCTAACCGATGTCATTTCTGGATAATTAAACTGAGAAACTAAATATTTAGAGGCAAAAATGTACCAACGACAGATAGTGCGCTGATTAAATAAAGCACAAAACCAACAGCAAGGTACGTCATGGTCAGGGCCTAGGCAAGGAATACAGTACAAATGAAAATCTTTATGAGGTATTTGCTTTCCACACGTAATGCACTTATTAACTTTTACTGACATCGATAAGGAGCAAGAAAAAGTTCCCCCAATGGGGTACTTAGCTTTAAGTTGAAGACTTCGGTTCTGAAACTCGAAAACGAAAATTTCAGGAGTCGGCCGACCAGCACTTGCGAACTGCTTATGCTTCGGGCACCGCACGGCAAGATAGACTGATGTAATGGCATCGGCTGCATGTTTTATACCCCTGACGACTTGACGTCATGGAAGAAGGGACAGCAACTGACGCAGGACCCAAGACTTTGTTAATCAGGATGACTGAGGGCAACCTGCCAGCAGATTACCCAAATGTAATGACTACAACAGTGAAACACTAAGAACATCTGATAATGAATAGATCCTGCCCTGAAACGTAGATATTTCCTGCAAGAGTCGCTGATTTGGATGTGCAGATAGGCCTCTTTTAGGTGTAGAGTGGCTAACCAGGCATCTTTGGATAGCATAGGAAGAAGCTGCTGGAGGGTGAGCATTTTGAATTTTGGTACCACCAGGAAGGTATTTAGAATGGATAGATCTAGGATTGGGCACCAGGTGCCCTCTTTTCTGGGTACCAGGAAAAGTCTGGAATAGAAACCTTGGCCTATCTGGTGTGCAGGAACAGGCTGGATTGCCCTCATGGAGAGCAGGGAATGAACTTGGTTTTGTGCCTCTGCCCACTGGTTTGGAGGAAGATCTGGGAACCCTTTTGGGGTTGGCAGTGTGTGGAAATAAAATTTGTACCCCTGGGACACTATGTTGAGGACCCATCGATCGTTGGTGATGGGGGCCCAGTTTTATTATTCTTTTATTTTCTGCACAGTCAACGAAGGTAGATAGTTCCACATGCTGAAATACCAGCAACATACTGTGGGACTTATTAAACAAAAACTGACAGTTTAATGCTCTAATGGCAAGAGTTGCAGAGGTGTATACTTTTTTTTACCCCATCTGTCTAAAGCTCAGGAATCCCTGTCCGAGGGGGTGGGATTCTTAGCTGTGGTTGCTTTTATTCCCTTAGGTCCTTGGGAGATGACCTCTGGGTCAGCAGTAGAATTTTTGAAAATAAATTTGAGAGAGTCAGGGACTCTGTAGTACCTGTCAGGTTTCCCGGGAGCAAGAGATAGAGTATCAGGAGTTAAGACTGGATTCCATAAAAACATCATCCACAACATCCAGAACAGGAGGAATAGCTAAGGGTCTGTGCTGTGGTAAATCTAAAAATTCCCTAAGTTTCTTTTTGGACGGAGGATAATCCTGGCATTCTCAATGAAAATGCTCTCTCAAGGTATGTAGGGTTTCACCAAAAGAAAAATCCTCTGGAGGAGATGTAGAAGGAATGGATTCCTCTGCATCTGAATCCTCATAAGCAGATAAGGGCATGTCTTCATAATCAGAAACCTCAGAGTCGGACTCTTGGTCAGATAAAGCTGCTGGGGACAAGTCTCTTTGCCTTTTAGCCTGGGTAGGCTGGCTTCCCCTAATCAGCATGATAAGGTCTTCCGCCATTTTAAGCATCTGAGATTGAGGCATGGAAGCAGGCACTTGAGGTTGGGTAGTCAGTTTTTTAGACATAGTTCAAACTCTGGGCATTAGAAACTTGGTAGTTTTAGAAAGAACTGAAGATGCGAAAGAAGCCGGCGGTTTGTGTCAAATATCGGTAGTGCGAAGAACTTCCTTAGAAGCTGGTGCCTGCACATCGGCTCTGGACCTATCCAAGGTAGAGACATTAGCAGGTTCCATAGTCAAAGAAGAGTTTTGCGGCATACAGGACTCTGAACGGGTCTCGGTAGCGGCCTGAAAATCCATAGAAGTGGGCATCAGGGGCTGCAAAAGCGCAGTACCGGCGAACTGGTGACTAGCTTAACAGTAGCGTCGTCGGCAGTTTTGGACCTGTGCGATCTGTCTCTGTCTTTATCCTTACTTTTTTCGGAAGATCGGTAGTCGGATGGCTTACCAAAGTCATTTCGGAATACGGAGATGGAGAGCGAACGTATTTAGCTATGATAAGGGCCTGACGACATATATTTCGGCCGTTGAACAAAGCACAAAAACGGCAGCAAGGGACGTCGTGGTCTGGGCCTAAACAAGTGACACAGTAAGAATGGAAATCTCGGTGTGGTATTTGCTTTCCACAGCTGAGACAATTGTTAACTTTTTCTGACGTCGGTTAGAGCAAGAAAAAGGATCCCCAATGGAGTACTTAGCTTGTGAAGACTTGAACTACAATTTCTGAAAAGAAAACTCGGGTAGCGGCCGACTGGCACTCGTGCGAACTGCTTCTGCTTCGGGCTCCTCGGCAAGAAAGACTGATGTAATGGTGTCGGCTGCCTGTATTTATACCACTGACTACTGGATGTCAGTCCTGGAGCGACAGCAACCAATGCAGAAATACTAAGCCTCTGGTATTCGGGCCGACTGAGGGCTACCCCTGGCAGGATAATTCAAATGTGACGACTGCAACAGTGAAAAACGAAGAACATCTTCTTTGCCACCAGTTTGAACGTCTTGTTGCTGTACTGAATACCTAGCTGGCAGATAAGTGTCCTGTCTTTTTTTTCTTTTCTAGATCTGCTTTAGTTCGCAGGAAAACCTGCAAGGCCTTCAAGGGCAAGAAGGGTGGCAAGTGGGTCCCCTCTGCTAAACCTTCTCAGATTTCTGTAACCCAGAAGCCTCCATTTTCTGATAACGTCTGCCTCTTTTTGAAAGTTCATCCCCTTCTCTTAGACCAGGCTCTTTCGTCCCTTCGGCATTCCCTACGTCTTCCAATTTGGCAGTACACATTCCTTCAGGACAAAATCTAGTGGCAGACTCTCTGAGCGGGTCCAAAACACAGGGTCTTGAATGGATGCTTCACAGAGATGCGTTTCTAAACATTGTCCATTGGTGGGCTATTTCTCAGGTAGATCTTTTGCCTCCCCGCTGAACAGGCAGCTTCCTCTCTTCTGTTCCTGAGTGCCATGCCATCTGGTGTGGAAGACGGCCGCCATTTGTTTTCCTTGGAATGGGAAATTTCTTTATGCTTTCCCTCCTCTTCCTTAACTTCCAAGATTCCTGCAGAAGATTCAGCTGGACTCCCCATAATCTCGCTAGTGACTCCCTTTTGGCCAAGACAGCATTGGTTCCCCCTCTTAATGCACTTGGCCAAGGCAATCACCACAACGTACCTCATAGGTTGGCCAGGGCAATCACCACAACTTACCTCATAGGTTGAACCTCCTCACACAGAACAAAGGGTGTCTCATCCATCCTCACTTGTTCACACTTCAACTGACACTGTGGGTGATAGGGTTTTGATCCCTTTCAGGCACCACTTTTCTGAGGACGTATTCGGGGTTTTATAGGAGGCAAGGAAACCCTCAACCCAAAAATCTTTTATATCCAAATGGAAAAGATTTTCTGTCTGATGCCACACTCATAGCCAGAGCCTTTTTTCAGTGGTGGTCTCTCTTGTTCTCTCTTATTTGAGTGAGCTGCTCCAGTCTGGCCTATTTTTCTTTGAAGGCCTATTCGTCAGTCATTTCTGATTGTCTGCCCTTGAATCCTCCTTTGGCTTCTCTTTTTCAGGTTAAACAATTTCTTAAGGGAGTCCTGCATATTAGGCCTCAAAGAACCTATTCCTCCTCCTTGGGATCTTAATTTTTTGTTTTGGAAAAATGGACTCAGACTCCTCCTGAGTCTGCAGATTCTGCTTCTTTGCAACATTGTACCTGTAAGACTGTTTTGTTGCTGGCTCTTATTTCTGCTTAGAAGGTTTCTGAGCTCCAGGCCCTTATGACCATTCCTCATTTTTTTGTTTTTTCACAGGGACACTTTGTACTAATCCTTTTATACCCAAGGTATTAAATGAGTTGTCCTTCAAATCAGCTGGTACAACTCCCTTCCTTTTTCCCTTCTCCTCAATCTGCTAATGACAGGGTCCTGTACACCTTCAATTTGCACAGACAGCCTCAGTACTATTTGGATAAAACAATGGCCATTTGTCAGTCTGATTAGCTTTTTTTTCCTTTCATCCCAGGACATTGGGTCTGGTTGTTTCTAAGCAAACCATCTCCTCCAGGATATCCAGGGCCATTTCCTTTTGTTATACTTTCATGGCAAACCTCTGTCGACTTCTGTTAGAGTTCATTCCACTAGGGCTGGTGCCTCTTCTGGTGCCTTCTTCAAGGGGCTGGACACCAGTTCCATTCTTGAAGCTGCTACTTGGTCTTCAGTATATACCTTTACTAACCATTATAAGTTGGATACAGTTTCTAGGGCCAGATCAGGTTTTGCTGAAACCATTTTATATGGGTTTGTTGAGGGCTCTTCTCAGTCTTCCACCTTTGTTTCTGTTTTTGTGCTTTTTTTTTTACTTTCCCTTCTGTTTGGGATATTGCAACAGT
Source organism: Protopterus annectens (assembly GCF_019279795.1). Taxonomy (NCBI): domain Eukaryota; kingdom Metazoa; phylum Chordata; order Ceratodontiformes; family Protopteridae; genus Protopterus; species Protopterus annectens. Next base: position 93,954,098 of record NC_056738.1, on the reverse strand, counting down.
GATATAGAAGGACATAGTACAGTTGTGTAAAATCTTACCACAACAGTAGATGTGCCTCTCTTCACTGTTGAAGTATTTGCTCCCTCCCTCCAATTCATGCTTGTTTGTTCTGGGTTTTGTTTCAGATTCCCTTCTAGCTAAGGGAATCCCCTTTTTCTTCTGCATTTTTCCTTCTGGATGTGCATGGACTCCTTTGTCCTATGGAGACTGTTCTCTTTTGGGGCAATTCAGCTCTGGGTAGTTGAGGCCGTATGTCCCTTTTATGCCCTACATTCTGTGCGGGAAGCATAAGTGTGATGTACGGCACATACAAAATCATTAGGCTTTTGTATACTGTCCAAGCATCAGGCTACCCTGGGCGGGAGATCCCTTCTGTTTAGAACATAGCAACAATGAAGAGAAGGACAACTACTGTTATGGTATGATTTTACACAACTGTACTTTCTAGTAAGGCAGAAGATCCAAAAGTGGATCCATTACCCAAGGAGGGGGTTTCAGATAAGGCCAAAAGAAGGGAAACCAGATATGATGAGGCAAAAAGAGAGTGATGAGAATCAGAGATCCCTTGCACTGAATCATTTTCTGAAGAAACTTTGTTACAAGTGGAAACGGTGGAAAAGCATAGGGAGGACCAGGAGGTGAGAACTGTGAGTCAGAGCATCCCTCGATGGTGACTATCCCTCCTGGGGGAAATCAAGGCACAGTAGCTGCAACACTTAGTGTTGAAGAGGCAAAAAGACTGCAGCAAGGTTAGCTCCAGTGGCTGAAGACTGTGGTAGCCATTGGCTGATTGAGAGACCACTCATGACACAGGGGAATGGACCTGCTCTACTCATCTGCTAAAACGCTGGATCTCCTCGGGATGTGTGTTGCCACTGGAAAGTGTTGGGAAGACATCACCCATCAGCAAATCCTCATGACTTCAACACAGTAGCAACAAGTGGCTCCACCCCATTTGTTGATGCACTAGACCACCACTATATTGTCTGCGTGAATAGAAATCTCACCCACTGGGAGGAAATCCTGAAAGGCCTGCAATGCTAAGAGGAATCCCCCTCATGTCGATATGACATTTGTTACCTGGCACTGTCCATGTGCCTTGTAACCCCACCCCCCCATCCCAGAAGAAAGGCATCTGTGGTCACTGTGGCTTTAGAGGGTGGGAAAATGTAGAAGTCAACCGTCTGTTAATATGTCTGCATATTGGCTTCAGACGAACAGAAAGGGTCCACTGCAGTACCCGCATGTGAAATCTGGCATGAGGAACCAGTGTAACCGGAGCAACCACTGACTCCTATACCTGCAGGATCAGTCTTGTTGGGGCTTTGAGTGAGAATGGACTTTGGAAGCTTGTTGCCGTAGAGAGACTACTTTAGAGTTCCAGAGTTTGGCAATTTGAGAAACTGTGTCCAGGTGACACCCTATGAATTCTATGACCTGTATACGCAGTTCGCCAGTGGAAGCGAACAGCAGCCAGTCCTCTAAGTAAGGAATCACCTGGAGATGTGCTGCAAATACTGCCATACACTTGGTGACCACCCTAAGGGCTGTAGTGAGACCAAAGGGCAGTGCCCCAAAATGGAAATAACTGCCTCCCAGCCAAAAGTGAAGAAACATTGCAGACTGCCTTGTTACTTTGTTGTGATAGTAGGCTTCCTGAAGGTCTAAGGAACACATCCAGTCATTCTTCCTCAAGACAGACAGAATGGACTGAACCATGACCATCAGAAATTTCATCTGATTTATAAACTGGTTAAGGTGACTGTGGTCCAAAATGGATCTGAGGTCCCTGGTCTTTTTTAACTAAAAAGAATTTAGGACAGACTCTGGATCCATACTGGTCTGGTGAGACCTCCTGGATGCCTCATTTTTCTAGCACCTTTGACATCTTTGTAGTTGCTGCTTTTACTATGAGTGGATGGAACATCAGGAATTTTTCATTTGTTTGGTGGATGGGAAACAGAACATATCCTCTGGTTCTAATCTTCTGCACCATAGAATCTTGTGTGAAGGCTAACCAGGTTTGACGGTGCGAAGATAAGCAGTCTCCTGACTGCCCCAACAGTGCGGCAGTCAGACAACTGTTCAGAAGCACTGTAAAGGTTTCTCAGTAAAAGGGCCACAAAATCCTTGACTTTACAGGCTGCTTCTGCCATGCAGTTGACATCCACTGAAGTTGTTTCAACTTTTTTTCCACTTTTTTGATTCCAGAAAAAGGTCCTTGGCATGGGGTGGAAAAACAGATGCCCAAGGCAGGCAGCATTTTGCCCTTCTGTTCACTTATGGTAAGTGTCTCCTTGACCTTGAGTCCAAACAAGGTGGATCCATCAATACAGCCATTCAAAACAGACATCTTAAAGCTCTCCACAAAGGCATAGCAACACATCCAAGAGCGTCTGTGAACAGCAATGCCAGTGCCTACAGCTCCTAAAGTGCCATCAGCTACATTCGATAACAAATGCATGGCCACATCAAACATGGACTGTTTGGTGGTTAGTAGCAACTCTACAGTTTTCTATAAGTTGACAGGTAAGATACCAGAGAGGGACTGGGAAATCTCCTTGGTGAAATCGCTTCAGATGACCTAGACAATTCAAACCAAGTAAAGCAAATGTCTCTGAAGTATTAATGCACTTTCCGAATCGGTCCAATGCCCTAGACTCCCCATTAGTCTGATAGCTCCTTTTTTGTGGCCACCATAAGTGCAATGGCATCTACAGCAAGACCATTGTTCAATGAAGCCTGTGTTTAGGGGTAAGCAAAATCTTGTTGGATTTCCATGGTATGGGCTCCACCACATGCCTGCAAAGACCAAATCAATGAGCCCAGCAGCAGGAGGGACCACCCAGGAAGTAGATGGGCCAGCTCTAAAGGTCTCTAGGAATACAAACTCCTCTTGGGAGGTAGTGTCAGTGGCTCAACCTCATACTTGTTTTAACAATTCTAGGGTGTCTCTAAAGGAGACCATCATCCAAAGGGAGATCTTGGAGAACTCTATCCCTCTTCAAAGTCATAACCTTCCATGAGGACTGATGTGCCAATTTGCCTTGTAAACTAGGGGAATGGAGTCGAGGGCTGATTGGTCCACAGAAAATCTGTGAGAAGAAGGGGATGAGTTCCAGGACAGTAGTTGGATCCGATAATCTCAGTACTTTTGGAGTCAGACCCACTGGACCCAAAGGATCAGGAGATTTTTTTCTGAGCCTTTTCTTCATTCATACTAATTAGTATATCTCTCTGTCTCTCTCCCTCTCCCTATTTTCATTCACCTTTTCTTTTTCCATTTATTTAAACGATTGTGACTTATTTCCAAGCTTCTTACAGAAGGGATAATTTATTCTGCTGTGACACGGAGAAGACCTCTCAAACTTATTTTCTCGATTGACAAGAGCCCTAGCTCAAAGAGAGACACACGAATCGCACTGCACATTCAGACAATCGACTTCCAAGCAGTACTAACATAATAAATGAGGATCCTGGGGAAGGAAATTTGTGCTCACAAGTGGTTTAAGGGAAGAGGGAATGCTAAAAGAATGGGAAAATATAGCCACAAAAGTTTAAACTACCACAGCACTACTCGCAAAAACACTAATATTGCAAGCTGCAGCAAGGAAATCCAAAAGGATATTACTGAAAGGTATCAAAAAAATATCAGGAAAATCTATATGAAAAATGTATGGACTTCTTTCCAAAGACTATAAACCCTAAGCACTTAGATCATGCCCAAACCTAACAAGTGGCAAAAGAGATCTGAAGTAGTATAGGAACAGAAGGGAATTATGGGCAAAGAGGAGGAGCCTAAACCCTGAATTCTAGACTCCAATAAGTTGCCAGCCTCACATTCAATCGGATCCAATGAACAAACATACTGAGAAGGACAGAAAAGACAACATCGCAGCTAACAAAATAATGACCCAGCCAGAGCTTAGTCTCTTTCTACCTTATGAAACAAATGGCTGTATATCCTTTCAGATGGTTTTGAGCCTAACTATACAATACTTAAGTTGCCTAAAAATGCACACAAAATGCAGCATGGAACTTCTTGTTAAAAGTGTACCTGCATAACAAAGAAAGTTCAAAAGACTACTTTAAGGTTGAACTTGGTAGCTACCTTCAGCATAAAGGGATGACTGGTACTCAAGAGAACCTCTTCCTCAGAAAGACCATATAAACAGGGTTGATACACAATGTTTGTAGCTCAGAAATCCTTGTGGATGCAGCCCAGGAAAGCATTAAAGTCTGAAAATTACACAGACATGCTGCAAGAGTTAAAGTACATAATTATACAGCTGTTGAAAATACACAGGAATTATACTGATGGTTGACGCAGCTTACAAACAAAGATCTAGAGTCTAAAGTTCTTTAGCAGTGCATTAGTATGACAAGAATTTTAAGTACAGAGGGTTTCAAGCATAGGGAACAGGAAAGGTGTCAGTAAGCAGGAGTCTATGGCTTGATTAGGTTATGCAATATGAATATTACTCTGGCATTTTACCATTTTCAGGATTTGCATTTCCAAGCAGAGAATAGAATTTTAAAATAACTGAGGTCTAAGTCAAAAAGTTCTGACCAACACTAAAGAACCAGAGAATAGAGGTGGAGGGGTTTCAGTTATTTATTTTATTTATTTATTTTACATTTGTTGACAGGGCTAGTCTAGCTGGATATATTTCCATTTTCAGTAGAGGCCCGGGGAGAAAAGCTCCAAACATTAATAGTTAGATAATTACTTAAAATACAACAAACAAGGATGGTACACACAGATGAAACATCGTAAATGAAAGTAGTTCAAATAAGTATAAAAAAAATCAGTAATAATAATAAAAAAGGGATCAAAAAAGATATTTACACTAGTATAGAAATCATTAAGAATGGTGAGATGAATTCAATTACACAATAAAAGTGACAGTGTTATTATGTACTAGGTTGTACTAACAATAAGCAGGATGGAATCTACCAAATTGTTTCATTGTGGTCTGCAGTTCAGTTCTTCATCATAGAAATTAAAGAAATATGTGTGAAAAATTGGTAGGGTGTAGAAGTAACTTTAGTACAGGGAATGTTAGTCAGGTTTACAACATGGACATAACCAGTGAGTTTTAAAGTATGTTTTTAGTCTTTGTTTAAAGAGGGGCAAAGAAGAAAGTGTTAGTTCATTTGGAAGGAGGTTCCAGTCTTTTCCCACTGTGTTAGAAAAAGTACAGTTTTGTACCTACCATAAATGTAGATGCCCGATAGATATGCAACTGCAGTCATAACATATGGGTTGTCCTGCCTCAGGCAGCCCTCGGTCGGCCGAATTCCAAAGTCTGGGTCCGGCGTCGGCTGGTGTCGCCTCCTCTCCGACATCACAACGGCTGGAGTATAAAGGCATCGGCCGACGCCATCTTCTTCAGTGTTTCTTGCCCCAGATGCCAGGTGCCCTCCTAGGAAGGCTAAATTTGGTGAATGGATAAACAATTCCAGACATGCACAACAGTAATAAACAGATAGACCATAGGAGATGCCCCCAGCTAAAGGAACAGGGGGAATGGACCCAAATGAAGGAAAAGAGGGGAAGGTGGGAGGGAAAATCCGACTGCAGTTGCATATCTATCGGACATCTACATTTATGGTAGGTACAAAACTGTACTATGTCCTTCAAGAATGCAACTGCGGTCATAACATATGGGTTGAATACCACAGCCAAGCTGGGGGTGGATGGAGCTAAGAAAAGGATGGTGTAGCTAAAATGCCCTGCAGGACTGCCGAAGCAAAGCCTGCTCGGGATCTGGAGTATAAAGGCAGGTTGTAGTGTTTGGTAAATGTATGCATGGAGCTCCATGTAGCAGCCTCTAGAATGTCCTTTGTAGCCACTCCTCTTAGGAAAGCTGTGGATGTGGCTATAGCTCTGGTGGAATGTGGCCTAATATTGGCTGGCACACTTTTTCCATGGTAAGAATAGCAGAATCTGATGCAGTGTCCAATCCATTTTGAAATTGTTTGCTTGGAGATTGCTTTTCCTTGTATTCCAGCAGCATAGGCTACAAACAGCTGGTCAGACTTTCTGGTGGCCTTAGTTTTGTCCAAGTAGTAGCGTAGTTGCCTGTGTATGTCCAAGGTATGCAGCAGTCTTTCCCCTCTATTTTGAGGATTGGGGAAGAAAGTAGGAAGGTGAATAGCTTGATTTAGAGACACCCTGGAAATCACCTTTGGCATGAAAGAAGGATTTGTTCTTAGAGAGACTCTGTCCTGATGGAAAATGAGGAAAGGAGGTACTGCCATGAGTGCCTGTATCTCCAAGACTCTTCTTGCTGATGTGACTGCCAATAGAAAAAACGTTTTCCATGATAGAAATTGCATCTCCGAGGTTGCTGCTGGCTCAAAGGGAGGCAGAGATAATTTTTCCAGTACAAAATTGAGGTCCCATGCAGGTACTGGTTGTTTTCTGGGAGGCTTGATATTCTTTATCCCTCTCAGGAACTGTCTTAGCAAAGGATGTGAGAACACTGGTGGATCACAATTGTATCTTGCTGAGATTGCTGAGGCATGAATCTTTATGGAAGAATATGAGAGCCCAGAATGAAACATTTCTGCCAAGTATTCCAATATCTGAGGTATACTCAGTACTGTTGTATCCTGACCCCTGTTGGCAACCCAGATGCTGAATCTCTTCCACTTGGCCGAATAGGCTTTTCTGGTGGATGGTCTGCGTGCTTCCAATAAGATGTCCTGAACTGCCTTGGAAAGATTGGAAGCGGAAGGAGTTAAAGTAACCTCCAGGCTGTCAGATGTAATGTTTTCAGGTTTTGGTGAACAGTCCTGTAGTTGTGTTGTGTTAGGAGCAGGGGCCATAGGGACAGAGGCCACGGTTTGGTCCGAGTTATGCTCAACAGCAATGGGTACCAGTGCTGCTTTGGCCAGTCTGGAGCAATCAAAATGCCTGTTGGTTGTTCTGCTTTGATCTTCAGGATCACCTTGGTCAACAGTGGTAGAGGAGGAAATGCATACATTTTTAGGGAATTCCAGCTGAAGGAGAGAGCATCCGTTGTCCAGGCTAGTGCATGGTGGGTCCTGGTACAGAACTTATCCAGGTGATGATTCCTGTGAGACGCAAAAAGTTCTATGTCCGGTCTTCCCCATGTCTTTGTTATTTGTGAGAAAATGTGTGGATGCAGCATCCATTCGTTTGGATCCAAGAAATTTCTGCTCAGCTTGTCTGCCAGTACATTGTCCTTGCCTGGCACAAACTGGGATTGCAGGTGTAACTTCAGACTCAGTGCTTTTTCCCAGAGAATCATTGTTAGTCTGCAGAGGGGGTATGAATGAGTCCCTCCCTGCTTGTTTATATACCACATGATGGTGGTGTTGTCTGTCCTTATTAGTAAATGTCCTTGCTGCAGTGATTTTTGAAATTCTCGATTGCCTGTATCACTGCCAGCATCTCTTTTTGGTTTATGTGCAGATGTCTTTCCTTTGGTGTCCATTGACCTTGAACGCATCTGCCCTCCATGTGCGCCCCCCCATCCATGATCTGAGGCGTCTGTTGTAATTATTTGACCTGCTTGAGGTCTGTTGAAAGACATGCCTATGTTTAATTGACTTGCTTGAGCCCACCACAAGAATTCCTTTTGCAGGCATGGAATAAGTGGGATTACGTCCTCTAGGCTTTGGCTGTGTTGGGACCATAAGCTTTTCAAATACCATTACAGCTTTCTCATATGAAGTCTTGCCAAAGGTATCAGAAGAATGCATGATGCCATGAACCCCAGGGCCTGCAGGAATTTCCTTGCAGACAGCTGGGAGAGCTGTGCTAGGCCTTTGAAGTACTCTGGTAACTGCTGTTGTTTTTCCTCTGTGAGGTAGGCCATTTGTGTTTGAGTGTCCAGTTTGGCTCCTAGGAAAATAATCTGTTGGGATGGCAGTAGCCTTGATTTCTGAACGTTGACTGTGTATCCCAAGGCCTGTAGTAATTGCATGACATAGTCCAAGTTTTTTATTAAGGTTTGTCTGTTGTCTGCTTGTATGAGGCATTCGTCCAGGTAGGGGTATATTTGAATTCCCTGGAGTCTGCAGTGTGCCACTACTGATGCCAGGCATTTCGTGAACACTCTGGGCGCAGTAGATAAGCCAAACGTCAATGCTGAGAATTGATAGTGCTCTGTCCCTGCAAGAAATCTGAGGTATCTTCTGCAGCTTTGTCTGATTGGGACATGCAGGTATGCCTCCTTGAGGTCCAGAGTGACCAGCCAAGACCCCTTGCCCAGCATGGGAAGGAGTTGCTGTAACGTCAGCATTTTGAACTTTGGCACAATGAGAAAGGTATTTAGAGTAGACAAGTTCAGTATAGGCCTCCATTTGTTTTCCTTTCTTGGAACAAGGAACAGTCTTGAATAGAATCCCTGGCCTTGTTCCTGGGGAGGTACCTTTTCTATTGCTTTTATACTTAATAGCTTTGAAACTTGAATGAGTGCCTCTGCCCTTTGATGGTGTGGCAGGTTTGGCATGCCTTGTCTTGTAGGTAAAGTATGGAAGTGGAATCTGTAACCCTTGTCTATTAAATCCAGAATCCAACTGTCCTTGGTTAAGATATGCCAGTTCTTTGAGAATAAGGATAATTTTCCGCCCAAGGGTGCTTCTCTCTGAGCCCTTGTAGGCGGTATGAAAGTCAAGTCATTGTGATTGTCCTTGTGGTGCAGCTGGACTGGCTGCAGCACTTCTTTGATTTGTAGGTTGCCATTGGCGTCCCCTGTAGGAGCCTCGGTATTGGCCTCGGCCACGCCTGTTCTTTCCCCTTTGAAACTTGTCAGACTCCGGGAAGGACCAATTCTTTGAAGGCCAGTTTCTACTGAATCTGGGTGGCTGAACCTGGAGGAAATCCTTGACTGTCTGTACTGACTTAGCTTTTTCCTCAATGGACTTTAACACATCTTGTGCATTAGCACCAAAAAGCTTCTGTTTTTCCAGAGGTGCATCAAGTGACTTTACTTTGACATGGTCTGGCAGTGGCTGATCTTTTAACCAAGCATGTCTACGTATCACAGCCCCAGTCATAGCTGCCCTACATGAAGCTTCCAATGCATCATAACCACACTGAAGAAAAATAGAAGTTATGTTCTTACCATAACGTTCCATGTTAGTTGTCTTCTTCTCGCCTTCTTCTTGCTGGATGGGTTCGGAGCCGACCTCGGCCCGACTGCCACTCTAAAAGCTCGAGAGTTGGTTCCACCGGCTCGAGGCTCCCCTTATATCCCACAATGCTAGGCGAGAGTTACCTCAGATCTCGTTTGTAAGCTAACCCCAGCTTATAAAAGTAAAAGAATAACTCTAAACAGAGTCCACCTCTAACAACAGGAAGAAAGAAGGGTGACCTACATCCTGAACCGGGAAATATGCACAATAGCATATGCCTAAGAAAGAGGTGGTAGAAAGAGAGGTCACAATCACAACTCCTCTAGGTCTGTCCAGGCCCGAGGGAAGGAGGGTGGGACGCAAGAAGAAGGCGAGAAGAAGACAACTAACATGGAACGTTATGGTAAGAACATAACTTCTATATGTTAAGTTGTCTATCTCGCCTTCATTCTTGCTGGATGGGACCGTCCTAGCACCTTGTCCCGGGTGGCCTAACGGAACAGACTCCTGAGAACAGTGGAACCAAAATTAGCTCTATGCCTAGAAGCTAAGTCCAACTTATAATGAGAAATAAAAGTGTGAGGAGTAGCCCAAGTAGCCGCTGCACAAATGGTGTCAATAGGCAGTCTGTCTTGGAAGGCTAAAGAAGTAGCCAAAGCTCTGGTGGAATGGGCTTTAGGTTTATTAGGCAGTTTTTGGTGTCTAATTTCATATACAAGGGAAATCAAAGATGTTAGCCATCTGGATAATGATACCTTTGAAACTGAAAGTCCCTTTCTGCTTTCCGCATAGGAGACAAACAGCTGATCAGATTTTCTGAATTGTTTTGTTCTATCCAAGTAGTACCTCAATTGACGATTAACATCCAGGCAGTGTAATTTTTGTTCAGACCTATTGGAATATTCTGGAAAAAAGACAGGGAGGTCAATGCTTTGGTTTAGATTTGACGTCGAGACCACCTTAGGCAAAAAGGACGGGTTAGTTCGTAGGATACTCTGTCCTTATGAAACAATAGATAAGGAGGTCGACTGCTGAGTGCTTGAAGCTCTCAAACTCTTCTAGCTGAAGTAATAGCTACCTGAAAAGAGTCTTCCATGATAGCAATTTTAAAGAACAGGAGACTGCAGGTTCGAAAGGGGAAGAATCAAAGAAGCAAGTACTAAATTTAGGTCCCAAGGAGAAGGAGGATTTCTTATAGGAGGTCTGAGAAGAAAAACTCCTTTCAAAAAGGCTTTGCAAAGCTTGTGGGACATTAAGGCAGATTCAGAAATACCCACATGAAAGTTAGAAATAGCTGCCAATTGAACTTTAAGAGTAGAAGGAGATGAACCTGCATGGAAGAGTTCAGCTAGAAAATCAAGGACTAATTGGATGGAAGCAGTGAAAGGATCTATGTCCTTTTCTTGAGCCCAATATGTGAAGCGTTTCCACTTACTCAAATAAATCTTCCGAGTGGAAGATTTATGGGAAGCTATCAAAATATCTCGAACAGAGTGAGATAATTGAGGAAGCCTGGCTAAGGTTGGAACTGGAGGAACCAAGCAGTGAGGTTCAGAGAGGGGAGGGAGCGATGAAACTGACCCGACTGATGGATCAAAAGATCTGGAACTAGGTCCAGATTCCACGGTCGCTCCAAAAGAAATTGATGTAGAAAGGGGAACCATACCGGTCGAGGCCAGTAAGGAGCAATGAGGATCAATGAGGCCTTCTGAGCGATAGCTTTCTGTATCACTTGAGAGATTAGTGGGAAGGGAGGAAATGCATACAGAAGTCCCCGGGGCCAAACTTGGACTAGAGCGTCTCTGCTGGGTTGGCCTGGTAAAGGGAATAAAGTGAAATATTCTCTGCACTTGCTGTTTTGGGGAGTAGCAAAAAGATCGCAGCAAGGCTGACCCCACTTGAGGAAAATTTCTCTCACCACAGAGTCTTTCAGAGACCACTCGTGAGGCATGAGGATTGCTCTGCTCAACTTGTCCGCAATTTGACTGGACTTCCCGGGGATGTGCGTTGCTATCAGAAACCGCTGAGAAGAAATCGCCCATTGCCACAGTCTGAGTGCTTCTCGACACGGGGTATGACCTGGTTCCGCCTTGTTTGTTGATGTACCACACTACAGACATATTGTCTGTCTGGATTGCAATCGTTCCCAAGGGAAGAGAGTCTTGAAGGGCTTGCAACACTAAAAGCACTGCTCTCATCTCCAGAACATTTATGTGCAAGTGGCATTCGTTTGGTTGCCATGTGCCCTGGACCGTCCTGCCCTGATAATGCCCCCACCCGATCAGGGAGGCATCCGTTGTCAGAGTAGCAACCGGAGGGTGGAACAAAGGGTCTTCCCAACAAGAGCTGAGGGAAGACATCCACCACATGAGATGATTTTGCACGCTTGCGTGATCATAATGGTGTGAGACATTGGAAGTTCCTGGTATGACCATTGAGTAAAGAGCATCCATTGAAGGATCCGCATATGGAATCTGGCTAATGGAAGCAGGGGTATGGCCGCCATAATTCCCAACACTTTCAGAACTAATCTGGCTTTGATTCTGTTGTTGTTGAAAAGGAGTGAGACCAGTTTGTGAATGTCTGTTATTCTCTGATGTGTTAGTCTCAGACATGTCTACTGTGTCTAGATTTGCCTATGAAAGTAATAGTACGACAAGGCGACAAAACAGACTTTTCGCAATTTATTGAAATGCCTAACTTTTGACAAATGCGAAAAGTGTAATCCCTGGCCATCAGAAGGAGATGCTTGGTGGGAGCTGTGAGGAGCCAATCGTCCAAATATGGAAACACCTGGAATCCTTGTCGTCTCAGGTGAGAAGCTACCACTGCCATGCATTTGGTAAACACCCGGGGCAGTGGTGAGACCAAAGGGCAGGGCCCTGAACTGAAAATGACTGGTTCCCAGCCTGAAGCGGAGGAATCTTCTGGAGCGTCTGTTCATTTTATGTGATAGTACGCATCCTGAAGGTCTATAGAGCACATCCAGTTTCCTTTGCCCAACAAGGGAAGGATGGACTGCAGCGTGACCATCCGAAATCTTGTTTTCTTGACTGATCTGTTCAAGATACTGAGATCCAAAATTGGTCTCCAGTCCCCTGTTTTCTTTGGAACTAAAAAGAACCTTGAGTAGATTCCGGATCCTTGCTGGTCTGCTGGAACTGGCTGAATTGCTCTTTTGTAAGCAGTTTTGAAATCTCCAAAACCGCTAGATCCCTTTGAGCGGTGGAACATCTGGAAGGGATTTTTGATTGATTTGGAATGCGAAGAAAGGGGATAGAATAGCCTTGAAATGATGGACTGTACCCATTTGTCTTGAGTCAGGGATAGCCAGGCTTCTGGGTACAGTGACAACCTTCCCCGGACTGCCTCCAAAGATGGGCAGTCGGGCAACACCTCAGGGATGCTGAAAGGGCTTGTCAGGAAGGCTTCCCGATTGCCCTGGTTCTGTGGACCCCCTGCCCCTAGGGCGCGTCTACCATTGTTATTCCCGCCTCTGCCTCTGGCGGGAACGACTCTGTCGTCAGGCGAAGTCCCTTGAGATTGTTTACGGAACCACATCTTTCCACCTTTCTGGCCTTTGGGGTAAGGCCTAGAAGGAGTAGAAAACGGACTCCGACGGCAGAAAGGGTCTTGCCATCAGTTTCGCACCTAGTCAAGGTTTCTTTCACTTGAGGACCAAAGAGAGATGATCCATCAAACGGGAGTTAGTGAAAGACGCCTTGAAGGGGTCCGCAATTGCATAGCCGCATCCAGGCATGCCTACGTAAGGCCACACCTGTCCCTCGGCTCTACTCGCTCCATCAGCCGCGTAGAGAGAAGGCATGGAGGAGTTGGTTATGGAGTTAAGGGTAGCCAGCTGCGTATTCATCTTATCTTGAAAACCCAGCTGTAGGGTCCTTTAACATTTCACTCGCTTCCTTGATCAAGTCCCTTTGAAGACGAGTAAAGTGGCATAGGTAGTTCAGCGAACGCATGGTAAATGTCGCTGACGAGAACATCCGCTTCCCGTACCTGTCCATGGACCTAGATTCCTTGTTAGGTGGATGGACAGGTACTGAAGGATCAGCTAGCTCCTTCTTAGTGGCAGCAGCTACCACCATAGCATCCACAGAAACTCCTTCTGTTAAGAACTGTTTGTCTGCTGGTGCAGTTATGAACTTGGAGGGCCTCCTGGGAGTGGGGTCCACTGAATCAGGAGCCGTCCATGCCTTCTTAGCAACCACCTGCATAAGGGGGTCAAAGGGGGGAGACACCCAGGAGGTGGAAGTGCGAGAGCCAAACGCCTCAAGGTACACAGATTCATCCTCCGAAGGGTTGAGGGCTGGCCAATTTCCCCTCTGTTTCAGGATCTCTAGTATGTCTGCAAATGAGACATCTTCAGAAGGGGAACGGGGGGAACCCTCAGAATCATCCAAATCTGTGTCAGACGTGATGGACTCAGGTGAGTCAATGTGTTTCCTCTTACACTTCCTCTTCCGAGGGGGCTCTTCTGCCAAATCAGGAGAGGCCTCGGAAGAGGATGAAATCCCACAGGGGTTCCTGAGGAGCTGGCTCTCTGCGGTCCGGGATGAGGGAGTGAGTCGACTTGACCTGAGGCACCGTGAGGGAGGGGCGACGGAGCCGACTGTGGAGTAGAGCCAGGCTCTAACACACTCCGCATGACCTCGAATGCACCCCTGTCAGGCAAAGCCAGAGGTCCCGCCCGAGAAGCTAAGAACCTCCCTCGGCACCGACAGTGATGGCTCGAGGTCGATGTCGGAGCCGAACTCACCAGCCAAGCACCGAGAGGGAGAGGGGTCGGACAAGGGTCCGATGCCACTCACCCCCTCGGAGCCGACGAGGGAAGTCCGGCGCCGAGATTCTTCCAAGGAAGAAATCGGAGCAGACGACAGAGCCGAAGACAAATGTATCGGCTCCGACGCTATCACAGTCTCGGTTCCGGCGCGACCCGGCTCCGAGCTCAAGAGAGTCGAAGGAGGAATATATTGATGGACCGGGGCAGGCATCGACTGATGAGTCGGGCTCTGAAGCATCTGGGCCAGTGCCTCGGACTTAAGAAGTCGACTCACTACCCTCTGAAGGTCATGATCCGACAGCCTCGATGACCTAGAGGAGTGAGATCTTTGGCTCCGTTCAGACAGCAGGGGAGATCCTGGAGCCGAATGAACGGAGCCAAGAGATGGTGACCTGGACCTCTTCCTAGTTGTTGGCTCCGAAGGTCTGGTCGGAGCCGACACGGGAACTTCTAATACCTCGGCTCCAGCCGGAGCCGAGGGAACCACAGAAACTGTGGACTGAGACTCATCGGCTCCAGCCGGAGCCGATGTAGGCAGAGGTTTAGAAACCTTAGGTCTCTGCTCAGTTGTCGGAGCCGAAGACCTAGATGCCTTAGAGGGCTTCCCTGTAGATACAGAAAGGGAATCCTCTGGCTTGAGTAAGCCCCTTAAATCAATTTATTTTTTTCTTTCCTGCAGGACCCTGGGGCTGAAGCCATGGCACACAGCACAGGAGTCCTGCAGGTGCAAAGGTCCCAGACAGTAGACACAAGAAGTGTGAGCGTCTGTCAGAGACATTTTCTGACAGCACGCATCACACTTCTTGAATCCGGAGACCTTTGCTTCTTTAGACATAACTACAGGTGTAATCACACACAAAGTCACAAACACACTAATTACACCCTGTCTAATTAAAATATATAATAAACCACTAACTAGGTTTTAAGAGAAAAATAACACACACTCTCCACTAGGGAAGGAAAAGAGGCCTGAAGGCCCAAGGGAAGAACTTAAAGTTCTTGAGGGAAAAAAACAGGAATTTTAAAGAAAGGGGATAAGAATTTCTCTAAACTAAGGGAAATACGTAAAATTATTAAAATTAAAGGGGTTTTAATAGACTAAGTACACTAGAAAGTCACTTACCAAGAACCGGTAGAAAACCAACACCTCGATAGCTGTAGCGGCAAACGAGATCTGAGGTAACTCTCGCCTAGCATTGTGGGATATAAGGGGAGCCTCGAGCCGGTGGAACCAACTCTCGTGCTTTTAGAGTGGCCGAGTCGGAGCCGAGGTCGGCTCCGAACCCATCCAGCAAGAATGAAGGCGAGATAGACAACTTAACATTGATTGTTAACCTGCTGAGTGTTATGAATGTGATCTTGCAATGCCTTTCTGTCAATAGGCTCAGGAGAGGCTAACTTTTTCTGTAAATCATCCAGTAAAAAATCCTGGTATTGAAACATATGAAAAAGGCAGTTAAGAGACCTCATGGCTAGGGTGGTAGAGGTATAAACTTTTTTACCCCATCTCTCCACAGACCTGGCTTCCCTATCCGCTGGCAAAGGATTCTTGGCAGTGGAGGTAGCCACTCCCTTGGGACCCTGTGAAATGGTTTCTAAATCCACGGTGTGGGCCTTAAAGAGATGCTTGTGAGTGTCAGGGACTCTGTAATATCTGTCTGGCTTGACAGAAGCAGGTGGGAGAGAGTCAGAGTTAGCACTGGAATCGGAGAAAACATCATCCAAAACATCCATCACAGGAGGAATAGCTAAAGGTCTGTGCTGGGGAAGCTTTAGGAAGGTACGGAGCCTTTTCCTGGAATCAGAGAATTCCTGACCCTGCCATTGGAAATGTTCCCTCATTGAGTGCAGGACTTCACCAAAAGAGAAATCCTCTGGAGGAGAGGCAGAGGGAATTGATTCCTCAGCATCAGAGTCCTCATAGGCCTGGAAGGATTCTTCTTGAATGTCTGAATGCTCGGAATCCCCAGAGGCCTCATCTGAAGAGAGGTTTTCAGTCTGCTCAGTTCTAGGCCTTTTCTCTGCAGGAGGCTGAGAACCTCTGTCTGGGTGAGGCTGAGACCCCCTGATAAGGGAAATAAGGTCTGCAGCAAGAGACATAATCTGTTTATCAGAAGAGGGGGCCTGAACAGCAGGTTTAGGATGGGCCTTGGCCTGGCTGGCGGCCTTAGCACATGCAAAGGCCTTGATGGACATAGATACAGGGGGGCCTAGCAGCCCCACGTGCAGGAGTGACCTTGTCCACCGGAATGGTGTCGGGTAAATCAAGAACTTTGGTATCCGGTGGAAAATCAACAACCGGCACCAGAGAGGTCTCCGGGACCGAAGGACTAGTTAACGCTGTGTCGTCGGCCTGGAGCGGCTGAATTACCGCTTCCGCAGGGACCGAAGCACTAGCGGAGGGTCTAGGAGTAGTATCGGTAGAGGACGCGGGCCGAGGATGCCGGTCCCGGTCCTTCTGTTTTTTGGAAGATTGAGCAGTCGGTTGATCCGACGGCATAGTATATGCGAAGGATTCGCCAAAAAAGTCTTCAGCAAATTCTGCCCGGCGCCTGAGAGTGCGCTTATTAAAGCAACCACAGGCAGCACAGGCCGAGACGTCGTGGTCTGGGCCCAAGCAAGGAAGACAGTAAGAATGGAAGTCCTTATGAGGTATTTGTTTACCACAAGACAAACAATTATTAACTTTCTTAATTTGTTCTGACATCGGCTGAGGCAAGAAAAAATGTTCCCCAACGGGGTACTTAGCTTTTAGATGACTTCGGTACTGTAAACACAGGAGCTGACCGACCGGCACTTGCGAACTGCTTCTGCTTCGGGCACCGCGCGGCAAGAAAGACTGAAGAAGATGGCATCGGCCGATGCCTTTATACTCCAGCCGTTGTGACGTCGGAGAGGAGGCGACACCAGCCGACGCCGGACCCAGACTTTGGAATTCGGCCGACCGAGGGCTGCCTGAGGCAGGACAACCCATATGTTAGGACTGCAGTTGCATTGTTGAAGGACATCAGGGAATCTCCAGCCAAGTTATTAGTTTTGGTTATACTAGCTAGAAGTTTGTTAGAGGAGCGCAGTGAGTTTAGGTTTTTATAAGGGATTATGAGATTATAACACAGTATAAATGCCCACTTTGGTATATACGTGTCTAAACATATGACTAGACCTGAAAGACTGCAGCATTTTCTCAGTAAGACAATTAAGAACGTCTGCCTTAAGTTACACTGACTACCTTAAAGTGCTCTCTCTCTTTTTTCTGTCACTTACAGACTCTTGCAAGGGGACCTCTGCTTGGCCTTCAGAGCCTCAAAGGACACAGTCCTATGTGACCTCCTGCACATCCAAAAAACAAGCACTACAAACACTTAATCAAGAGTTCTAAACTTCCACCATAACATAAAAAGAACCTGTTTGTGAGACAGACATCTCTCTTAGTGAACCCCTCTTCTATGGGACAGACCCCCCCCCTTGGATGTAAAGCAATGCAGCTCCCTGACCCTCAAAGCATAACCCAGATGACTGGATGGAAAATCATAAATATACCCCAGGTCTGGCCTACCAAATCCTCAAATGGGTTGAAAACTAGTTATAAATTACTCATGTTGATGGGTACTCAAGATTTGGGATCTCTTGGCTAGGCTAAAAATGGACCACTGGAAAATAGCCTTGTATTAACTTATGATCTTATGACAAAGAGACAACAAAGGTTGCAAATGCTAAGTTCCAGCAAAATAGGAAAACACAACAATTATGCATTTGTTACCTAGGAACTTAACTTAGCAACTGTTCATCTGATAGTGGTTTACAGGCTGCTAGGAACAATTATTAAGATGCTCAAAGCCTATTTAGTTTTCTTAGTTCAGGAATAGAAGGAAAAGGTTATATTAATAGGGGGCTTTAATTTATACTATTTAAATTACCAAATCCTAACGGATCCAGCAATTTTGTACATTTAATATACAATTTATTACAAAATGTAGGATTCACACAGCTTGTGGATAATCCCACAGGAGAAAAATATCCTGGGCCTTGACTGTTTGAATAAAAATAATTACAATATTAGCTATGAAATACTGCCACCACTTGTAGACACTGACCATACTAGGACAAAGACTGATTTAATGCCACTTCTGGCTGTTAGAAATGAACTAAAGAGATACAAAGAAAACAGAAAACCTAGAACCTTTAAAGACTATACTTGCAGAAATGGGATTTTTAAATCCAAGGCTTGGATGCCTACTTTTTACAAGGCATACAAAATATGATTTATAGTGTTTTCCAATGAAGTACTAAGCAGATTAATATGGCATCGACTTTTAAAAAGTAACTTAAGTGAACTGAATAAAAAGATTTCTCAGAGTATAAAGAAATTAAAAAAATAAAAATAGGATGTATAAAAAGTAAATTTGTAAACAGTCTAATTACAAGAACTACAGTCAGAATGGGTGCAAACATGTAACATCATCTACACGAAATTATAAAGTTTGAGTTGAATCTACTAAATAAATAGAAGGATAATTAAAGGTCTTTCTACAAGTATACAGCTAACAATACAACAGGCAAATGTCATATATTGTATTTGCACAATGGAAATATTAGGTGTTATACCAAAAATGAGAAAATAAAATTATATGTGATGGACTTTGTGAATATTTTTTTGGAAATTATAAACTGGAAAACACTATCCTGATGAAGAACGGGAATGATAGTAGGACAGAATTAGAATGTAAAAGAGTAGATGTCCTTATCAAAGGCCTAAATATTCACAAAGCTGAGGGATTTGATAATATTAGAAATCTTGACATTAAGACCCTTAAATATTCACTGTTTGAACAGTTAAAGTTCTTACCTAAATTGGCTTTGACTCTGGAAAAATAAAGTACAGTTCTGTACACTTACCATAAATGCAGATGTTCGAGTGTATTCACTGTTGCAGTCATTACATTTGAGTAATCTGCTGGCAGGTTGCGCTCATTCGGCCTGAATATCAAAGTCTTGGGTCCTGCGTCGGTTGCGGTCTCGTCTTCCATGACGTCAGGTCATCAGGGGTATAAAACCGGCAGCCAACGCCATTTTCTTTTGATTTTCTTGCCCCAGATGTCAGGTGCCCCCCAAATGGGGAGCAAAAATATATATATAAATAACTATATATACATGCAATTGTAACAACATAAACTTTACCTTCATCTAAAAGCAAATATACCACAAAGGCTGTAGAATACAGTGAAGGAAAGAGAAGCTCCAGATTAAAGGGGGATGGCGGGTGGGTAACCCGGACTGCAACAGTGAATACATTCGAACATCTACATTTATGGTAAGTCTACACAACTATACTATGCTCTTCGTGTTTCACTGTTGCAGTCATTACATTTGGGTAGAATCCCAAAGCTATGGATGGGAGGCTGGAACTAAATAGCATTAGGAGCGGCTATAACGCCCTGCAGAAAGTACAGTTTTGTACCTACCATAAATGTAGATGTTCGAGTGCTAATACAGCTGCAGTCATAACAGATGGGTTCTCCTGCCGTCAGGCGGGTCCTCGGTCGGCCGAATTCCAAAGTCTAGGTCCGGCGTCAGTTGTCGTCGCTTCTTCCCTGACGTCAGTGCGACAGGAGTATAAAAGAACCAGCCGACGCCATTTTCTCCAGTTTTTCTTGCCCCAGATGTCAGGTGTCCCCAGAAGGAAGGCAATACATAAATTTGTGTAATAAAACAGTGCAATATAATCAAAATACAGTAGTTGCAAGCAAATACACCATAAATGAATACCCCAATCAGGTTGTATGAGGAGGTGTTAGCCAAAAGGTCTGTCCCAAGAGGGGAAGGAGGGAAGGAAACCTGGACTGCAGCTGTATTAGCACTCAAACATCTACATTTATGGTAGGTACAAAACTGTACTATGTTCATCGTGCATACAGCTGCAGTCATAACAGATGGGTAGAATCCCAAAGCTAAGAAAGGGGTGGTAGGCACTAGGTGGAACTAGGAGGAGCCAGGATGCCTTGCAAAACTGCAGTGGCAAAGCCTGCTCTAGTTTTGGAGTATAATGGTAGGTGGTAGTGCTTGGAGAAGGTATGCACAGAACTCCAAGTGGCTGCTTCCAAAATATCTTTGGTAGGAACTCCTCTGAGGAAAGCCACAGAGGTAGCTGTGGCCCTTGTGGAGTGAGATCTGATGCCCGCAGGTACAGCTTTACCATGAAAAGAGTAACAAAAGCGTATGCAGTGGGCTATCCATTTTGAGATTGTCTGTTTGGAGATTGGCTTCCCTTGAGCTCCTATAGCATAGGACACAAAGAGCTGCTCTGATTTTCTGAAAGGCTTTGTTCTGTCCAAATAGTAGCGCAGCTGTCTGTGGATGTCCAAGGAATGTAGTAGTCTCTCCCCTTTGTTTTGAGGATTAGGGTAAAAGGTAGGTAAGTGTATAGCCTGATTCAAAGCTACCCTGGATACCACCTTTGGCATAAAGGACGGGTTGGTTGGTAAGGAAACTCTGTCCTGATGGAAGATGATAAAAGGCTGCACAGCCATGAGGGCTTGTAGTTCCGATACCCTACGAGCTGAGGTGATAGCCAGAAGGAAAGCTGTTTTCCAGGACAAATATTGCAAATCTGTTGAGGCAGCTGGCTCAAAAGGAGGCAAGGTCAGCTTTTCTAGAATGAAATTGAGGTCCCAAGCAAGTATTGGTTGTTTCTTTGGGGGTTTTATATTCTTAGCCCCTCTGAGGAACTGTCTTAAGAGGGGGTGAGAGAATAAAGGTGGATCGGTGTTGTATTCTGCAGAAATGGCTGAGGCATGGATTTTGATGGAGGAGAATGAAAGTCCACTGCTTAGCAGCTCAGCTAGATACTGTAATATTTGAGGTAAATTCAGTTTTCCAGGATTCTGGCCCTTTTTCTCATTCCAGGCACAAAACCGTTTCCATTTTGCGGAATAAGCTTTTCTAGTAGACGGCCTTCTGGCCTCCAAAATGACATCCTGCACCTCCTTGGAGAGTAGGGTCTGTTGTGATGATAAGGAATCTTCCATGCGGCCAGATTGAGTGTTTTCAGCTGACTGTGAAGAGTTTTGAAGCTGTGCTGAGTCAGAAGAAGAGGCATTAGAGGTAGGGTCCATGGAGGGGAATGCGTCAGGCTCCTCAGGGGTGGGTACCAGTGCTGTCTTGGCCAGTCTGGGGCAATGAGAATCATCTTTGGTCTGTCTGCTCTGCTTTTTAATAGAACTTTGGGCAGCAGAGGAAGAGGTGGAAAGGCATAAACTGTCATTGTTGTCCAACTGAAAGAGAGAGCGTCCACTCTCCACGCCTGTGGATGAAAAGTCCTTGAGCAGAATTTTGTCAATTGGTGATTTTTGTGGGAGGCAAAAAGATCTATGTGTGGCCTTCCCCATGCTTGAATTACCTCTGTAAAAACTTGAGGATGCAACTTCCATTCGTGTGGATCTGTCATATTTCTGCTTAGGTTGTCTGCCAGCGTGTTTTCCTTGCCTGGCAAGTACTGTGCTTGGAGTTCGATTTGTAATTCCAGAGCCATGTTCCAAAGTGACATGGCCAGCCTGCATAGGGGGTATGAATGGGTTCCTCCCTGTTTGTTTATGTACCACATTACTGTGGTGTTGTCTGTCCTTATCAATAGTTGGCCTGGATGCAGAAGGTCTTTGAAAGCTATAATAGCATTTATTACTGCTAGCATTTCCTTTTGATTGATGTGAAGGTGCTTTTCTTTTTGGGACCATTTGCCCTGAATGCACCGAACTGTCATGTGCGCCCCCCAGGCGTAGTCCGAGGCGTCTGTTGTGATGACTTGATTTGCTTGAGGCTTGCAGAATGGGAGACCTGTGTTTGTTTGGCATGCTTGAGCCCACTACAGGAATTCCTTTTGAAGACATGGAATTAGTGGTATTATTGTTTCCAAACTGTGGCTGTGTTGAGACCATAGGTTTTTCAGGTACCACTGAAGTTTCCTCATATGCAGCTTTGCACATGGGATTAGTAGGATGCAAGATGTCATGAATCCCGGAGCCTGCAGGATTTTCCTTGCAGTCAGCCTGGTGAAATTTGCTAGTTTTCTGAAATATTGAGTTAGTTGCCCCTGCTTCTCTGGCGTGAGGTAGGCCATCTGGGTGTTTGTGTCCAAGTTGGCACCCAGGAAAATTATTTTCTGAGAGGGTATTAGCCTTGATTTCCTTTTGTTGACTGTGTATCCCAGAGAATTCAACAACATTATTACAAAAAACAATTGTTTCAGAAGTATGTGCTTGCTGTCCGCTTGGATCAGGCAGTCGTCCAAATAGGGGTATATTTGTATCCCTCGAAGTCTGCAGTAGGCAATTACTGATGCCAGGCATTTCGTGATTACTCTGGGTGCAGTAGATAAGCCAAAGGGCAATGCAGAGAATTGATAATGGGTTGAACCTGCAAGAAATCTGAGGTATCTTCTGCAATTTTGTCTGATTGGGACATGCAAGTATGCCTCCTTGAGGTCCAATGTTACCAGCCAAGACTCCTTGCCCAGCATGGGAAGAAGCTGCTGTAATGTGAGCATCTTGAATTTTGGTACGAGTAAAAAAAAAAAAGTGTTTAGGGTGGATAGGTCCAAAATAGGTCTCCAATCTTTTCCCTTCCTTGGTACCAGGAATAGTCTGGAATAAAAACCTTGACCTTGTTCGTGAGTAGGTACCTCTTGAATAGCTTTCATGTCCATGAGATCTGAAATTTGTCCTTGTGCCTCTGCCCTTTGATTGTGTGGCAGGTTTGGCATGCCTCTCATTTTTGGAAGGGTGTGAAAATGGAATCTGTAGCCTCTGTTTATAATGTCCAGGATCCATTTGTCTTTTGTGACAATATGCCAATTTTTTGAAAATAATGCCAGTTTTCCGCCTAAGGGTGCTGCCATTTGAGCCTTGCTTGGCATGCAAAGGGGAAAGTCATTGGTTCTGCTTTCTGAATGGCTGTGAACTATCCTCCCCACCTCTTTGTGTAGGAGCTTGCCATTGTCTGCCTCTAAACGATCCTTGAGATTGCCCTCTGCCCCTCGGGCGCCTGTATCTACCTCTTTGGGGTCTGTCCGTGGCTGGAAAGGACCAATTTTTGGAAGGCCAATTTCTACTGAAACGTGGAGGTTGTACCTGTAGAAAATCTTTCACTGTTTGCATTGATTTAGCCTTTTCCTCCATTTTCTTTAATACCTCCTCAGCTTTAACACCAAATAATACATCCTTTTGTAGAGGGGCATCTTGTAATTTAGCTTTGACATGAACTGGTAAGGTTTGCTCCTTGAGCCAGGCATGTCTACGTATGACTGATCCTGTAACAGCAGCTCTACATGAGGCCTCTAGAGCATCAAAACCACATTGCAAGGTATGTTTACCCACTTGTTCTGCACTATGCATCAAATCCTGCAACTCCTTCAAGTCTGGTTGTTCAGGTTGTGACATTATGTTTCTCAACTGTGATAACAGAAACTGTTGGTACTTTAGCATATGGAACTGGCAGTTTAATGCCCTCATGGTTAAGGTGGCCGAGGTGTATACCTTTTTTCCCCACCTTTCTAAGGATCTGGAATCTCTCTCGGAAGGTAATGGATTTTTAGCAGTGGAGGCCTTAATTCCCTTGGGGCCCTGTGAGATAGTTTCTGGGTCAGCCGCATGGCTTTTGTATAAAAATTGGTGTGAATCAGGAACCCGGTAGTACCTGTCAGGCTTGACTGGGGCTGGAGGTAAAGAATCCGGGTTAAGGCAGGCCTCCGAGTACACATCATCTAGTATGTCTAAGACAGGAGGTATAGCCAGAGGCCTGTGCTGAGGTAGCAAGAGAAAATCGCTAAGCCTTTTCTTGGAATCTGAGTACTCTTGGCCTTCCCAGTGGAAGTGTTCCCTTAAGGTATGCAAGGTTTCCCCAAATGAGTAATCCTCTGGGGGGGAGACAGAGGGAATGGACTCCTCTGCATCAGAATCTTCAAAAGGGGAGTAAGAATGTTCCTCTTCATCAGAGTGCTCTGAAATAATGAAGGCCTGGTCAGAGGAGGGGGATTCTTCCTCCACTCTGGGCCTTTTGTCCGGGGGGGGGTTGAGAACCCCTGATAAGAGTAATTAAATCCTCAGCCATTTTAAGCATCTGTTTTTTAGGCATGGGGCCTGGAGAAAGTCCCTGTGTAGCTTGTCTCTTAGAATGCATGGCTGCTTTAGACTTAGTGAAAGCCTTGATGGAAAAAGAAGAGGAAGGTCTGAAGACACCTTGAGAGGAGGCAGACCTGTCTACATTTTGAGATTCACCACCAAAAGTGGCTTCGGTATCTGTAGTCGGGGTATGGGCCGAGGAGTCTGCGACCTCGGGCACAGAAGACACCGCCAATGAAGTGTCATCGGTAGGCAGGGGCTGCGTAGGCACCTCGCTGCGAACCGGACCACCTGTAATCGGCTTTGGCGTGGTGTCGGTAGAGGCCGTGGACCTCATGTGTCAGTCTTTGTCTTTGCGTTTTTTTAGACAAAACTGGAGTCGGAGTATCCGACGACATAATATAGTTAAATTTTTTGCCAAAATAGTGCTGGGCGAAATCTGCCCGACGCTTAATGGTGCATTTGCTGAATGTAGCACAAAAACGACAGACCGAGACGTCGTGGTCTGGGCCTAAGCAAGGAATGCAGAGGGAATGAAAATCCTTATGCGGTATTTGCTTCCAACAAGAAATACAATTATTAACCTTGTCTGACATCGGTCTGAGGCAAGAAAAGTTTCCCCAACGGGGTACTTAGCTTTCAAGAAGACTTCGGTTGCAAAATTTTTGTAATTTCAGGAGCTGGCCGACCGGCACTTGCGAACTGCTTCTGCTTCGGGCACCGCGCGGCAAGAAAGACTGGAGAAAATGGCGTTGGCTGGTTCTTTATACCCCTGTCGCACTGACGTCAGAGAAGAAGCGACAACAACCGACGCCGGACCTAGACTTTGGAATTCGGCCGACCGAGGACCCACCTGATGGCAGGAGAACCCATCTGTTATGACTGCAGCTGTATGCACGATGAACATCTGCAGTGGCAAAGCCTGCCCTGGACTTAGAGAAGAGAGGCAAATGATAATGCTTTGTAAAAGTATGAACAGAGCTCCAAGTAGCAGCTTCTAGAATGTCTTTGGTTGGTACCCCTCTGAGGAAAGCTGCTGAGGTAGATGCAGCCCTGGTGGAAGGTTCATAGGTAGATACTATGCTATCTGCCCTAGGGCATTTATAAGCCCAGCCAGAGTGTATTTGGCTTCCGCCTCCCTATTACATTAACCTACTGTGCCTCTGTAAAGTAGGTCACAGAAGGTACCCTTTCAAGATTAGTTTACTGTGCCTCTGTCTAGCAGGGACACAGGAGAGATCCCAGGGGTGAATTTGCGATTTCCCATCCACGCGTCCAAATTTCGCTTGAAGAGGGTCAGCGAGGGGCTATGTCTAACATGAATTGGGATTCTATTACAGAGTGAGGGGAGCCTCTGGGAAATGAATCTGTCCCTCCAGCATGTCCTATTTATTTTTGTGCTGAGGTTTGGGTCCCTGGAGCATGCAGCTCTAAGGGACTTGGATTTTTTGAGGTGGAGCATGTCCATTAATTCTGGGTTTGACATGGCTTTGTACGTCAGGCATAGATCGCCTCTGAGTAGGCGGTAAGCAACTGAGTAGAGCTGGAGTTTCTTTAGTCGAGCTGCATAGGACATCTGTTTGTAGCCCATGATCCTCTTGGTGAGGTACTTTTGGGGTCTCTCCAGTTGCTGCAGGTGTCTGGTAAGGTACTTCCCAAAAGGGGCATTGTATTCAATTATAGGCCTGATGAGTGATGAGTAGAGGGGCACAATGACCTCTCTTGATCTAGATGCGAACCCTTTCGTGATAAGATGGGCTATATAGAAGGTCTTTCTAACCACTTTGGCAACGTGATTATCAAAGGAGAGATTACTATCTACGTTGGTCCCCAAATCTCTAATTACTTCTTCGTACTTAATGGATTACCACTTATGTGGTAATTTGTGGGCACCTTGTTTTTACCAAAGGGGATGACTATGCACTTTTTAGCATTTAGCTTGAGGCCGTGGTTCTGGCACCAAGCATCCTTCTCTGTGAGACCCTTTTGGAGGATGCTTGTGTCAGCTGGAGATTCGATTATGGCCCCCAGTTTGCAGTCACCTGCGAACTTCGTCAGCCATAATCCCCCTCCGTGTTAGCCTGAACCTCAGAGAAGTATATACCGAACAAGAGAGGTCCCAGAACTGAGCCCTGTGGGACGCCACTTGTAACTGGTTTGGATTCGGACATGGCACCTGCGATTCTGACCATGTGGGTTCTATCTCTGAGCCAGTTTGCAACCCATCTTGTGATATAGGGGTTGATATTTAAGCTGGTAAGCTTATTTATGATGCCCGAGTGGGGTATTGTGTCGAAGGCTTTTGCGAGGTCCAGGTAGGCTGTGTGGACTACCTTGCCCTCATCTATGGCTTTGGTAAATGTTTCAAAGAAATCAACTAGGTTTAAGAGGCAAGATCTGCCCTTAACAAAGCCGAATTGGGTAGGGCCAGTGTCTGGAGGCTCCCAATGTCTTTGTTTACGAGTTCCATGATACTACGCTCCATAGCTTTATAGACCAGACTAGTCAGGCTTATGGGGAGATAGTTTCCGGGGTCCGTTGTGGCACCACGTTTGTGGAGTGGGACCACTGTAGCTGTACGCCATTCTTTGGGTACATATCCTATAGTAAGGCTAAGTTTGAACAGTGACTTAATGTGAGGGGTTCAGTTCTTCTTGGAGCTCGTGTAAGACACAGCCTGGGACACCGTCCGGTCCCATAGATGCTGTGTTTTTTGCTTTGGAGAGGGCAGCTTTCACCTGTGCATCTGTGATGTCAGGAAGGTTACATTCAATTGGGATAGGCGTTTGCCCCTTTGGGGGGGAAGGGGGGAGACGTTTGCGCTGAATCGGTCTGCCAGGATGTTGGCTATGTCTGTACGTTCAGTATATTTTGTACCGTTATGCAACAATTCAGAGCATATCTGTGAGTTTCCGCCCATGTTTCTGACATAACTAAAGAAGGCCTTGTGATTACCTTTAGTGTCTAGGGCAATTTTTCTTTCGAAACTGGCCTTTGATGATTTTATGAGGGATCGAAGTTTCTTGCTAATACTGATCAGAGATGCCTTCCCTTTTTGGGATTTTGCTCTGTCATGTAGTAGCTTCCTCCTTCTGTTGTATAGCTTATTTATGGCCGGGGTCCACCAGACCGGTCTCCTGTTTTTGGAGGAGTGAGTCTTGGTTTTATTTGGGATAGTATGATCCATGCATTCCTGCAGGTGCTCATAGAATGCATTTGTAAAGGACCCAATTCTCTTGGGCACCGGTTTACCATGATGCAAATAGCAGAAACGAATGCAGTGGCTTATCCACTCTGAAATAGTCTGCTTTGAAATCGCCTTTCCCTCTGATCCTGTAGCAAATGCCACCAGTAGCTGCTCAGACTTTCTTAGAGATTTGGTCCTGTTTAAGTAGAATCTTAGTTGTCTGTGTACATCCAAGAATTGCAGAATCCGCTCCCCCTTGTTCTGTGGATTTGGGTAAAAAGTTGGCAGGTGAATGGTTTGGTTAGGAGCCACATGAAGGAAGGATTGGTCCTGAGGAACACCCTGTCTGGGTAGAATATAATAAAAGGCTCCACAGCCATGAGGGCCTGTAGTTCTGAAATCCTTCTTGCTGAAGTGATTGCCAGAAGAAAAGCTGATTTCCAAGATAAAAACTTTATATCTGCAGTAGCTGCTGGTTCAAATGGAGGCAGATTGAGCTTTTCCAGCACAAAATTAAGGTCCCATGCAGGAGTTGGTGATCTTCTGGGAGGCATTAAATTTTTGGCCCCTCTAAGATACTGTTTTAGCAGAGGATGAGAGAATATGGGAGTCTCTGTGTTTTAATGAGCTGAGATGGCAGAGGCATGGATTTTTATTGATGAAAAAGATAGGCCCTTGTCAAGCATCTCAGTCAAGTTTTGTAAAATCTGAGGAATATTTGGCTTTGCTGTGTCAGTCCCTTGTGCTTGGTTCCAAGCACAGAATCTCTTCCATTTATCAGCATAAGATTTTCTAGTACTAGGCCTTCTGGCTTCCAAAATGCCATCCATCACAGATTTACTGAGAGGTGTTGTTTGAATAATTACATGATTAGCCATGCTGCCAGATTCAGAGTTTGGAGCTGATTGTGCAGAATTTGATTGTTCTGCTGAGACAGTAGATGAGGTATTTGAGGCAAGCAGCAAGGAGGGAGCTGAGACATATTCCTTAGAATTGGGTACCAGTGCTGGCGAGGCCAGTCCGGGGCAATTAGGATCATTTTTGTTTTTCCTGTCTGACCTTTAGTAGGACCTTGGGAAGCAGAGGCAGAGGAGGAAAGGTGTAGACTAATAGGTTTTTTCCAACTGATGGAAAGGGTATCCACTTTCCATGCTTGTCTGTGATAAGTCCTTGTGCAGAATTTGTCCAGTTGATAGTTCTGGGGAGAGACACATAGATCTATCTCTGGGCGCCCCCATTTCTCTGTTACCATGTTGAAGACTTGTGGATCCAGTTTCCACTCGTGAGGGTCCATAAAATTTATGCTTAGGTCGTCTGCCAGAGTATTTTGTTTTCCTGGCAGGAATTGAGCTTGAAGATGTACTTGGTAAGTCAAGGCTGTGTCCCACAATGCCATGGCTAGTCTGCAAACGGGGTAGGAATGTGTGCCCCCCTGCTTGTTTATGTACCACATAACCGTGGTGTTGTCTGTCTTTATCAGTAGTTGTCCTGGATGAAGTAAGTCCTTGAAGGCTGTCAGGGCATTCTGAACAGCTAACATCTCTTTCTGGTTGATATGCAGATGCATTTGTTTTGGGCTCCATATGCCCTGAATGCATCTCCCCGCCAGGTGGGCCCCCCAAGCATAGTCTGATGTGTCTGTAGTTAGGGTTTGGTTGGCAGGGGATAGAGTGAAAGACCGTCCCATGTTCTGGTGACATGTCTCTGCCCACCAAAGAAACTCCTGTTGTAGGCAGGGAATGAGAGGAATCCTTGTTTCCAGACTGTGACAATATTGACTCCATAAACTTTTTAGGTTCCATTGTAGTTTCCTCATATGCAGTCTTGCATATGGAATTAGTAGAATGCAGGATGCCATGACCTCAGAGCCTGCAAACTTTGTCTTGCAGATAACTGGGTTTTTGTTGCCATCTGATTGATGTAAATAGTCAATTGCCTTTGCTTGTCTGGCGTAAGGTAAGCCATCTGGGCAGTTGTATTCAAGCTTGCACCCAGGAATGTAATCTTTTGAGAGGGTACCAGTTGTGATTTCTTTTTGTTAGAAGCCTTTTTACAAAGGTCAGATGTTGAAGAAGAATGTCTGTTTTCTGCTTGAATGAGACAGTCGTCCAAGTATGGACAGATTTGAATGCTTCTTTGTCTGCAAAATGCAATTACTGGTGCCAGGCACTTTGTAAAGACCCTGGGCACAGTAGATAAGCCAAAGGGCAGTGCAGAGAATTGGTAATGCATAAAACCAGCCTTGAAGTGGAGGTATCTTCTGCATGATTCCCTTATTGGGATATGCAGGTATGCCTCTTTAAGTCTAGAGTCACTAACCAAGCATTCTTGCCCAGCATGGGCAGAAGCTGTTGCAAAGTCAGCATTTTGAATTTTGGGATGTCCAAGAATGTGTTCAAAATCGATAAATCCAGTACTGGGTGCCAGGCATTGTCTTTTCTGGGTACCAAGAACAGTCGAGTAAAACCCTTGTCCTTTTTCTAGTTCTGGTACTGGCTGAATAGCCCCCATATCCATGAGGGACGTAACTTGTTTCTGTGCCACTGCCCATTGATTTTGTGGCAGATCTGGCCAACCGTTTGGAATTGGCAAGGTATGGAAATTAAACATGTATCCCTGGGATACTATGTTTAATACCCACTTGTCCTGGGTTATTAACTGCCAATTTTGAGCATGAAGTGCTAGTTTTCCCCCTAAGGGGGCTGCCAAAAGATAAGTGCTTGGTGATGGCACAGGGAAGTTATTGAGACTGTTTACTGTAGGGTTGTGCTTTGTTTCCTCCAGATTTGGAGGTAGAGGCACCCCATTGCTTTGACCTGTAGGAGCCCTGTGATTGGTATCTAGAGCCTTTTGAGCGCCTGGATTTGCCCCGTGAGGCTCTGTCGGACACATGAAAGGACCAATTTTTTGTAGGCCAGTGTCTACTAAATCTTGGTGGCTGCACTTGTAAGAAGTCTTTTACAGTTTGCATAGACTTAGCTTTGTCTTCCATTTTCTTTAAAACCTCTTCTGCCCTATTACCAAACAGAGTATCATGCTGTAAAGGTGCATCCAACAATTTAGCCTTAAGAGGATCAGGCAGATTTTGCTCTTTGAGCCAGGCATGCCTTCTAATCACAGATCCAGTAACTGCGGCCCTGCAGGAGGCCTCCAAGGAATCAAAACCACATTGCAAAGTATGCTTTTCAACCTGTTCTGCTGCATGCGACAATTCCTGTAATTCTTTATTTTCCACACATTCAGAAATCAACATCATTTTCTGTTTCAATAATCCCATAACATGCTGTTGATATTTAAGCATATGAAACTGGCAGTTTAAGGCCCTAATTGCCAAGGTTGCAGATGTATAAACCTTCTTTCCCCATCTATCCAGCGCCCTGGAATCTCTATCAGAGGAGGTAGGATTCTTAGTTGTTGAGGCCTTTACACCTTTGGGACCCTGTGAGATTGTTTCAGGGTCAGCAGCAGGATTTTTTGAATAAAAACTTGTGCGAGTCAAGAACCCTGTAATATCTGTCTGGCTTGCTAGGAGCCGGTGGTTGGGAATCTGGAGCCATGCTTGATTCTGAAAACACGTCATCAACAATGTCTAAAACAGGAGGTATGGCCAAAGGCCTATGCTGAGGGAGAAGAGGAGGAAATCCCTAAGCCTCTTTTTTGATTCTGAGAAATCTGGACTCTCCCAATGGAAATGTTCCCTCAAAGTATACAAGGTTTCACCAAAAGAATAATCTTCAGGGGGAGATGCAGATGGGATGGATTCCTCTGCATCTGAATCCTCATAGGGTGGTATAGAAAATTCCTGATTAGAAGAGGAATCAGAAGAAATAGAAACCTGATCTGAAGATTCATAATCAGTGTCTTGCCTAGGCCTCTTATCGGGGGGGGGGGTTGGGAACCCCTGATAAAGGTAATTAAGTCTTCAGCCATTTTGATCATCTGTTTCTTGGGCACAGAGGCCTGAGCACGTGGCTCATGCGTTGGTTGTTTAGCCTTAGGAGTTGCTTTTGTCTTTGTTTTTGAAGCTGGCGTCGGTTTTATATAGAAATGCTGAGGCCTGAAAACACCCTCAGAAGCCAGTGCTTGCTCAGCGACTCCAGACCCATCCCAGGGAGAGACATCCGCAGGTACAATACTTTGAGAATCTCACGGCATGCCGGACTCCACATGGGTCTTACTAGTGGCCTGCGACTCTAAAGTAGTGGGTATCAGGGGCCACGAACGCCTCACTGAGTACCGGCGAACCGGCGACTGGCTTAGGAGAAGCTTTGTCATCAGTTTTGGACCTCGGTATGTCTCTGTCCTTTTCTTTGCATTTTTTGTGAACTCCGGTAGTCGGATTGCTATCAGACGACATTTCAGGGTAGTTAAATCTGTTTCCAAAATATTTTGAAGCAAAGATATACAGACGCTTAATAGTGCGTTGGTTGAATCTAGCACAAAACCGACAGCAGGGCAAGTTATGATCTGGGCCTAGGCAAGGAATACAGTACAAATGGAAATCCTTATGAGGTATTTGCTTCCCACGAGTAATGCAATTATTAACTTTTACTGACATCAGTATGGAGCAAGAAAAAGTTTCCCCAATGGGGTACTTAGCTTTAATTGAAGACTTCGGTTCTGAAACTCAAATGCGAAAATTTCAGGAGTCGGCCGACCGGCACTTGCAAACTGCTTTTGCTTCGGGCACCGCACGGCAAGAAAGACTGGAGAAAATGGCGTCGGCTGCCTGTTTTATACCCCTGACGACCTAACGTCATGGAAGAAAAGACAGCAACCAATGCAGGACCCAAGACTTTGATATTCAGGCCGACTGAGGGCAACCTGCAAGCAGATTACCCAAATGTAATGACTGTAAAAGTGAAACACGAAGAACATCTGATGACTACAAATAGAGGCCATCAGACTTGTATTAAGGGATAAAAGCAATTATCATAATATTAAGAATTATAGACCTATGAGCTTTCCTTCACATACTGGGAAGTTGACGAAGGCTTTAATCTTAGACTAAATCTCAAATTACACAAAAATGGTTAAATGTCTGTTTATCAACATACTCATTTAAGGTAAGAGCTACAATAATCTGCACATTAACTTTGTACTACAACATTATGCAGGGAACAGAAAATGGTCAACAGGTAAAGGCAATGTATAGAGACATTTCAACAGCCTTTGATTTAATGGATCATTACTTATTATTAAATAGACTGATTTGACAACCTATGTTTACAACTTATTACATAGATCAAGGAGTGGTTGACAGACAGTGGCACGCTAACAGCAGTGAGAAAAGAAATTCAGAACATTATACAAAAACAGGCTGCCTCATCGATCAGTAGTCAGACTTAATGTTTAATATTTGTCAGACACACATTTAGACAACAGTATTTTTATGTCAATTTCCACAATCTTTTTCATCATCATAAATATCATCCCTGATCATCTTGACAGAGAAATCCCTCAGAGAGGCTTCAATTACTTAAGCTACTGGGCAAGCAAACAATAACTATTAACGTGGGGGGAAAAAAGAACTGTAAGTCCTTTGCGGTCAGTAACTATAACACATTATGCACCATGAATAATGAAATTATTGAACATGTTAAGCCAACTTGTGATCCAGGTGGTGTGGACAAGAAGTCTTTTCAGAACAATATGGGATAGTCAGCTTAGATGCTAATAAAAGAGTAGTGTATTCAGACTCCTTAAAGATAGGGATACAAAAATAATAAAGGGAACTATTTATAACTTGGGTGAGGCTGTTAATTCGAATAAGTGGTGCTAATATAGTATCCCTGCAGGAAGACTCGTATCAATAAAACAGAGCTAATACAGAGAGACTTTGCAAAGAGAATGGAGCATTTAAGTAAAATCAACTGTAAAGATGTGTTAAAATACTTAGAACTATTTTCTCTACCATGTATCACATTAACAGGAGATACAGTAATGGTGCATTAAATACCTCATTCTTATTGGAATACAGTGGAATGCTGCACTCTTTAGAGAGAACAGATTTATAATTAAGAGTCCTGGCAAAAAAATACTGCTAGCAACTGGTTCTCATGCTGGGTGCATATAGTGTGGAACAGCTTCCTTAAAGATATAAGACATGTGGGAAGGTGGGCACATTGAGACAATAACAATACTTCTTGCCTAATCTTTATCTCATCCTCCTAGAGTTTTGCCGAGGAGGATAGAATGACAGCATCTGAACTTTTCTACCTTCAGAATAAAGATCCAATTGGTGGACAACACCATCTCCCAACTGTTCTGAAGAGTTATATGTAATGTGAAAAACACAAAGCATGCAATTCAAAAACTCCTCTATACAAAATTAACTGTCATCAATAAAATTAACTTCCAGGTTAGAAACTTCTAATTAACATAAATCATGGACTTGAAAGAAGACTGCATCAGTTGTTCTAGCACAGTATTTAATCAGGATATTTGTACATTGCCAAAGATGACAGGAGTTCTGATTGCCTACTCATGAAAATGTTTGGTCACTACTAAAATTACTTTCTAGTTTGGACTTTGGAGTGCAGAGTCTATAGTTTAAATTTGCAGTGATGAAGATCTTTTGGCGTTTCATAGCCAGTTGCCTTGTTATAACTACTAATGTGGTGGTCAACACTGTTCTATGGATGAGTAAATTAGTTATATACTCATCGTAACTATGCATTTGTGTTGTTCATTTTCATTCTTCCTCTACGAATGGGTCTTGGATCCGAATCTCAAGCTCCTCCCTAACACATAGTGCCCCTTACCCACTACAATGTCTCAGATCGTGTTTGCTGCTGCTAAGTATGCCTTAAGGCACAAGTAACCCTAAGAACAATAAGAAAAGGTACAGGTACAGAACAGGAGCTCAAATTGGAAACAGTGGTTTGAATGCACCTCATCGAGTCACTTCCAAAGGATAAGAACAGAGGGAAGGAAGGAAGGTGGGAAGTTGAGAAAGAATGAAAATGGACAACACAGATGCATAGTTATGGTGAGTACATAACTAACATCCAATGTTGTCATTTTCATTCATTCCTCAACGAATGGGACAGAGTCCCCAGCTACAATAATCTTGGGTGGCCCTCATGAAAGGATATTCCCGAGAACCAAAAGCAGCCCTGTTCCTGGAGATGATATCCAACTTGTAATGAGAAATAAAAGTATGAGAACTGGACAAAGTGGCTGCAGCACAAATATCATCAATGGAAGCTCTGGCCCAAAAAGCCGATGATGTAGCTATGGATCTAGCTGAATGAGCTTTTGGAGATTTACAATCTCTTATCCAGTTGGCTAAGGTAATTTTGGATATTGGTAATTGTTTCTGTCATAGGAAACAAACAGTTGATCATTTTTTCTAAAGTCTTTTGTTCTATGGAGGTACAAATGAAGTTGTCTAAGTACATCTAAAAGATGGAGAATGTATTCTCCCTTATTGCCAAATTTTGGAAGAAGACTAACAATTTGATAAATTGATTTATATTTGACTCTAAGACAAGTTTTGGCAAAAGGAAATGGTTTGTATGTAAAGTCACTCTGTCTTTGTGAAAAATCAAACAAGGTGGTTTTGAAGTGAGAGCGCCTGGAGTTCAGAAAATCAGCTCACATGTGTAATAGCAACAAGAAAAGTTGTTTTCCAAGAGAGGAATTTTAGATCGGACTTAGCCAAAAGCTCAAAAGGGGAGATAATTAAAGTCTGTAATAGAACATTAAGATCCCAAGGTGGAGTAGGATCCTTTATCGGAGGTCTAAGCAGCAATGTACACTTAAGGAATGTCTTACATATTTAAGAAGAGGTTATTGGGAAACTATCATGTCCTATGTGGTAATTAGAGATGGCAGCAAGATGAACTTATCTTGAAAAAATTCATGCAAGAAATTCTAACACAACAGGAATTGGAGTGGTAAAAGGATCCAACTTTCTCTCTTCTGCCCAATAGGAAAATCTCTTCCATTTACTCTTACAAATTTTTCTTATAGAAGGTTTATGGGATGAAAATAACATTTGGCGAACTGTAGAAGAAAGTCTGAACTGTCTAGCCATCATTGGAATTGGAGAAACCATGTGGTCAATTTGAGGCCTTGGATGTCTGGATGAATCATCCCTGATGGATGTGATAGTAGATCTGGACTGAGGTCCAGTGTCCAAGGTAGACATAGGAGATCAGACCATAGAAATGGGAACCACATGTGCCATGGCCAGAAAGGCGCAATGAGGATTACCTTCCTCTTCAACTGTTGTGCTTTCTGGAGAAATTTGGGTATTAAGGGAAGTGGAGGATAAGCGTACAGGAGACAAGAGGGCCAAGCATGGACTAGAGCAAGTCTTGGTGACTCCCCTTGAAGGGGAACTGGGGCAAAGAACCTGACGCACTTGTTGAAGGGAAAGGCAAAAGGGTTGCAGCAAGGTTCAGTACCCCCCCCCCCGGATGAAAAGTCATTTTCATCACTGCATGATTGACAGACCACTCATGCAGCATCAGGATGGTCCTGATGAGCTTGTCAGCTAAAACGTTGGATTTCCATTTATGTGCTTTGCTACAAGAAAGCAGCTGGAAGAGATCAACCACTGCCAGACTCTCATTGCTTCTTGGAAAAAGATGGTAAGATCTGGTTGCTGCTGTTTGATGATGTACCAAACCTCTGACATATTGTCTGTCTGGATAGCAACTGTTCCTAGAGGGAGAGAGTGCTGAAAAGCCTACAACTGTAATAGGACAGCTCATCTCTGAAACGTTTATATGCAAATTGGTCTTCTGGGGACCACGTCTTGAACAGTCCATCCCAAGAAATGTTCCCCTCACCCCAACTGGGAGGCATCCATGGTCAAAGTGGCCTTTGGGGGAGGAAGGCTAAAGAGACATCCCTGACCAAGCTCGTTGGACTGCATCCACCAAAGTAGAGAATCCTTGCAGGGTCGGAAAAATTTTATAGGATGTTTCAAAGGGTGCCGAAGCATCGACTATTAAACTTGCCAGGGTCCACTGAAAAAGTCTCATGTGAAGGAGAGTTGTAGGTAACAGGGTGATCGCTGCAGCCATCGAACCTAAGGCTTGAAGAATCAACCTCATTAGAGGAGAGGGATACTCTGCAATGTGTGTGACATACAATCTTAGGGTATGAACTCTGCTTTGGGGTAAAAGCACGAACTGACTGACTGTGTTCAGTCAAGCTCCTATAAACTCCAAGACTTGAACAGGTTGAAGATGGTACCTGGAAAGATTGATTGTGATCCCTAGGAATGGACACAAGTAGAATAAGTAATCCCTGGCCTTTTCTAAGGGATGCTTGGTTGGTGTCGAAAGCAGGTACTCGACTAAATAAGGGAACACTCTAAATCTGTACAGTCCGAGATGAACTGCCACCACTGCCATGCATTTTGTGAACACACTGGGGACTGTGTTGAGACCAAAGGTCAGGGCTCTGAACTGGTAATGATGGGCTCCCAGACAAAATTGCAGATATCTTCAACAGTGCCTGTTTATT
The DNA here is from genome assembly GCF_019279795.1 of Protopterus annectens. Classification (NCBI taxonomy): domain Eukaryota; kingdom Metazoa; phylum Chordata; order Ceratodontiformes; family Protopteridae; genus Protopterus; species Protopterus annectens. The sequence continues at coordinate 93,917,407 of NC_056738.1, read as the reverse complement.
TTTGATGTGATAGTACAAATCTCGAAGATCTATAGAGCACATCCAGTCGTCTTTCTGTAGAAGAGGCAGAATGGACTGACCTATGACCATCTGGAACTTAGAGTTCTTCATAAACTGATTTAGTTGACCAAGATCCAGAATAGGTCTCAGGTCCCCTGTTTTCTTTGACACTGAAAAAGAACCCTGAGTAACTTCCGAATCCTGATTGATCTGGTGGGACTTCTTGGATGGCTCATTTTTCTAGCAGCTTTTGAATTTGTAAAGCGGGCAACTCCCTCTGACTGGGTGGAAAATCAGGGAGACGTCTCTTTAGTGAAGGACTTTGTGAAAAGGGAATGAAATATCCTCTGGATATCATCCTTTGCACCCAAGAATCTTTTGTGACGGCTGTCCACACGTTTAGGTGCAAGGATAAGTGCCCCCTGACTGCATCCAAAAAAGAACAACTGGACAACCTTTCAGGAGCACTGAAAGGGCCTGTCCAAGAAAGTGTCTCAAGACCCTTGGTACTGCAGACCCCCTCTTCCGCAAGGATGGTGCTTCCATTGGTATTTCCTCCTCTGCCTTTGGTTGAAAAATCTCCACATGAGTCTTGAGAAGGTCCTCAAGATTTTCGGAATCACATTTTCTTACCACCACACTGATTCCTGGAAAAAGATCTCTGATGGGTAGAGAAATGGATTCTAACAGACAAGGTCTTTCCATCTTGCTCATAGTGGAAAAGTGAATCTTTAACAATGGGCCCAAACAGGGAAGATCCATCAAAGGGAGCACTGATGAATGAGGATTTAAAGGGCTCCGCAAAAATCACGCAATCTCATCCAGGCATGTCTCCTAATGGCTACCAGTGAACCAGCCGCCTGTGAGGAGCCTTCAGCTGCATGAGAAATTAACCTTATGTACGCACTCTATATACACTGTAGGGTGGCCAGGTGGATGGAATAAGTTCTCTCTTCCTCTGCTGCCATGGACCCAGGAGGTAGGCTTAGAAAGTTCCTTTCTCAAGTCCCTCTGTAATCTAGTAAAGTGTGCCAGGTAGTTAAACAATTGAAAGGCAAAGGTCACTGAAGCATAAACGTGCTTTCCATATGTGTCCATTGCATTAGCCTCTGTTAGGAGGATGGACAGCAGAACTCTGCTTTGCTAGTTCCTTTTTGGTGGCTGCTGCAACAACCATAGCATCTACAGCAGGGGGAATTCCCTTACTCCAAAACTGCCCATCTTTAGGGGATCGAAGGATCTTGTCTGGTCGACAGGGGATAGGCACTACGGTGTCCTGTTTCTTCCAAGTCCAGCGTGAGACAAGGTCTATAAAGGTCATCCACCGTGGGGGGGGGGTAACCCAAGGCATAGATAGGCCAGACCCAAAGGCTTCTAGGAACACCAACTCCTCTTGGGAAGGGCTTTGGGAGAACCAACCATTATTTTGGCACAGGATCTTCAAAATGTCCCTGATGGTGACATCCTCTGGTGGTGACCTTGGGGACCCTTCCCCTCATCAAAAATTAGTGTCTTCAGTCAAAGATTCCTAAGGGGAATTTAAGTGCCTCCTCTTACACAATCTCTTCCAAGGAACTTCTTCAATGGGATGCTCTGAAGAGGTATCAGAAGAAATGGGAAGTTCCTGAATAGGAACTGCCTGGAAGCTCTTATGGTCTGGCTGCCCCTGTGGAGTAAGATGACTAGGCTTACAGCTCAAATCCAATGGAAGACTGGGGACAGGATCAGAGGATGTGAGAGCTGAAAAAGCCTAGAGATAAAAAAAAGCCTTCTCCACTACCACAAATGTAGAGTGACCAGGAGAAGTAGGAACCAACCTCAAAGGAGCAGAAGCTGTCAGCTCAGTTGATTCTCCACCCCACATGGATCTCCTCTCTGAGGAGGGAGTTGGACCTAAGCTGTCCAGTGCCAATGCTCCAAGGGGAAGCGATGGCTCTGAAAACCTCAAAGTTTAAGTCAACCTCTAGACCCAGCTCCAACACGTCAGCTCAAAGACTCATCCTGTTCAGTGGGGATCAGCACTGAATGGGTCAGAGAGATAGCTAGAGTCGAAGAAGGTAGTAACCTTGGATCAGACACTTCGACTCTTGGCATTCGCTAATCTGACGGCACTGAAGCTACAGATCGGATCAGAGGAGGAGTTATAATCGGGTGCAAAGAAGGTTGAAGGCTCACACATCCAATGAGCGATGGAGCTGGTAGAACCCCCATCTGGATCTGTGCTCTAAGGAATTTCCTCATCATCTTGTCCACATCTGCCTTGAAAGACTTTGGGAGGACCTGATCGAGGTGGAGGTAGAGGGAGGTTGAGATGACTTTCTAGGAGTCTCCTGTAAAAAGGGAGATCTGAACCTAGAAAACACCAGCTCCGGAGAAAATGGGGACTCCAGATCTGAGGAGGTTTAGATGCCATGACTGTTGGACCTAAGGATGTCAGGTTTTACCTTTAGGAGGTGGCTCTGTGATTGGAGCAGATCTTGGAGTCGGTGCAGGAGAGCACTTCCTATGTTCCCTGGGCTCCAAAGACTACTGACTTTTGGAGGGTGGTTTGAGCCCCTGAAGTTGAAGGTGTGGAAGAAGAAGAAGCAGGCAAAAGGCCCTCCAGGACCAACTTATTACATCACTGATGGCCTTCGAGTTAAATCCAGCACCGATTTCACAAGGCACTTCTAAATGGGAAGGGTCTAAACAATAAACACACTCCCTCTGGACATTAAAATTCAGTATATTATGCCCATACGAAGTGATAGAGAACAAGTTTACCAACAATGGTAACAAAGATTACCTTAGAAGGCAAAGAAAGGCCAATACAAACTATGGTAAAAAGAAATACCTTTAAGAGGTAGACAAAATGATTAGAAAAGCTACCAGAAGAAGAGAGAGGAAGGGTTATCTAAAAAAGTGACATACTGAAAAAAAAAAAAAAAGCATCTTTAAAGAACAATTTAAACATTGATACTGATGCCAAGGAGGGTCCTCCAAAGAAGACAAACTGGCAAGGTCAAGCAATGAGTTCTAATGGGTGAATAGAAAAGGACTGAACTGAATAAATAGGATAAACAAGCATCGAAAGCAAGCTCATTTGTAATGAGGTAGAATATTCCATTTGGCAATAAACTGCAAACAACTTAATTTCAACAAATAAGACTTTTCTGATTGTAGGGATTTTGACTTAATTTGACAATATCAGCTACCTAATAAGAACGTGTATCCCTGTTACATGTAGCCTATGAAGGAAGGTTTACAAAACCCTAGACTGTTTTTACAGAATCAGATCTTCCCTGTGGGGAAAGCACAGGAATCAAACTGCAGCCTCTAACAGAAAGAAGAGCTATGGCTGTTTTGTTTAGTGAGTGACCAGTAGGAGCACCGTAACCATTTCTCAGTAAAAGAAAGCCTAAAGAAAATTCCATTCTCTCTTACAGCTTCTTTAAAGAACTCCAATGAGCTTAACAAGAATGTGAGCAAAACAAAAAAAATGATCTTACAAGATATTAGAAACCTCCTGTAAGGATGGGAATGGAGTGAAGTACAGAAAGGCCGTCCAGTGGCTTGATTAAAGATCAAGTAAATCTGTCCAGCTTAACACTACAAACCTTTCCAAGAGAGTGAGCATACGATGTTATAGTAATCAAGGTAGAGGTTTCCATCACATCTACAGCAACAAAAAAGAATCAACTACAGAAAGCAGTCCAGCACAGTGAATAAGGTGCAGGGATCTGAAAATGGAGACTTAAACTAGAATTCAATCAGCTCCTACTAGCATACTTTGTGACCAGAAAACAGTCCCTCAGCTTTCTTGTACTCTCTTAATCACCCAGGTCAAAGGAACTCAAGTGATCCAGCAGATTGCACTTCACAGTTACCAAAATAGTTAAACTTAACCCAGCAACATGGCTATCTAAAAACAGTAGGCAAATAAAGGTGCTTGAAGACGAGGCCTAGAAAGCAAGGCACACCAACAAATCCCATGAAAAAAATTCTACTACAGACAGATAAGAAATAAAACCAAACAAAATACAAGGGTTGACAAAAACCTACACTACTACAACTACATAATCCTAAAAAAGTCTGGTCATTGGTCCAAAATCTATGAAATCCAGGCTAAAGTCAGTAACCCCCCCCCCCCCCCAGAACACACTTCATAAACAGTTGCTAATAACTTTAACAAATGCTTTCTTCAAGCTGTAGCCTCACTTAAAGTCAACCTCATATCAAACAAAACCACCCCCCACCAACAAACCCCCATCGAAGCTCACTTCTCACTCAAAACTCTCCATACCTCCACCATAAAGCTAAAAACTACAAGATCTGCTGCAAACAACTTTCCTCCTGAATTCCTAAAAAACTGCAGCTAAAGCTCTGTTATATCCAATACCTATACTAATAAAACAGATCCGTTCTAGAATCTCATGTCCCAAGCCATTTGGAAGAAGGCATACATACTTCCTCCTCATAAAGGAGGATCCTCTGCTGACTACTCTTAACTTCAGACCAATAGCCAGCCTGTCACCATTATTTAAAATATTAGAAGAGTATCCATTCCCAATTACTTCAAAACCTTGCCACACAACATGGTTTTCATCCCAAACATAGCACCACTACCTCCCTACTTCACTTTGCTGATACCACTGATAAAAACAGAAATACTGGAAACCTAGTATTGTCCTTGTCCAAATCATTTGACACAATCTCTCACCATAAACTATCACTAAAACTCTCCCCCTTGGGTGTCTCTTCCACTTCCCTTTCCTGGTTTAAAAGCTACCCAACAGATAGATTCCAAGAGTCAAATGACAGCAACAATACTCAGCATTTCTACCCTTTACTGTAGAAGTATCAAAAGGTTCCATACTTGGACCCTTCCAGTTTAACATATTTATAAATGATCTACACACTGCTTCCAAGCATGTCACTATTGTATAATATGTAGATGACTCCACATTCAGCCTGTAACCTACAAAAACTTCAAGAAATGACTCAATATTGCTTTATGTCCATAGAATCCTGGCTAGACAACTCACAATTCTTCCTTAACCTCCAAAAAAAACAAAATTACTATTTTTCATCCCAAAAACATTCTCCTGAAGCAAAACTCTTGTCAAAATCACTTCATTAAATGACACCCTGATTGAGCAAGTCCCTAACGCCAAACTCTTAGGCGTCACAATGACAACAACTTGAAATTTGAACTACACTTCCAAACTGTTATTTAAAAAAAAAACACCAAAAGCTTTGCCTCTTGTACAGAACAAAACCAAACCTAACAGACAGAACTGGAGAAACCACAGCTAAAGCCTACCTCCTACCTACCCCCTGCTGTATGCCTCCCAAACATTCACACAAACAAACCTGGAACAATGCTACAATAAAATAGCTCACTTTGCTGCAAATTGCCCCTTCAGAACTCATTACTGTTTTGCCCTTAAACAACTAAACTGGACCGAACTCCATCACCTCCACTACAGTCAGCTACTACTAGCTCATACGCTGATATACTAGCCTTATAAGCATCCATCACTAAAACACGTGCTTCAGCTTTGACATAATACCCTAAGTATCCAGCACTAAAAGGAATGCTACAACACCATCACCCAACCAAAGCTTTTCATTCTAAAAGACAAACTCCTCCTGTCCATCACTAAAGCCCAAAAACGCATTTGGAGCCCTCCTTATACTGAAACTCTGCAGCCACCTTCTGGAATGCCCTCCCACATACTCTCAGGCTTCTTGAGAACAGATAGTCATTCAAAGCACATCTAAGAAAACTCTTCTCAACATCCTGGTCTGTAGTTGTACATCTCCAGGATAAGTACAATAGCTTTGTGGCTTCCTCCTCCTGTACTGTACCCCTGCTCCCTCTATTCCGTTACAGACTATCACTCTGTCTTCACCCACCCCCACCTTCTACTTATGTCTCTCAACTCTTTTACCACTAGTTTCATTTATATATCATAATTAAATCAACCTTTTGCTTTCTACCCTTTGTAAATAAGTCAGTATACCATGTAATGTGAACTCTATCTACAGCAGTGTTACTTATACTAATTGTAGATATACAGTTAAGACAACTTTTTAGTTTATGTATAGTTATCTATTCTGACATGGTAAAATTTATTTTAATTGCATTCTACCAGAAATTATTGATATTGTATAAGATTCTGTTTGTACTGCATGTACTGGAGCTTTTTTCACCAGGTCACCACTGAGAAGGGGCCTTCATGTCTGTCCAGACTTCCCTGGTCAACAAATGTAAAATAATTAAACAATAAATAAAATGTCAAAAGTAAACACTGAACAACATAAACAACTGTGGCAACATTTTTAAAACTAATAACCTACAAGACCAGAACAAAACAAAGGTCATAAACAGCCAAAATCAACTACCAAAACAACGTCTTATAGGTTCATAGGTGTGTACTAGGTTAATGGCCCTGGAGCCTTTACAAGCCTAACCCATAGGATTACCCCTGGCATTGTGCCACACAACCTTAGTTCTTAGTGCCTCTGTCGAGTAGAGCAACTGGAGTGATCCCTGGGGTGAATATTCTATTTCCCATCCACTCAAGATTTCTCTTGAAGAGGGCCAGTGAGGTGCTCTGCTTGACATGTATGGGAAGTCTTTTCCATAGTATGGACAGTCTCTGGGTTATGAACCTGTCCCTCCAGCATGTTCTGTTGATTGTGGTAATGAGGTTGAGGTCTCTGGAGCGTGTGGTGCAGAGGGATTGGGACTTTTTTAGATGTAATATTTCTAACAGAGCTGGGTCAGACATGGCTTTGTAAGTCAAGCAGATATCGCCTCTAAGTAGGCAATATGAGAAAGAGAATAGTTGGAGTTTTTTGAGTCTGTCCATACAGGACAAAGTGTTTAAGGCCTAGGATCCTCCTTGTGAGGTACTTTTGTGGCCTCTCCAGTTGTTGCAGGTGTCAAGTGAGGTACATGCCAAATGGGGCATTGTACTCGACGATTGGCCTAATGAGGGAAGAGTAGAGGGAAACAATTACCTCTTTCTTCCTGGATGCAAAACCCTTAGTAATGAGATGTGCCACATAGAAGGCCTTTCTGACCACAGTGGCAACATGGTGGTCAAAAGAGAGGTTGCTGTCAACCTGTGTCCCCAGATCTCTTATAATGCCTTCTGTGTTCAGTGGACTACCATCAATGTGGTAATTCAAGGGAACTGGGTTTTTCCTAAAGGGGATGAAGACACATTTTTTGGGATTGAGCTTAAGGCCATGGTTCTGACACCAGTCATTGGTCTCATTGAGGCCTTTCTGCAGGATGTCAACATCACTTGGGGAGTTAATAGTAGCTCCCAACTTGCAATCATCTGCAAACTTTGTCAGCCAGAGTTCCTTCGTGTTGGCCTGGACTTCAGAGAAGTAGATACCAAACAGGAGGGGACCCAGGACCAAACCCTGTGTGACTCCACTCGTGACTGGTCAGCAGTCTGACTTGGAGTCAGCTACTTTCACACTGTGGGTTCTGTGAGCCAGTTTGCAACCCACCTAGTGATATAGGGGTTGATGCCTAGCTTAGTAAGTTTTTCTATGATTCCTGAGTGGGGAATGGTATCAAAGGCCTTGGCCAGAACAAGGTAGGCAGTATGAACTACCTTACCTTCAACCACAGCTCTGGTGACTGACTCAAAGTCATCGACCAAGTTGAGCAGGCATGATCTACCCTTCACAAAACCAAACTGTGTAGGATCCAGAGTTTGGAGATTCCCTATATCCTTGTTTATTAGGTCCATGATGATGTATTCTACAGCTTTGCATATCAGACTCGTCAGGCTAATGGGGCGATAGTTCCCGGGGTCTGTAGTCGCTCCTCCTTTGTGGAGAGGTATGACTGTAGCAGTGCACCATTCGGTAAGGACAAAGCCTGAGGTGAGGCTATGATTGAACAGGGCACACAGGTGAGGTGCCAGTTCACTCTGTAGTTTATGTAGAACACAGCTAGGGATACTGTCAGCTCCCATAGAAGCTGTATTATTGGCCTTGGACAGTGTTGTTTTAACCTGTGCAGCAGTAATACTGTGTGCCTGGCAATCTACTGGTATTGTGATTGGTCCTTTGGGGGGATTAAAGTTATCACTGAATCTGTCCGCCAGTATATTTGCAATATCTGTTGGCTCGGTATAGGAGGTACCATTGTGCAGTAGCTCAGAGCAAATCTGGGTTTTGCCATGAAAATTCTTTACATAGCTATAGAAGGCCTTGTGGTTGTCTTTACTATCTGCTGAAATTCTGTTTTCATAGCTAGCTTTAGAGGATTTGATGAGGGATCTCAACTTTTTGTTGAGGCTGACAAAGGAGTTTTTCCAGTCTTGGGACTTCACCTTATTCCGCATCAGTTTCCTCCTTCTGTTGTAGAGTTTGCTTATGGCAGGGGACCACCAGTCTGGCTTCCTTTTTTTTTTTGAGGAGAGCATCATAGTTCTATTGGGTACGGAGAGATCCATGCATTTGTGTACGTGTGCATACAGTGCACTGGTGTATGATTTGGCAGTCATGCAACTATTCTCCATTTGCATGGGTACCGTGAAGTTAGCCACCTCTGTTTTTTAGGAGCCCAAAGTTAACTTTGGAGAAGTTTTTCATGGTGGTTACCTTTGTTGGGGGGTTGGAGGGATGGGGATTTCCAAGGTGATTAGCTTGTGATCGGATCTAACCAGGGAGGAGTCAACTATTGGTGTAGAGCAACGGTCGCCCATGTTAGTAATGACCAGGTCAAGGATGTTGCTACCTCTAGTGAGGGTAAGAATGAGTTGGTCCAGGGCATTGGAATTAATGAATTCCACAAAGCGTTGGGCAAGTGTATTGGTACATGAGTAGTTTTCCCAGTTACTGGAGGAGTAGTTGAAGTCGCCCAGTATGAGAGTGTTAGGTTGGACCCTAATATTCTCCAGGGTGCTTAGGAATGTGGAGTGTTAATCCTGGGACATGGTCGGCGAGCTATAGCAGGTTACGACCTGAATCGCTGTCTTACCCAATGTTAGCTGCACCTGAAGTATCTCAGATGCATTATGTTGGGCTACCAGTCTGGAGGTGTGCGCATCCTTTATGAATATGGAAACACCACCGCCTTTGGAGCTTCGGTCCAAGTTCTGGGGTTGAAAGGTGTGGAATGAGCTGTAGCCTGGTTGTGCTTTTTTTCAGCAAATGATAGCTGAATAGGTCACAGAGCCTCTCAATTCTTGCATAAGAACGATTAATGAACCAAAAATAGTTTGCAGCATCAGCATTTAGAAGTTTTAGTTTCAAAAACGTAGCTTTAAAGGACAACATTTACTAACTAATGCTGACACATGTCCAAGTATTTTTTTGTAACGAGTTACCAAGCATGCAGATATCCTAAGAATAAGGAGACCCCAGTTCTCTGAATACTGATCATTCTGCACTATAATCATAAAATACAATAAAACATGCTTCAATTCCTGCACTATGAGAAAAAAAACGCAAACCTGACATTGAGTCAGAACTTGATGTATGAGAACATGCATTATGCAAAGCAATCACACACTGTTTTTGACTACTCAATTACAAATGCAGCTTGAGCTTTGTATGCAATATGTAGGCAGCTGGAATTAAAAAAAAAAGACTGAGCTGTGTTTTCCAGTCCTGCAAACAAGACAAAAATATGCTGAAATGTTCACTTATGTGGAGCTCCTCAAAAAGATGGGGGAGGGTAAGCAGGTGCCAACAGCAGGCTTTCATAGAAATGATGAGCAAAGAGAAGAAAAATAACAGCGTGCAGTCCAAATATGGAGAACCTTGTGTTCACTTTTGTTTAAATGTGCAGAAAATGTAACAGATTTCAACAGCAAAGGGTTGTGTACACATCACAGTAAGGGTGTAGCCAGCTATACTTTTTGTACTCTATTTTATTTATTTATTTTATTTTACATTACCTCTCAAACACATTGTGGCTCACTACAGCCAAAGTTAAGTTGACAACTGTAAAATACTGCCGACGATGTAAAGCTGTACGTAACTGGCTTACAGACAAGAATGTTGTTGTTTTTCTTTCAGCTTTTCCCGGTTAGGGGTCGCCACAGCAGAACTCCAGTCCGCTAATGATTGGCAGTAGATTTTTACAGTGCCGAGGTGCCAGCTCGAAGCCCAACCTTCAACGAAGGCACACCCATTTACGCATGTCTTTCGAACACTACTCGACCGAGGGGAAGACATGCAGACTCCACACAGAAGGTGGTCCAGCCGGGAATCGAACAGGAGAACCTATTGCTGTGAGGCGACAACGCTACCGCTGAATGTTCATCTTAAAACACCCAGAGAACAACAGATGAAATAATAACAACCATGATATACATGTGACATGTGTAGAAAAGGCAACTTTTGGAAACATTCATACATTTCTTAAAAGTTAAGTTGAGGTGGGATAGGGTAACTGTATGAAATTATGAATATAAAACATAACTTTCTGGCTAGAATCCTGCATCACATCTACATCAAAGTTCCTCTGAAATGACGAGCTACTTAGGCATTAAGTTCTCAAGCAGTACTTGCCAACACTGCTTTTCCCAACAGTAAGATGGACTTGCTCTTAAAAAGGACACTGAATCTTAGTGTACCTTCAGTGCCACCTACTGGTGTCATGGAAAGACTACATCAACCCAAAAAATAAAAAGTGGGCATGCTACGCACTTACCAGAGTTTCTTTTTCTGTTCCTCTGTGCAACATCCAGTATACAGCCTCCATCTCTAACCTTACTGCTGTGCAAAAAATTAACTGTTTCAATAAGCACACAGCACTTGTCACTAAAGCAGGCACTACTCTTGCAAGTTGACACTGGTGGCTTATTCCAAAATGCTGCTCTTAGCCTACAGCAAGACTTGTGCAAGAAGCAGTACATTAGTCTGACTTTCCTTAGAGCAGAAAGCAAAGCAAACATGATCAAGTGCTCTGATATTTGTGGATCTGGGGTCATTTCTGAAGCAGGTCATTTATATTGGAACATGTCTTCATTGAAAAGCTGGACTGGCACCAGTTAGCTTACAAAACATTTGCAACTGTACAATTATTCTCATCAGGAATAAGGAAACAGTCTTTGCACCATCACTATACTCACACTGGTGAAACACATCCTACAGATTACCTATATTTTGATGAATGATGTGATATTTTGCACCAAGTAGAGCAGAATTCCAATGAGATATTTAAGGTCACTTTCTATTATACCAAAGCCTTTCCATTGAAAAATGACAGAGTCGGAGTCTGCTTCATGCAATAAGCAGCATGCTTACTAAAATCAGTAAAAGCACTTTAAATCCCTGGTTAAAAAGAATAACACAGAAAATGACAGACAAATCCTTACCAAGAGGAGCCTCTGGGGTAATGCCCATGCTCTGCAGCAGAGCTTCGGCTTCTCTTCGTTTCTTTTCTAAATCAGTTTCTTCTTGTACTGGAGCAACATCCTTTTTTCCATCAGCCTAGAATTGAGTGAGGGAAAAATTTAGACTGATGTGCTCCATGCAACAGAGAAGTAAATTACTAGATAATTTTTTCCTCCTACTGAAACTTATACAATGCACAACATCTTAGCTCAGACTGTAATTACTCATTTTTAACAGTGTACAATATAACTGGTGCAAATACTAAAATGCAATATGAAAGAAAAAACTCATGGCAAAACAGTGAGAACAGAAACTGTTTTAAGATTTCAGCTTAACATTAACTGGACTGATTTAGCTGTAACTCCACCGTTTGTCAATTCCACCCATATTACACACTACCACAAGCTTAGCTTTAGCATGTTTGTATACAAAAACGTTATGCAGCATGGTACAATGTTTGATAAATGGGTGATGCATCACAGAATATAAAATCAAGGCTCAAACTCTGGGGAGTATCCAGTTTGGGGCCAATAACAGTGGCATCTTTGATGCTTGTCTGTGTTGCTGCCCTACAGGCATGATCTTCAGAATGGAAAGGAGTAATTTACCGCTGAGTGAGAAGTATTTTGGATAAACATCCACATTTTCAAAATCAGAGATCTTGGTTCTCTCCTGGAAAAGAAAGCCTTTCCTCAGCAGGTAATAGGGAGCAGCTAACTCAAGTGGAGGAGTTTAAATATCCTGAGGGTCTTGTTCATAACTAAAGGAGACTGGGAGCCAGTAGTGGATAGGTGTAGCCACAGTAGCAGCACTACAGAGTATGGTGGTGAAGAAGGATATTAGTCTTAGGATGAAGCTTATAAATTACTGGTCACTCTATCATCCCCTCTTTTATCTTTGGTCATAAGGTTTAAGAATTTACTTATTTACCCATTATTTATTTAACATTTACTTACCAGCAAAGTCTGACCGGGAGAGAGCCCATTTTCAGCGGAGGCCCAGGAAGAAACTCTCCAGGCGTATATCTTTGGAATGTGGGAGGAATCCGAAGCACCCAGAGGAAACCCATGCGAACACAAGGACGACATGCCAAAAATAGAACCAGAGAACCTCTTGCTGTGAGGCAACAACACTAACCACTGCATCACTGTGCCTGTTATTCTGGCTAGTTTCTAAATGATATGAAATAGCCTATGACGTGGTTATAAAGCACTGGCAGCGATGACTACCTTTTGACAGTGCACGGTCAATCAGTCTTAGGAGTCTCATTAGTGACAATTTGGCAGGAAGCAGGTGGGAAGCATGCTGAACCAGACGTAAATCAAACAACATGGATCTATCATTATTCTAAGTATAAAACTTTTCTATCTAACATTGTCTATTTTCATGCAATTCAACTATGGGACAGATTCCCAGGCATATAGTCCTGGGTGATATCAAGGAAGGACATTCTTAAGAATGGTAGCACTTAAGGATGAATGGGATCTTGAGTGCTCATCTAGCTTACAATGAGAGACAAATGTATGAACTGTTTACCAAGTAGCAGCTGCAAAGATATTATCAATAGGAAGTTTGTTAGCAAAGGCTGTAGATGTGTCCACAGCCGTTGTTGAATGACCTTTAGGCTTAGACTATAAGGATAAACCCATTTTATTTTTTTATTTTATTTTATTTATTTTACATTTGTTGACCGGGATAGTCCGACTGGATACATGTCTATTTTCAGCGGAGGCCCGGGGAGAAAAGCTCCAACAGAGTTACAATGACAAATAGTTACAAAAATAGAGTTTAAGATGAACAAAAATGAAGAAGAAAGAAAAAAAAGCAATTTACATACTATTATAAAACTACCATGCTCTATCAAATGCAGAATACTACAGTTCATTATACTATACATTAATAACATGCTAGCAAAGTCGTTAGGACAAATTATAGCTTAGAGTTTGGCTAACATACATTGTTCTTTTGGGATTAGATATCCCCTCGCTAGGTTGTTCTTTTTGGGTTTGGATAATACTAAGAACTAGTATGGGCTTGGTTTACGGCAAAGAGCTAGTCTGGGTTTGTGCAAGGACAAAGCCAATGTGACTTATAGTGGAGTTTTAGACTCTTTTTGAATTGAACTAGTGAAGTTATAAGCATGAGGTTGTTGGGGAGGGAGTTCCATATTTTTCCAATGGTATTGGCAAACAGTGCGTCACCACCTAGGTTGTAAGATTTAGTTGTTTGGACAAGGAGTCTATTTGCTGAGCGAAGGCAACTTAGATTAGTGTAAGGAGTTATTACATTTTTTAGAGCAGGGGTGTTCTCAGGTCGTTTAAGGGTTTTAAATGCCTCTATGAGTTGGTACTGCTGGAGAAGAATTGGGAGTTCTATCCAGCCAAGTTTTTTCAGGTTAATACAATGGTGTGTTCTGAAGGGCAAGCCAGTTACAAATCTGGCAATATGATTATAACAAGATGAGAGTTTGTTTAGGTCGGATTTGTTAAGGTTAGTAAGCACAGGAGAGGCATATAGTAGGGTAGAGAGAAGGTGTGAGCGGGCTGTGGCTGCCCTGGCATTCGGGGTAAGGAAGGCTTTTATTCTATATAGGGTCCCAAGTTTCTTGTTGACTGACTTAATGGTTTGGTTGATATGCATATCAAATCTGAGTTTATTGTCAATGTTTACTCCTAGTAGCTTTGCATAGGTGTCAGGGGAGATAATGGTCCCATTATTGGATTGTATAGTAAAGTGTTCGGTAGGTGATTTATTAGTTGGGTAGAAGAGAAGTAGTTTGGTTTTATTTGGATTTAAGATCAGGTGATGGTTGGCGAGCCAGTTTTCAACTGTTGTAAAACTGTGCTGGGTTGTAGTTAGTAAGTTTTCTAGAGAGGCATTGGAACATATTAGAGTTGAGTCATCTGCATACTGAATACAGGTGGCTTCAGGGATGACTGTTTGGAGGTCATTTATAAAGACTGAAAAGAGAAGAGGTCCTAATATGGAGCCTTGAGGAACTCCTATGGTATTTGGTAGCATGCAAGAGAGCTTGTTCTGCCACAGTACTGCTTGTTGTCTGCCAGTGAGGTAGGCTTGAAACCAGTCAAGAGCTGGATTATCTAGATGCAGGGTTTCCAGAGTGTGGAGAAGTAGCTGGTGGTTTACCATGTGGAAGGCTTTCGACAGGTCCAGGAAGAGTGCAGAGGATATTTTTTTGTTATTCCGGTTAAGGTTTATTTTTTCGGTAAAAGAGAGGAGGGCAGTGGTTGTACTGTGATGGGGTCTAAATCCATGTTGAGAGTCTGTTAGTAGTGTGTTCTGGGTGAGATAGAACATTAGTTGGTTGTGCACATACTTTTCCATAATTTTGGCAAGTGGTGATAGTATGGTTATTGGTCTGTAGTTTGATAGTTCTGTGGATGTACCACCTGTATGGAGTGGTATAACGTAGGATACTTTCCATATTGAGGGGATTGTGGCCTCGGTTATGGTTCTGTTAATTAAGATCGAGATAGGGTAGGCTATGACATCTGCAGCTATTTGCAGATATTCAGCTGGGAGAAGATCAGCAGAAAGGGTGGTTGGCTTTAGCTTTTTCAATAGGGATCTGATAAAGGATGTGGACACAGGTTGGAGGTTAAAAGAGAGTAGCAAATTGGGTGTAGCATTTTTTGATGTGGAGGGAGGAGATAGTTGGTTAGCTAAGGACTGAATGGTTTAGGTGAAGAAAGTATTAAAGGTATTTGCTACTTCTTCTTGGCTCTTGTCAGATAATGTTCCTGGGGTAGGAGTGGTGGATTTGCCTGGTTGGAGAAGTTTATTTAAGCCTGCCCAGAACTTTTGAGGGTTATTTTGGTGTTTATGTTGCAGATGGTAAAAGTAGTTTTTCTTGTCTAGTGTGATGGCTTTTTTAGTCTCGTTTCTTAGTTGTTGGAATTTAATACGATCTAGGGGTAACTTGGTAGTACGCCATTTCTCCCATGCTTTATCTCTAATTGTTATTTTAGATTTGGATTCTGTTGTTAGCCAGGGTGCTAGTTGAGTTTTAATTCTGGGTGACCGTTTTGGAGCATGAGAGTCAAGTATGGTAAGGAATGTGTTATTAAAGAATGACACTGCCTCATCAAGGGGAAGGTACTTTAGCTTAGACCAGTTACAGGATTTGAGTTCCATGTGAAATTTTGTTGGGTCAAAGTTTTTCTTGGTTCTGATGGACCTATAGATACGCAGACTAGCGCAGATGGTTTTGTCTTTCATAATGTATGTGATCAGGTGATCACTAAGATCATTGGGGAGAGTCCCAGACATATAGTTATGGGGGTGTCTGTTGGTGAGTATCCAGTCAAGTATACTCTCTTTTTGGTTAGAATTTCCTAGTCTGGTGGTAGAGGATATGATATGAGAGAATCCATTGAGGTTTATAGAAATGGGGTTGGACTGTGTGGAACATTGGTTCCAGTCAATATTAACATCGCCCAGGACAATAGTTTCTTGAGGGTAGTTGTTAGCTATCCAATTTAGAATGATCTCTAATGTTTCTGAATTATTCCCAGGGGGGATGTAGATCACAATTAGATTTATGCTTTTTTGATTGTTTAGTTGAAGTTTTAGAGCTAGTATTTCAGCATTGGAGACCTGGGGTGGTTGTTTGGGATTAGTTATGATGTTAAGTGTGCTATCGTATAAGACAGCTATCCCACCTCCCCTTTTCTTTATGCGATCAACCCTAAGTATATTGAATCCGGGTGGCAAGATCTCATTATCTTTGGTTGATGGCCTAAGCCAGGTTTCTGATAGACACATTATGTCAGGGAGGTAGGTTGCTAGCACAGCATGCAGGTTATGTACCTTGTTGTTTAGGCTTCTTATGTTTAAGTGGCAAATTAGAAGGGAGTTAACCAGTCTGTGGGAGAGTGGAGGGCTAGTAGAGTCTGGAGTTGAGGTTGGGCCTGGATTAGGATGGATGTCTCCATCTTTGGTTATGTTGTTTCTTAGATAAGCTAGTAGTCTTAGGACTTTAATTAGTAGTTTTAGACCATAATTCAGCAATAGGTGGAGGTGAGGGGGTACTGGTTTGATGTTTTGGATAGTGAAAACCTAAAAATGGTAGATGTTCATAGCTAGTTAGGAAGTATGGTAGAATTATGAGTGGTAGGATGAGGGGGAGGATTTTACAATTTGGCTTTGACATGGTGTATGGAATGGTATTTTTCGTCTAAAGATGGGGGTGAAATACTTTGGAGGAGTGGTAGTGGTTAATCTTTAAGGTGGTGGGAGTGTGGCTTGGTAGCTATAAATGTGGAGGTAGTGGGGGCGGGTGGGATAAGGGGGCAGGGTGGGGTGCGTAGCGAGCCCGAGCGAAGCGGAGCGGGGCTAAACCTGCCTCGGACTTTCCAGGGCCTGTGAATAGAGTGAGTAAACTTTAATGAAGTGCAGGCTACAATTTCTGCTGGTATTATACAAGGGAGTGGATTTATTTGGTAACTAAGGGGTTTACTGCTGTGTTAGTGAACCCAGTTTTTGGCTTTAACTGAAATAAATAAGGGTTTTTTTATGCTTAAATACAGGACGTATTAACCTTGGTCGAGCTTTTTTGGTGGTAGTGGAACTATGGAGTTGACCTTGTCTGTGCATTCGCACCAGGTGAGGCGACCTTCCCTTAAAGTAGGATTTCTAGTTTGTAGCCAAGCACGGAAGTACTGGACAGTACCTGAGTGGAGATACAATGCGGTAACACAGTTTATTTAATAGGGCTATTATCACATTGATACAGTTTAAATTTATCATGCAGTCAAATAGCAATCAGGTTACAAGTTATTATATCAACAGAGTGTGCTTTAGTAGTTTGCTCAATAACAGCTAGGACATATTAACTGTGTCATACTTAATTCAGTAGTGCAGCTATGAAACTTTAGGCACGTCGGCAGAAAAGTTTGTTAAACACAATGAAACCTAAGTTCAACAACATTTTTCACAGTCATATAGTCAGTTAATCTTAGCCCACA
This sequence comes from Protopterus annectens, assembly GCF_019279795.1. Classification (NCBI taxonomy): domain Eukaryota; kingdom Metazoa; phylum Chordata; order Ceratodontiformes; family Protopteridae; genus Protopterus; species Protopterus annectens. Next base: position 93,900,059 of record NC_056738.1, on the reverse strand, counting down.
GTTAGCGATAAACACAGTAACTTAATTATACATTATTATACACAAAGGTAATGCAACCAGATAACCATTCAGACAAAGTAACCTTAGCGACTACTTTACGCAAATTTGTTTTGAAAATGCCACAAAAAGTTGATCGGACTTGCTGAAGGGCTCAGTGTTGTGAAGACAGAACATTGGCTGGTGATGGAAATCCAGCAAATGAAGCACATATTCACCCTTACTAGAAAATCTTGGAAAAAAGACTTGTAGATTTTTAGACCAATTTAGATTAGTTTTGGTTGCCGCCTTAAGTAAGAAAGGAGCATTAGTTCTCAGTGAAAACCTAAAGTTACAAAAACCCAAGTAAGGTGAATGGCAGGAAAATGCCTGCATCTCTGACATATACTTAGCTGAAGTGACAGCCACCATAAAAATTGTTTTCCAAGACAGAAACTTCAAATCCACTGAAGCTGCTGGCTTAAATGTTGGATGAGTCAATGCTTGCAACAATAATAATAATAATAATAATGTCCCAAGGAAGAGCAGTATCACTGATTGGGGGCCAAAGTAGGAAAGTTCCTTTTACAAAAGCTTTGGAAATCTTCAACGAAGCAACAGAAGAATTGTTCTGACCTATGTGAAAAGTAGAGATGGCTGCCAACTGTACCTTCATAGTTGAGTTGCAAGATCCAATGTGAAAAATTTCTGATAAAAACTCTAAAATGGAAGGAATAGGTGCTGATGCCCAAATAGAAACTCTTCCATTTACTGCGGTACACCTTGGTAGTGGCATGTTTCTGAGAGGCTGATAAGATCTGAACACCCGAGGGAGAAAGCCTGGCATCTCTGGCTACTGTTAGACATGGAGGAAACAAGTGGTTAATTTTATAGTTTTCTGATCTGGGGAAGTTAGTCTGGATGAGTGAAATAACAGATCTAGATACTGATCCAGTTTCCAGGGAGGATGCACTAGAAGTAACCACAGGAAAGGAAACCATGTCTGCCAAGGCCATAAAGGGGTAATGAGGATCACCTTGGCCTTGAACAAATTTATACAGAAACCAAGAACTCACATTACAGGCAATGGGGGAAGTGTTAAAGGAGACCCAGGGGACATTTGTGGACCAAAGCATCCCTCAGTGATTGCTCCTGTGAAGGGATCAGGTCAAAATAAATGCTGCACTTGGCGATTTACAGGAGATGCAAAAAGAATGGAGCAACGCTGGCCCTAGTAACTGAAGATGAAGTATGTCATTGTTGGATTGAGGGACCACTCTGAAGCATCAAGAACAGATCTGCTCAATTTATTTGCTAGAACAATGGATGACCTAGGGGTATGCATTGCTAAAAGGAATCCGTGTGAAGATATTGCCCATTGCAATGCTTTCACAGCATCGCAGCATAAGGGGTGAGAACAGGTTCCTCCCTGTTAGGTGATGTACCACACTGCAGACATGTACTCTGTCCGTACTTGAATCACACCTCTGGGAAGACTGTCTTGAAAGGCCTGCAATGCTAGGACTACCCTCATCTCCAGACTATCAATGAGAAGACTGATCTCTGTGTGTGGCCAAGTGCCCTGAACAGTCTTCCCTTCAAAATGCCCCGCCCACCCTAGAAGGGAAGCGTCCATTGTCACAACTGCCACTGGTGAGCTTGTTCGGAATGGCTGTCCATTTATAAGCAAATGAGATGTTATCCAACAAGATATGTGCTGTTTGTTGATTTGAGTAAGTTTTATTTTTGGTGTGTTGTGGATGGTCTCCTGTTCTGCTAAAGTCCATTGGCGGACCTTTATAAAAAGTATCCACCAAGAGGGATCATGAGGACTGTGGAAGTCATAAGACCCAATACTCGAAGAACCAACCTTGCTGGAGGACAGGGGTGGTGAAGAACTTGTGTAGCAGTGAGATGAAGGGAGAGTGAGAATCCTGGACATTGGAAGGCAGGAAATCTGTAAGGTAGGAAATCTATAAGGTTGTGTCCAGGTGGCACCCAATAAATGTTATCTGTTGAGGAGGAGTAAGCTGGCTGTTAAGAAGTTGATGGTGATCCCTAATTTCTGCAACAGTCAGAGCAATAGGTCCAAGTGGTGTGATAAGAGACTGTAGATTGTAGTTGTAAGGAGCCAATCATTGAGGGATAAAAAAACATGCATCTCTATTAGGTGCAAGTGTACAGCTACCAAGCTGGAAAAGCAGAAAACTCCTCAAATGATTCTCTATATTCACATAATATGTGTCCTTCTGGTCCACTGCGCATACCCAATCATCCTTCTTCAGCAGAGGCAAAAGGCACTGTGGAATGACCATCCAGAATTTTGTCTGCTTGACATCCTAATTCAAATAACTCAGGTCTAAAATGGGCCTGAGGACCCCCTGTTTTCTTGGGTACTAAAAAGAACCTTGAGTAGTCTCCAGATTCTATTTGGTCTATGGGGAACCGGTTAGATGACTTTTTTTTTTTTTTTTTTTTTAACTAGCAGCTTGGAAGGCTCTCCTACTGAAAGTTCCCAATGACTGGGTGGGATGTCAAGAACCCTTTTTCTTTTGACAGGGGAAAGGGAAAATGATATAGAATAACCCCTGGAGATAATGTTTAGCACCCATAAATCTCTGTCTGTTTTGCTAGGTTTGTGGGTGCAAAGATACGGGTCCTCCAACTGCCTCCAGAGTACAGCAGTTGAGCAACCCTTCAGGAACGGTGAAAGGGCTTTTTGGAGATTGGCTCATGAAAGCCCCGATTCTGTGGTCCACTCCTGCTCTTGGGGGCGACATCCATTATTGTTACTGCCTACAACTCTGCTATGAGGCGGTCTATCTCCAGCAGTCTCCTGATAAGGACTCTGATTTCCAAAACCACATCCTCATTCCAACTCCTTGATTCTTACAGTAGGATCTCTGGGGTATGGAGAAGCAGATGCCTACTGAACAGAAAGTATTACTGTCTTGCTGTCTCCTGATGAGTGTTTCTTTAACTGTGGGGCCCAAAGAGAGTAGATCCACCAAAAGGGATGTTGATGAAGAGATGAAGATGATGATGAAAACTTTTCGCAAAGTTGTAGAGTTGCATTCTGGCAAACTAGCAAATGGCAATGCTGGTGCCTGCAGCCTTAGTTGTACCATCAGCGTTCAACAACAGTCTCTTGGCTACATTTCACAGAGATTGAAGGGTGGACAGCTGGGAATCCACTGTCTTCTGGACATCAATTAGCAATACCCCGAGGAGAGTCTTGGAAATTTCCTTCAAGTCTCTCTGAAGTCTGGTGACATGAGCTAGAGAACTCAGCAGCTGGACAGCAATGTTTGCTGAAGATTTAAGTCCATTTTCCAATGCAGTCCAAGATCCTAGACTCTACTAGGAGGATGGACTGAGGAACAATATTGGGATACTTTCTTTTGCTGTTACAACCATCGCATCTACTAGATCCGATGTTTCTTGTCTTCGTGGGGAGACAGAATTTTGTCTGGAATCTTGGGGATAGGCCCCACCACACCAGGGTCCTTCCATGCCTGTTGAGACATCAGATCAATGGGAGATACCACCCAGGAGGAAGAAGAGCTGAACCCAAACACTCCTGGGAACACAGATTTGTCAGGAGAAAAGCTAACTCTGGACCATCCCCCTCTCTGTTTCATCAATTCCAGAATCTCGCCAGATGTGATGTACTCAGTGGAACCTTGGGGAGCCTTCACCCTCACCCAAATATGTGTTCTCTGTGACAGATTCAGGTGAAGAGTCTAGGTGCTTCCATTTGAATGTCTGTTTTCTATGAATCATCTGAGGTGGAATATCAGAGGGTTCAGAATCAGAATGGTAGCTAACATAACTAGAAACCTGGGAAGATTTTGGGACTGACTGTCCGTGTCTGACAAAAGGATGAGAAAGAGGAGCTGATCCTAGATATGGATTGGACTGCACTAACAATGAAGAGAGCACAATATCCCCTCGGCATTGACCCAATGGAAAGCCTCAAAGGCTGAAGAAGCCACATGCTCCATAGGCTGTCTCCTGACCTTGGACAGATTAGAAACCTTGGAACAGATGGGTCTTGACCCAGATACTGATCTTGGCACCAAGCTCCCTACTGCTGAACCCCGAGAAGAGACAGCTCCAGCAACTTTGGGGTTGAATCCTCTCCCAAGCCTCAACACCAAAGCTTTGGTTCTGAGACTCTGCTGGATCCAAACATGTTGGACCAGAAAAAAGAAAGGAACTAGTCAGCAAAGTTATCCAAACTAATGGCTCCACAAAAGTGCTCTGCGGCAGATGTGGCCCAAGCTACCAGCGACAACAGGCAAACCATTGCAGGAAAAGAGTATAAATGAAGGGTAGGTGGAACAGCACTTGATACATTCCCAGAAGACTGTACCAAGAGAACCCCCAAGCTGTATCCCATCAGTGGAGAAATTTTCTCATCAGTCTGCTGACCTCCTGTTTGGTCAAACTTCTCGAAGAACGGGACAACGACACCACCAATAATGGTCTGAAGAAGCACTTCTTCTCAATAATAGCAGAGTGAAGTCTGGGGTTGACCTGTACCGGTGAGCACCAGAGCCAAGTTGTAGATGTATGGCACAGAGAGACCGCCCACTCCAATACCCTCAGTAACTTTGGACCAAAGTCTGAAGGCAGGAATAGTTCCAAAGAATTCTTAAGGGACTTCTTGGAGTCTCCTTTTTCTTTTGACTTATTCGATTTTAATTTATCTTTGTCTGCATCTGGTTTCTACTTGCATCTCTTGACCTTGGTTCTGGGGGAGAAAGTGGATGAAGAAGAAGTACGGATAGCATACCCTGTTTGGGAAGGAAGGAGACCCTTGACAAGTTTTTTGCATCTTGTCTGCAAAACTCAAGCACTGAAGGAAGTGCAGGCTTGACAAGAAGAATCCAAATGAGCTGCCCCTAATCAATATACACAGATGGAGTGTGGGTCTTGGACGGCAGCTTATGTTCACACTCCATGCACTTTTTAAATCCTTGGCAGTCAGCCATGAAGAAAAAGGCAAAACACATGAATGCACGCAAGTCTTCTGGCTGACTAAACTTATCTATGTAAAGTACAGTTGTGTACCTACCATAAATGTAGATGTTCGAGTGTATTCATTGTTGCAGTCATTACTCTTGGGCTATCCTGCTGGCAGGCTACCCGCAGTCGGCCAGAGTTCCAAAGTCTAGGTCCGCAGTCGGTTGCTGTCGCCTCTTCCCTGACGTCAGTGCGCCAGGGGTATAAAAGATGCAGCCAATGTCATTTTCTTCAGTTTTTCTTGCCCCAGATGTCAGGTGCCCCAAATAGGTAGGCTGAAAACTATATTAATAAGAAATGCATACACAAAAATATAATTTCCTTCATCTACAAGCAAATACACCAAAAAGGTTGCATAGAATAGAGAAGTGCAGATAAGTCCCGGCAAAGAGAAGGGGGATGGTGGGTGGGTAACCTGGACTGCAACAGTGAATACACTCGAACATCTACATTTATGGTAGGTACACAACTGTACTATGTTCATCGTGTTTCACTGTTGCAGTCATTACTCTTGGGTTGAATCCCAAAGCTGAGGAAGGGTGGATGGGCTAAATAGGCTTAGGAGAGGCTATGAGGCCCTGCAGAACTGCAGTGGCGAAGCCTGCTCTGGACTTAGAGTAGAGAGGCAAGTGGTAGCGCTTTGTAAAGGTGTGCACTGAACTCCAAGTTGCAGCCTCTAAGATTTCCTTGGTTGGTACTCCCCTGAGGAAGGCTGCTGAAGTGGCTGCTGCTCTGGTGGAATGAGGCCTAATGCCCTTAGGCACTGATTTGCCATGATGAGAATAGCAGAAACAGATGCAATGGCCTATCCATTTAGAAATAGTCTGTTTTGAGATAACCTTTCCTTGTGATCCTGCAGCATATGACACTAGAAGTTGCTCAGTCTTTCTGAAAGCTTTAGTTCTGTCCAAGTAGAAGCGTAACTGCCTGTGTATATCCAAAGAATGCAGAATTGTCTCACCATTGTTCTGTGGATTTGGATAAAAAGGTAGGCAAGTGAATGGTTTGATTGAGGGCCACACTGGACACCACCTTAGGCATAAAATAGAAGTTATGTTCTTACCATAACATTCCATGTTAGTTGTCTTCTTCTCGCCTTCTTCTTGCTGGATGGGTTCGGAGCCGACCTCGGCTCCGACTCGGCCACTCTAAAAGCTCGAGAGTTGGTTCCACCGGCTCGAGGCTCCCCTTATATCCCACAATGCTAGGCGAGTTACCTCAGATCTCGTTTGTAAGCTAACCCCAGCTTATAACAGTAACAGTATAACTGTAAAAACAGAATCCACCTCTAACAACAGGAAGAAAAAGGGTGACCTACATCCTGAACCAAGAAATATGCATAATAGCATATGACTAAGAAAGAGGTGGTAGAAAGAGAGGTCACGATCACAACTCCTCTAGGTCTGTCCAGGCCAGGGGAAGGAGGTGGGGCCTTAAGAAGAAGGCGAGAAGAAGACAACTAACATGGAACGTTATGGTAAGAACATAACTTCTATATGTTAAGTTGTCTATCTCGCCTTCATTCTTGCTGGATGGGACCGCGTCCTAGCACCTTGTCCCGGGTGGCCTAACGGAACAGACTCCTGAGAACAGTGGAACCAAAATTAGCTCTATGCCTAGAAGCTAAATCCAACTTATAATGAGAAATAAAAGTGTGAGGAGTAGCCCAAGTAGCCGCTGCACAAATGGTGTCAATAGGCAGTCTGTCTTGGAAGGCTAAAGAAGTAGCCAAAGCTCTGGTGGAATGGGCTTTAGGTTTATTAGGCAATTTTGTTGTCTAATTTCATATACCAGGGAAATCAAAGATGTTAGCCATCTGGATAATGATACCTTTGAAACTGAAAGTCCCTTTCTGCTTTCCGCATAGGAGACAAACAGTTGATCAGATTTTCTGAATTGTTTCGTCCTATCCAAGTAGTACCTTAATTGACGATGAACATCCAGGTAGTGTAATTTTTGTTCAGACCTATTTGAATACTCTGGGAAAAAGACAGGAAGGTCAATGGTTTGATTTATATTTGATGTTGAAACCACCTTAGGCAAAAAGGATGGGTTAGTTCGTAAGGAAACTCTGTCCTTATGGAACACAAGATAAGGAGAACGACAACTGAGTGCTTGAAGTTCTGAAACTCTTCTGGCTGATGTAATAGCCACCAGAAAGAGAGTTTTCCATGATAATAATTTCAAGGAACATGAAGCTGCAGGTTCGAAGGGAAAGAATCAAAGAAGCAAGAACTAAATTTAGGTCCCAAGGAGAAGGAGGATTTCTTATAGGAGGTCTGAGAAGAAAACTCCTTTCAAAAAGGCTTTGCAAAGTTTGTGGGACATTAGGGCAGATTCAGAAATGCCCACATGGAAATTAGAAATAGCTGCCAATTGAACCTTAAGAGTAGATGGAGATGAACCTGCATGGAAGAGTTCAGCTAGAAAATCAAGGACTAGTTGGATGGAAGCAGTGAAAGGATCTATGTCCTTTCCTTGTGCCCAATATGAGAAGCGTTTCCACTTACTCAAATAAATCTTCGAGTGGAAGATTTATGGGAAGCTATCAATATATCTCTAACAGAGTGAGATAATTGAGGAAGCCTGGCTACGGTTGGAACTGGAGGAACCAAGCAGTGAGGTTCAGAGAGGAAGGAGCGATGAAACTGACCCGACTGGTGGATCAAAAGATCTGGAACTAGGTCCAGGTTCCACGGTCGCTCCAAAAGAAATCGATGTAGAAAGGGGAACCACACTTGTCGAGGCCAGTAAGGAGCAATGAGGATCAATGAGGCCTTCTGAGCGATAGCTTTCTGTATTACTTGAGAGATCAGTGGGAAAGGAGGAAATGCATACAGAAGTCCCGGGGCCAAACTTGGACTAGAGCGTCTCTGCTGGGTTGGCCTGGTAAAGGGAATAGAGTGAAATATTCTCTGCACTTGCTGTTTTGGGGAGTAGCAAAAAGATCGCAGCAAGGCTGACCCCACTTGAGAAAGATTTCTCTCACTACAGAGTCTTTCAGAGACCACTCGTGAGGCATGAGTATAGCTCTGCTCAACTTGTCCGCAATGTGATTGGACTTCCCGGGGATGTGCGTTGCTATCAGAAAACGCTGAGAAGAAATCGCCCATTGCCACAGTCTGCGTGCTTCTCGACACAGGGGGTATGATCTGGTTCCGCCTTGTTTGTTGATGTACCACACTACAGACATATTGTCTGTCTGGATTGCAATCGTTCCCAAGGGAAGAGAGTCTTGAAGGGCTTGCAACGCTAAAAGCACTGCTCTCATCTCCAGAACATTTATGTGCAAGTGGCATTCGTTTGGTTGCCATGTGCCCTGGACTGTCCTGCCCTGATAATGCCCCCCCCACCCGATCAGGGAGGCATCCGTTGTCAGAGTAGCAACCGGAGGAGATGGAACAAATGATCTCCCCGACAGGAGCTGGGGGGAAGACATCCACCACATGAGATGCTTTTTGCACGCTTGCGTGATCATAATGGTGTGAGACTATGGAAGTTCCTGGTATGACCATTGGGTAAAAAGCATCCACTGAAGGATCCGCATGTGGTATCTGGCCAATGGAAGGAGAGGTATGGCCGCTGCCATGATTCCCAACACCTTTAGAACTAACCTGGCTTTGACTCTGTTGTTGTTGAGAAGAAGTGACACCAATTTGTGAATGTCTGATATCCTTTGGTTCGTTAGCCTTGCAGACATGTTTATAGTATCTAAATTTGCGCCTATGTAGGTAATAGTACGACAAGGCGACAAAACAGACTTTTCGCAATTTATTGAAATACCCAGTTTTGACAAACGCGAAAAGTATAATCTCTGGCCATCAGAAGGAGATGCTTGGTGGGAGCTGTGAGAAGCCAGTCGTCCAAATATGGAAACACCTGGAATCCTTGTCGTCTCAGGTGAGAAGCTACCACTGCCATGCATTTGGTAAACACCCGGGGGGGGGCAGTGGTGAGACCAAAGGGCAGGGCCCTGAACTGAAAATGACTGGTTCCCAGCCTGAAGCGGAGAAATCTTCTGGAGCGTCTGTTCATTTTTATGTGGTAGTACGCATCCCGAAGGTCTATAGAGCACATCCAGTTTCCTTTGCCCAAAAGGGGAAGAATGGATTGCAGCGTGACCATCCGAAATCTTGTTTTCTTGACTGATTTGTTCAAGACACTGAGATCCAAAATCAGTCTCCAGTCCCCTGTTTTCTTTGGAACTAAAAAGAACCTTGAGTAGATTCCGGATCCTTGTTGGTCTGCTGGCACTGACTGAATTGCTCTTTTGCAAGCAGTTTTGAAATTTCCAAAGCTGCTAAATCCCTTTGAGCGGGTGGAACATCTGGAAGGGATTTTTTTGACTGATTTGGAAAACAAAGAAAGGGGATAGAATAGCCTTGAAATGATGGACTGTACCCATTTGTCTTGAGTCAGGGATAGCCAGGCTTCTGGGTACAGTGACAATCTTCCCCGACCGCCTCGAAGATGGGCAGTCGGGCAACACCTCAGGGATGCTGAAAGGGCTTGTCAGGAAAAACTTCCCGATTGCCCTGGTTCTGCGGACCCCCCCTGCCCCTAGGGCGACGTCTACCATTGTTATTCCCACCTCTGCCTCTGGTAGGAACGACTCTGTCGTCAGGCGAAGTCCCTTGAGATTGTTTACGGAACCACATCTTCCCACCCTTCTGGCCTTTGGGGTAAGGCCTAGAAGGAGTCGAAAAACGGACTCCGACGGCAGAAAGGGTCTTGCCATCAGTCTCGCACCTAGTCAAGGTTTCTTTCACTTGAGGACCAAAGAGAGATGATCCATCAAAGGGGAGTTCGTGAAAGACGTCTTGAAAGGGTCCAAAATTGCATAGCCGCATCCAGGCGTGCCTACGTAAGGCTACACCTGTCCCTGCGGCTCTGCTCGCTCCATCGGCCGCATAAGAGAGGAGGCGCATGGAGGAGTTAGATATGGAATTAAGGGTAGCCAGCTGCGTGTTCATTTTATCTTGGAAACCCGCAGCTGTAGGATCCTTTAACATTTCACTCGCTTCTTTGATCAAGTCCCTTTGAAGACGAGTGAAATGGCACAGGTAATTCAGCGAACGCATGGTAAATGTCGCTGAGGAGAACATCCGCTTCCCGTACCTATCCATGGACCTAGATTCCTTGTTAGGTGGATGGACAGGCACTGAAGGATCAGCCAATTCCTTCTTTGTGGCAGCAGCTACCACCATAGCATCCACAGAAACTCCTTTTGATAAAAATTGCTTGTCTGATGGAGCTGTGATGAATTTAGAGGGTCTCCTGGGAGTGGGGTCCACTGAATCAGGAGCCGTCCATGCCTTCTTAGCAACCACCTGCATGAGGGGGTCGAAGGGGGGGGACACCCAGGAGGTGGAAGGACGAGAGCCAAACGCCTCAAGATACACAGATTCGTCCTCCGAAGGGTTGAGGGCTGGCCAATTTCCCCTCTGTTACAGGATCTCCAGAATGTCTGCAAATGAGACATCTTCAGAAGGGGAACGGGGAGAACCCTCAGAGTCATCCAGATCTGTGTCCGACGTGATAGACTCAGGTGAGTCAATGTGCTTCCTCTTGCACTTCCTCTTCCGAGGGGGCTCTTCTGCCAAATCAGGAGAGGCCTCGGAAGAGGATGAAATCCCCACAGGGGCTCCTGAGGAGCTGGCTCTCTGCGGTCCGGGATGAGGGAGTGAGTCGACTTACCCTGAGGCAGCATAGAGGGAGGGGCTGACGGAGCCGACTGTGGAGTAGAGCCAGGCTCTAACACACTCCGCATGACCTCGAATGCACCCCTGTCAGGCAGAGCCAGAGGTCCCCGCTCCGAGGAGCTAAGAACCCCCCTCGGCACCGACAGTGATGGCTCCGAGGCCAATGTCGGAGCCGAACTCACCAGCGCCGAAGCACCGAGAGGGAGAGGGGTCGGACAAGGGTCCGATGCCACTCACCCCTCGAGCCGACGAGGGAAGTCCGGCGCCGAGATTCCTCCAAAGAAGAAAACGGAGCCGACGGAGCCGAAGACAATTGTCTCGGCTCCGGCAATCACAGTCTCGGTTCCGACACGACCCGGCTCGAACTCAAAAGAGTCGAAGGAGGAAAGAGTTGATGGACCGGGGCAGGCACCGACTGATGAGTCGGGCTCTGAAGCATCTGGGCTAGTGCCTCGGACTTAAGTAATCGACTCACCACTCTCTGAAGGTCATTATCGGACAGCCTCGATGACCTAGAGGAATGAGACCTTTGGCTCCGTTCAGACAGCAGGGGAGATCCTGGAGCCGAATGAACGGAGCCAAGAGAAGGTGACCTAGACCTCTTTCTAGTTGTCGGCTCCGAAGGTCTTGTCGGAGCCGACACGGGTACCTCGATAACCTCGGCTCCGGCCGAGCGAAGCCACAGAAACTGTGGACTGAGACTTATCGGCTCCAGCCGGAGCCGATAAAGGCAAAGGTTGAACAACCTGAGGTCTCGGCTCAGAAGCCGGAGCCGAAGACCTCGATGCCTTAGAGGGCTTCCCTGTTGAAACTGACAGGGAATCCTCTGGCTTCAACAAGCCTCTCAGGATCAACTTGTTTTTTCTTTCCTGCAGGACCCTGGGGCTGAAGCCATGGCACACAGCACAGGAGTCCTGCAGGTGCAAAGGCCCCAGACAATAGACACAAGAAGTGTGAGCGTCTGTCAGAGACATTTTCTGACAGCACGCATCACACTTCTTGAATCCGGAGACCTTTGCTTCTTTTGACATTTCCCTGACAGGAGTACACACACAGACCCAAACACACAAGTTATACCCTGTCAGTAAAAAATAATAATAATTTTAGTAGAAATACTAACAATTAGGTACAAAAAATTAAAGTAAACTACACAAACACTCCCTAGGGAAGGGAAGGCCAAAGGCCCAAAGGAAGAACCAACGGTTCTTTAGTAAAGAAACGGGAAAAAATAGGGTCGGGGATAAAGTTCTATGATCTACACTAGTTTTAGGAAGAATTTAAGTTAAAAAGGGGAAAAAAGAGTAACTTTTAGAAGAAAAAGCTAACACTCACCAGGAACCGGTAGAAGCAACCAACCTCGAAGCTGTAGCGGCAAACGAGATCTGAGGTAACTCGCCTAGCATTGTGGGATATAAGGGGAGCCTCGAGCCGGTGGAACCAACTCTCGAGCTTTTAGAGTGGCCGAGTCGGAGCCAAGGTCGGCTCCGAACCCATCCAGCAAGAATGAAGGCGAGATAGACAACTTAACATTGTAGGGTTTGTCCTCAGAGAAACCCTGTCTGGATGAAAAATGATGAAAGGTTCCACAGCCATGAGTGCTTGTAACTTCGAGACTCGCCTTGCAGAGGTAATGGCTTGGAACAGAGCTGTTTTCCAGGATAAGAATTTAATATCCGCTGTTGATGCTGGCTCGAAAGGAGGCAGTGTGAGTTTTTCCAAAACAAAGTTGAGGTCCCAGGCTGGAATTGGTGCTCTCCTTGGAGGCCTAATGTTTTTGGCCCCTCTGCGGTACTGCCTTACTAAAGGGTGAGAAAAGATAGTTCCATCAACAACAGTCAGCATCAGAATGGACAAGGGAATGGCTATAACATCGATGCCTTGTGTTCCTTTGATACCAGTTCTGATGGATCCTTGATCAGCCAGATTGTTGTTGACAACTGGAAGATCATTAATGGTAATGAGGACATCAAAAGGATTTTAGGGGAAGGTCCTAAATTTGTCTTTAGGAATAGTCATAACTTAAAGGGAATTTTGGAAAACAGCACCTTAGTGCCATCAACTATTAATACTAACAAGACTGGCATGCATGTTTGCCATAGTTGCAACATGTGTCGATTCATTTCAGAGGGACCTTACATCAAAATAGACACATTCGATAGGACCTTTAAAGTACCCCGTTATGTTGATTGTAAAACAAAGGGGGTGGTTTATATTGGTCAATGTTCTGGTTGCTCTGCATACTACATAGGTATGACCACTCGTAGTTTAAATGTTAGAATTAGAGAGCACATTTATAGTATTAAAACGTGTGATGAAAACAATGCCTTGTATAAACACACCAAAACTTGTAATGGATACAAGAAATTTTTATTTTCAGTTTTGGAAGTTGTGCATGCTGATCTTAGGGCAGGAGATTATAAGAATTTTTTAGAACAGCGTGAAACTGTGTGGCAGATAAAACTCAAATCGGACAAGTTCCCTGGTCTTAATGATTATATTAACATCAAATGTTTTTTAAAACATAGGAAATTACAAGTGAATAAGGGAATGGATTCCTTTTGGTTTTTTTAAAAAATAGAATGTGTTTTTTTTTTTTTTTTTTTTAAATAATCAGTTTGATTGATTTTAATTAAGTAATTGGTTGTTAACTGTTTGGGTATTTAAATGCATTGAATCATGGTCTTTTTTGTATTCTGAAGAAGTTTTTACGAAAGCGGGTATTAAACTACTGGTTACGCTATTTACTGAGTTTCATCTTTCATTTGCTGATTATTTGGGTGAGAAAAGATAGGTGGTTCCGTATTGTAATGTGCAGAAATGGCAGATGCATGAATCTTAATTGACAAGAAAGAAAGGCCTTTGTTCAGCATCTCAGTCAGGTATTGTAAAATCTGAGGAATGTTTGGTACAGGCATGTCAATGCCTTGTTTCTGGCTCCAAGCACAGAATCTCTTCCATTTTTCTGCATAAGACTTTCTGGTACTGGGCCTCCTGGCCTCCAAGATAACATCCATAACAGCTTTTGAAAGAGGAGTGTTCAGAATGGCTACCTTATCCACCATGCTGCCAGATTTAAGGTCCTGAGTTGGCTATGCAGGATCCGATTGTTTTGTTGGGTCAGCAAGTGAGAAGTTTGAGGCAATATCCATGCTGGACCTTGAGACAAGCTCTTCAGGATTGGGTACCAGTGCTGGCGTGGCCAGTCTGGTGCAATCAGAATCATTTTTGGCTTCTCTTGTCTGACCTTTAGGAGTACTCTGGGAAGGAGAGGTAGTGGGGGAAAAGCGTATACTGTTAGATTTTTCCAGCTGAATGATAGGGCATCCACTTTCCATGCTTGCTTGTAGTAAATCCTTGTGCAAAATCTCTGCAATTGACAGTTGTGAGGGGAGGCAAACAGATCTATGTCTGGGCATCCCAATTTCCTTATTATCATCCTGAAGACTTGTGGATCCAGTTTCCATTCATGGGGATCCATGAGGTTTCTGCTTAGTTCGTCTGACAGAGTATTTGTTTTTCCTGGCAGGAATTGTGCTTGTAGGTGAACTTGAAAGGCCAATGCTGTGTCCCATAAAGTCATTGCCTGTCTGCAGACGGGGTAGGGATGAGTACCTCCCTGCTTGTTTATGTACCACACGACCGTAGTGTTGTCTGTCTTTATTAGTAATTGTCCTGGATGAAGCAGGTCCTTGAAAGCTGTCAGGGCATTTTGAACAGCTGGCATCTCTTTCTGATTGATGTGAAGATGCATCTAGTTTGCAGGCCATGTGCCCTGAATACATTTTCCTGCCATATGGGCCCCCCAGGCATAATCTGAGGCATCCGTTGTCAGTGTCTGTCGGGCTGTGGGTAAACTGAATGGCAGACCCTTGTTGTGGTGACAGGCTTCTGCCCACCATCAAAACTCCTGTTGTAGGCAGGGAATGAGTGCAATTACTGTCTCCAGGCTGTGGCAATGCTGAGTCCAAACACTTTTCAGATACCATTGTAGTTTCCTCATATGCAGTCTGGCATATGGAATTAGTAGAATGCAGGATGCCATGAAACCCAAGGCCTGCAGGATTTTCCTTGCAGATAAGTGGGATTTTGTTGCCAATTTCTTGAAGTAAGTAGTCAGTTGTTTTTGCTTGTCTGGCGTGAGACAAGCCATCTGGGCAGTTGTATTTAAGCTTGCACCCAGGAATATTATCTCTTGAGAGGGCACTAGTTTTGATTTCTTTTCGTTTACTGTGTACCCTAGGCCAATTAGTGATCTTTTTACAAACGCCAAATGCTTTAGAAGAGTGTCTTTGTTCTCTGCTTGAATTAGGCAGTCGTCCAAGTAGGGATAAATTTGAATTCCTTTTTGTCTGCAAAACGCAATTACTGGTGCCGGGCATTTTGTAAAGACCCTGGGCACAGTAGATAAGCCAAAGGGCAGTGCAGAGAATTGATAATGCATTGAGCCAGCTATGAATCTGAGGTATCTTCTGCAAGATTGTCTGACTGGGACATGCAGGTATGCCTCTTTTAGGTCCAAAGTTACTGGCCAAGCCCTCTTGCCTAGCATGGGCAGTAGCTGCTGAAGAGTCAACATCTTGAATTTTGGAACTTCCAGAAACGTATTTAATATAGATAGGTCCAGAATTGGTCTCCAGGTTTTGTCCTTCCTGGGTACTAGAAAAAGTCTAGAGTAAAATCCTTGCCCCTGCTCTTGTTGTGGTACTTACTAAATGGCCCTCAAGTCCATGAGGGCTGTAATTTGTTTTTGTGCCTCTGCCCATTGATTGTGTGGCAGGTCTGGCATGCCCTTTGACCTTGGTAGGGTGTGAAAATGGAACCTGTAGCCTTGGGACACTATGTTCAGAACCCATTTGTCTTGGGTAACCATTTGCCAATTTGATGAAAAAAGTGCTAGTTTTCCCCCTAAGGGGGCTGTCAAAAGGAAACTGCTTGGAACTGGTAGTGGAAAATCATTGGGACTGTTTCCTGTAAGGCTGTGATTTGTCTTCTCTGCTTTTGGAGGTAGGAGCACCCCATTGTTTAGGCCTGTATGAGCCTTGGGGCTGAGATCTGCTTCTAGGACGCCTGTATCTGCCTCTTTGTGGTCTGTCTGAGACTGGAAAGGACCAATTTTTAGAAGGTCAGTTCCTGCTAAACCTGGGTGGCTGTACCTGTAAGAAATCCTTGACTGTCTGCATGGATTTTGCTTTATCCTCCATTTTTTTCAACACCTCTTCTGCTTTAGTACCAAACAAAGTATCATGCTGTAATGGTGCAATAACTTTGCTTTAACATGATCAGGCAGATTTTGTTCCTTTAACCAAGCATGCCTTCTAATAACAGAACCTGTAACAGCGGCCCTGCAAGAGGCCTCCAGTGAATCATAACCACATTGCAAAGTATGCTTTCCCACTTGTTCAGTTGCATGCAATAAATCCTGCAATTCCTTGTTCTCCAAACATTCAGTATTTGTCAACATTTTCTTTTTAAGTAGTGACAGTAAATATTGCTGATATTTAAGCATATGAAATTGACAATTTAAAGCCCTTACAGCCAGGGTGGCAGAAGTGTAAACTTTTTTCCACCATCTGTCTAGAGCCCTAGAATCCCTATCAGAGGGGACAGGGTTTTTTGCAGTAGAAGCCTTAACCCCCTTGGGACCCTGAGATATAGTTTCTGGGTCAGCAGCGGGGTTTCTATATAGGAATTTATGAGAATCCTGGACCCTGTAGTATCTGTCTGGCTTAGCAGGTGCAGGGGGTAAAGAGTCAGGGGATAGTCCGGACTCTTAAAATACATAATCTACAATGTCTAAAACAGGAGGAATGGCAAGGGGTCTATGTTGAGGAAGTAGCAGGAAGTCTCTGAGCCTTTTCTTAGACTCAGAATAATTTTGGCTCTCCCAGTGGAAATGCTCCCTCATAGTATGCAGCGTTTCCCCAAAGGAATAGTCCTCAGGAGGAGAGGCTGAAGGAATGGATTCTTCAGCATCAGAATCCTCATAGGGAAGCATGGAGAAATCCTGTTCAGAAGAGGAATCAGAGGAAATAGATACCTGATCAGAAGAATCATACTCTGTCTCTTGTCTAGGCCTCTTATCAGGAGGGGGATGGGAGCCCCTGATCAAAGTAATTAGGTCTTCGGCCACTTTGAGCAACTGTTTTTTAGGCATGGAAGTCTGAATAGGAGAATGCTGTACTTGTTTCTTTGTCTTTAGAGCTGCTTTAGTCTTTGTCTTTGAAGCTGAGGATGGCTTAATATACAGTTGTGTAGGTCTGAAGACACCTTCAGAAGCAGATGCCTGCTCAGCGGCTCCAGACCCATCTGAGGGATTGATTTCCGAGTGTCCAATACCTTGAGTTTCCAAAGGCCCAGTCGGCTCCACGTGGGAGTCGGTAGCGGCCTGTGGCTCTGAGGTAGCGGGCACCAGAGGCTGTGAAAGCACCTCACTGAGAACCGGCGACTGGCCTAGAAGAGGCTTCGTCGTCGGTTTTGGACCTCGGATGCCTATCCTTGTCCTTGCGTTTTTTGTATACTCCGGTTGTCAGCTGTTCCGCCGGCATTATATAATTATATCTTCGGCCAAAGTAATGAAATGCAAAATCGAACCAACCCTTGATAGTGCGTTGGTTGAATCTAGTGCAAAACCGACAGCTAGCAACGTTGTGATCAGGGCCTAGGCAAGGAATACAGTAAGAGTGAAAATCCTTATGAGGTATTTGCTTCCCACAAGAAATATAATTGTTAACTTTTTCTGACATCGGTCTGGAGCAAGAAAAAAGTTTCCCCAACGGGGTACTTAGCTTTAATGAAGACTTCGGTTCTGAAATTCAGCTTTGAAAATCTCAGGAGTCGGCCGACCGGCACTTGCAAACTGCTTTTGCTTCGGGCACCGCGCGACAAGAAAGACTGAAGAAAATGGCGTCTGCTGCATCTTTTATACTCCTGGTGCACTGACGTCAGGGAAGAGGCGACAGCAACCGATGCCGGACCTAGACTTTGGAACTCTGGCCGACTGCAGGTAGCCTGCCAGCAGGATAACCCAAGAGTAATGACTGCAACAGTGAAACACAATGAACATCTAATCTGTCAAACATTTCACACTAATGGAATACATGAGCAAAGCATATGCAAGGAAAGACTTCCACCAATCCAAGTCCACTTAACACTTGATTCCAATACCCATTCACCAGCAAATAACAAGATCACAACAGGTAGCCGAGTGCACAACAACACACATAAATGCCTTTTAGGAATACATATAGTCAAGAGTGCCACATTCAGCAGGCTTTAATAATAGAAACTTCAAAGTTGCACAGAAAACTGAAGCTCAAACCCACTGTGCAGGTCAGAAGCAGTAATGTCAAAAGTGGCAGTGAAATTAAATCCATCCATTACTTAATTGTATTTCAAAAGCCCAAGAGACCATCTGCAGACATCCTGCTATTACAGTCACCACGTTATACATGTTATATACTGAACAATAAAAAGCCACACCAGTTGCATTATGCCACCACAAAAGGAAAAAGTGACTTGTCAGTGATCATTTAATGTCCCTCATTAAATCCCACAGGCATGTGTAAAGAAAGGCTTCTAAACTGAGGAGCTAGCTATCTTCATTGTTAAAAGCAGGTAAACTACACCTCTGGGCTTACGAACACAAACATATTATTCCCAATCAGTTTGATGCCCATTTCATTCCCAAATGTTGCCACAGTCAACATCAGCTTACATAATTATATTGGCATTGGTGTCTTGTACCATATTAGCAGACAAACCCATTCCTTAATAAATCCTACATGGTCCTGGCCTTCCTTCCCCTTCTGTAACCTCACAATGTGGAGATGTTCTTGTGGTGCCAAATTTTTAGCTCACCTTGCTTCATAAGCACATTTTCTATATTAAAACACAATGCTCTTCCCACACTTTCTTGCTTTGTTATCCTGCCTTGCACATCCACAGCCCTGCTCACCTGCTACATAACCATAGTATTCAGCCTCTCATCTTCTGCATGTACAGTCTATACCCCCTGATGCAAGGTCTCAGTGCCAATATAACTAGATTTGATGTGCAGGCAGTACATCATTAGCCACTGTCTCAATCTTTCTCGCACCAATCAGCAAAGGAAGGGAACAGCCAGTATCCTTGTCCGGAATCAGAATATACAACCAATTACAAGACAGTTTCATATGAGGAAATCACATGCCCTTCTTTGCAGCATAATCTGCTACAATCACTAAATCTGCCCCAACTCCATTTTCAGTGAATCACGGACCAAAAAGGATCAAAGAGTCAAGCATAAAACACTACAAAGATTCTGCAGTGCATGGTAGAGAAAGGTGGACTATTGGCGGAAAAGAAGGTTACAGTTTGCGGTTAAACAGACTTCCTTCCTAGTATTTGAAATAAAACAATGGTGAGGGTCTGTGAATTATTCACGCTTACTAAAATAACAAATTTAATTAATTTTGAGAAAGAAGAGATTTTTAGGCCGGAAGGCAAGGGATAAAACCGTCCTGGAAAAGGCTGAAGCACTCAACTCCCCAGAGGCGTGTCAATATTTCTTTTCCAACAAGTTTGTAAGTACTCTATAAAATGAATTACAATAATGCTGCAGTAACCCACTCACTGCCTTTGTCAAGTTTAAAAGGCAAACTTTGAATATCAAGGAGAAAAGCATTCCCAATAACCCTTCAGCAATACTCAAGGAACTGACATTTACTAGGAGTGAATCTAAATGGCACTGACCAGTGCATACAGTAAAGAAGTATGAATATCCAAAATATCAACAGAAGGATATTCAGTCAGTGAATCTTGTTTTTAATAAGATACTTTCAGCATATTACAGAAAGCTTAATAAACGAAAAGAAAAAAAGAACATGGACGACTAGGTGATACACACAATATGCAGATTGTTAAACAATGAAAGAAAAACAAGCAGTTGATGAAAAAGTACATGTGCACTGTAAAGAAAATTCTACAGAACACCTATTCACACAGTTTGTTTATAGTCACTTCCAATACCTTCTAGGTCTCGTTATACGAACACAAGCTATTAATAATGTTAATCCATGCAGGTTTCTAAAGGACTAAATAAAGGGATTTCATTCTGTGCTGATTATGTGGATTGAATAAACCCAACTTCCTTTTACCCAAAAGTGTTGTCTGCCAACTCAACACTAATTGGAAAGAGGTGCCCAGGGCAAAGAGGCGACTAACAGTCGATACCTGCCTTTTGAAGTCTTCAGTCATATGCAATCACCTGAAATGAATAATTCAAAAAGCGCACCAACACAAGATGTAAATAGTGGAAAAGACAATAACCCACAATAAAAAAGCTTACTTCTTTTTTCTTCCTTTCCTCTTCCTTCCTTTTTTTTTCTTCACGAATCTGTGCCAAGCGCTGTTTCTTGCGCTCCAACTCTGCTTTCAGTTCACTCTTGTCAGACATGGCTGTAACCCTAAATCAGGGTGAAATGAAAACCAATTAGAGGGCCACCCACTGGAAGACTTACTGCTTACTAATGCTATCACTTCCTGCACTTAACGCTAAACTGCTTCAGACACTTAAGAAACTACATTAATGGCATTCTTTGCTAAGCTTTCCATAAGTTATGGGATATTTAGAAATGAGCTTTATTGTGCATCTCTCTCAGTCAGCAGATTGCAAAATACAAGAAACAACTAGTCAAACAAAAGAAAACTTTCTCAAATCCTGCAGAGATCCAAATTTCCATTCTGCTTCATAATACCTAGGTGATGCATCACTACAAAAGCCATGATTAAGTAACCAAGCAGTATTTTGGAAGACTGGTGAATTACTATATCTGATTAAGAAAAATAAGATGCAACAAATTAGACGCAGCTCAAAAAAAAAAAAAACACAGTCACGACTGTGTTCAGAGAAGACAGTCTTAATTAATGAGGCTAAGAGTGTACCTTCTCTCACTTTCTGCAAAACATCTACAAACCGCAGAGCTGGTTAAAAAAAAAAAGGCAAGTATTCATTTGACTACCATCAGCCAAGTAAAAAACATCCAAACTCCTGGTAGATACTTAAATCTCTTTGTTTCAAGAGAAAATGGGTCAAAAGGTGGAAAAGTTAAGAGTGGATACACAGAGTCTATGCCTGGGAAAGGGGAATTATGAAACGCTTTAAAATCAGAATAGCGATGTTAGGCAGGGAAGAGGGACAATGAGTTATTGCAAGAAAGTAATCCAAAAGTGCTAGAAGCATGGAAGCTGGGGGGGACAGTATCCCAAAAAAAAGACTAAGCAAGTAAGAGGGAAAAAAAAGGCACACAACAAGCCTTTTTTTTTTGGTAGCAATAACAAGAAAATTCAGGAACAGTAGGAACATAAGACAGATAATTTTGGATGAAAGGTTTTAGGGAAAGGTTTGAATCGGACAGAATGTGTAGAAATTCAATGCAAAAGGCATAACAGCGAATGTACGTTCTGCGACAGCTGAGGAATGTCAACCTCCAACAGGAACTGTTGATTCAGTTCTATACAGTAGTCAGAGTCTGTTCTCAGCTCATCCATAACAGTGTGGTTTGGATCTCTGCTAAATCATGACAAAAATAGTTGAATAGTCAGGTCTGACGAAAATATTCATTGGTGCTAGTTTGCCCTCCTCACAGGACCTGTACTATTCCAAAGTCATGAAAAGGGCAGAGAAGAGCATCACTGACCCTTCACATCCAAGCCACCATCTTTTTGAACTATTACCATCAGCCAGGAGTTCTAGATTAATACGCCGCAAAACAAGAAGCTATAATAACAGTTTTTCCACAGGCCATTAAGTGCATAAACCATTAACTCAGCTTATTAGGCTGGGTATTCTTTTTCCCAAGCCTCTGAGGATTCTGCAGTATTGTTTACATACTGTTAATACTTGCTTCTTTCAGAGTTTATTTAATTCACTGAGTTGCACTTCGCACCTTGTATGTATATGTACATTTTTTTGTCTTGTACTTAATAGTTGCACGTATGTCATTTGTCTTGTTCTTAACAGTTGTATGTATGTCATTTATGTAATTCATACTTAGAGAGTAACTGAAACCAGAGTCAAACTCCTTGTATGCGTGCATACTTGGCCAATAAATGTGATTCTGACTCTGATTCAGATGGCTCAGGTTTTTGGGATAATATTGTTTTCAAAGAATGAAACAGAATAGACAAAGCCAAAAATGGAAAATACTTTTGTCAAGCAGACCATTTTTTGCAGTTGGCACCCCTTGCATCAAAAGAAGGCCATTGTCAAAGGTCAATGTGTGAGGCTCGCAAGGATGGTCAGCCAAGAGAAACAATTTTTAGTTGAATGTGACAAAATATTAGACGTCTGTCAAAAGAGGTTATCCATTAGACTTTTAATCTGAAATTTTTGCTGAAGTCAAAAGGAAAAGGATGGATGGTTTATACACCCCCCTGTTAGGGAGTGCACAGGTGCAAGCTGCCAGTAGTGTGGTATCTGATGACAATCCTTGTACTGCAGCATATAATAAAGCAATGATTTTGCCTTTTAATTTGCAGTTTAGGGAGATCAAAGGGACTATTATTAAGTTTTGGGACATTTTTAGATGTGATCCCAGTGTTTTTAGCAAGGTGGAGGACCATGCAGTTATTCTTTATCAAAAAGACATCTGTGTCATAAAGATAATTGAAAGACCCCTGTCTAAATTTATTCAAGGCAAGATGAGCAAGTGTGGTTGCTGCTCACAATGTAGATTTATCCTTGAGGGCACTGAATGTTTCATACATGGTTTTGGTTTCATGAAATTGAATAGGAAATGTAATTGTGACAGTAAGGAGATTGTCTATGTTGCACTTTCCCAAGGGTGCAGATGTTTTTACATAGGCAAAATAATTAGGCAATTTAGATATAGGACTTACCAACACAATTATGACATTGGCAAGAGGGATGAGCGTAATGCACTATATAGACATCTCAAGGATAATCCAACTAATTCCTTTAAGTTCAGAGTCACTGACTGTGTTGAGCGGGACCCGAGGGGCAGACCGCAAGCCATTTTTTTGGAGTATCTTGAACTCAAGTGGCAACTTAGGTGCATTGCCGGACGTCCCCCTGGGCTTAATGATGTTATTTCGATTTCCAGTCTTTTAAAATTGAGATCCATGTTAGCTATTAAATTTTTAATTTTTGTATTCATCTTACACACAATCAATTACATTTTATTCATATGTATTTATATATATTTTGATATATTTTATTTTTTTAAATTCATTCCATTCATACTTTTATATATTTAATCATGTCTCCTACTACTAGGGTATGTAAAAAACTTTTTTCATGTTATTTATCACGTCATGTGATGTTCATTGTTGTTTTTTCAAGCATTAATTGTTTTATTGGATTTTTTTGGGAGGGGTTTCGTGTTTATAAGCTGACTGTGTACAGCCTTTATTTGTTCTGAGGAAGTCTAGCTATTAAGCGGATGAAAGCTTTTAACTCAATAAAATCGTTGGTGGATTTCTGTGGATGCTTTCGTTTTTTATTCCTGGTTTAGTTGTAAATTAAGTAGGACAGACTACACTACAACCATCCAGAAGGATTCTTTCTTTACTTGTTTATTGAGATAGATGAGGATTAGAATCAGTCAGAAGTCCGGTGTTTTTTTTGTCACCAAGAAGAACCGGGAGTAATATCAAAATCTTCTCTGGTCTGGTGGGACCTCCTGAAGGTTCTTTTTAACAGAAGGCTTTTCATCTCCCACTGACTCACCCTTTTCTGATGGGGTGGTAACATGGATAGAAAGGGCAGTGTTATGGTTAGTCATGAAAATGGCATGGTACAGCCTCTGGACATGATCTCTCTGATCCAAATGTCCTGCATCAAGGCCAAGTATAAGAATGCAGAGAGAGAAAGAAAGAGAGAGGGGTATTCCCTGACTGTCACCAAAGTACAACAGTCAGGCAACTCCTCAAGGTTCATGGGAAGGACCATAGAACCTGTGCTGGTGTGATCCACCCTTATCTCTTGGATATTAAGAAGTTATGTACCCACCATAACGTTCCATTTGAGTAGGTATCTTCATTTGTCTGCAACCTTTGGGATACGGATCCGATCTCGGATCCGAGCCAGCAACTTCTATCATAGCATAGATCCGAGCTCCTAGCTCCTCCCCTTACCCATAATCCCCTGCCTACCCTGACTGACCTCAGATCAAGTTTGCCCTATAGCACAGCTGATAAAAGTGTCCCAAAGGGAACATATGCTAATAACCACAAGAACGATCATTTTGGTCAGGGGGAAGGAGGGGGGGATGGTTGCAGACAAATGAAGATACCTACTCAGATGGAACGTTATTGTGAGTACATAACTTCTTAATCTAAAGTAGGGACTTCATTTGTCAGCAACCTTTGGGACAGAGTCCCCAGCTAACTAAATCTTGGGTGGCCTTCATGGAAGGATATTCCGGAGCATCGCAGAGCCAAAGGACGCCCTACCTCGGGAGACAACATCTATTTTATAGTGGCTGATAAAGGTGTGAGATGAAGCCCAAGTGGCTGCGGAACAAATGTCATCCAGTGGAACCCTAGCTTGAAAGGCCACAGATGTGGCAACGGCCCTAGTAGAATGAGCATGGACTCCTTGAGGTGCAGGCCTTCCTGAGCTCTGATATGCTAGAAGAATACAACTCGAGATCCATCGAGAGAGAGAAACTTTAGAAACTGGCTTTCCGAAATTACTTTTGGCAAAGGAGATAAACAACTGATCGGATTGCCTATGATCAGCAGTTCTATGAATATAAAAACGTAGTTGTCTGTGTACGTCTAAGGAATGCAGCTTGTACTCTCCTTTGTTTTGAAAGTTGGGGAAAAACACTGGAAGATTGATTGATGTAGATTGATTGATGTTTGCTTCTGAAGATACCTTAGGTAGAAAGGACGGATTGATCCTGAGGTAAACCCTATCCGGGTGAAAGACCAAATATAGTGGTTTGACACACAGACCTTGCAATTCCGACACTCTTTTGGCTGAAGTTATGGCCACCAAAAAGGCTGTCTTCCAAGAGAGAAATTTGAGATCAACCGTGGCCGCCGGTTCGAAAGGGGGACCAGTCAAGGCCTGTAAGACTAAGGATAAATCCCATGGAGGTACCACCTCTTTGACTGGAGGCCTAAGGAGGAAGGTACCCTTGAGGAAGGTCTTACACAGTTTGGAAGTGATAAGAGGGCCAGACTCTTGCCCCACGTGATAGTATGAGATTGCTGCAAGTTGTACCTTGACTGTGGAAGAACTAGCCCCCTGGTGAAAGAGAGAGGTTAGAAAATCTAGAACTGATGCTATCGGGGCTGTAAAAGGGTCTAAACGACGGTGTTCTGCCCAAATGGTGAAGCGTTTCCACTTACTCCAATAAACCTTCCTGGTGGAAGGCTTGTGAGCTGCTACAAGAATGGCTTTGACAGGTGATGAGATCCCGGGAGTCCTTATGAGGAGTGGAACTGGAGCAACCAAGCCGTCAGCTTGAGGTTGACCAGGTTCGGAGTCGGAAGATCGAGAGGGTGAGAAATGAGATCCGGGAGGGGATCCAGAATCCATGGTGGGTACACTAGGTGAGACCATAGGTAAGGGAACCACGTCTGACGAGGCCAGAATGGGGCAATGAGGATCATCTTGCTCCCCAACTGCCTGGCTTTCTGCAATAATTTCAACATCAGGGGAAGAGGAGGGTAAGCATAAAGCAGACCGGGAGGCCAAGCATGAACTAGAGAGTCTCTCGTGGACTCCCCCGGAGGGGGGATCAGAGCGAAGTAATCGTTGCATTTGGTGTTTGAAGGAGAGGCAAAAAGATTGCAACAAGGTTGCCCCCATCGGGCAAATACTTGCTCTGCAACTCGAGGGTTGAGAGACCATTCGTAAGGAGTCAGGATAGTACGACTGAGCCTGTCCGCTAGAATGCTGGACCGTCCCGGAATGTGCGTTGCTATGAGAAAGCAGTTGGTGGAAATCGCCCATTCCCACACTCTCATGGCCTCGCAGCAAAGGGGGTAAGACCTGGTTCCCCCCTGTTTGTTGATGTACCAGACGACTGACATGTTGTCTGTCTGTACTGCAATCGTCCCTACCGGAAGAGAGTTGTGTAGTGCCTGCAACGTCAAAAGCACCGCCCTCATCTCTAGGACGTTGATATGCAAAGAGGTCTCTACGTCGTTCCACGTGCCTTGGACTGTCCTGCCTGAAAAATGCCCCCACCCCCACCCCAGGCGAGAAGCATCTGTGGTCACTGTGTCGACTGGCGGTGGTAGTGAGAAGGGACGTCCCGTGTGGAGATTGGGAGACTGGAGCCACCACACGAGCGACCTTCTGCAAACCTTGCTTAAGGAAATGGGATGAGACAGGGGGTTGCGAGACAGGGACCATTGTACCTGGAGGGTCCACTGCAGGGCCCTCATGTTCAACCGGGCCAATGGCAGCAGAGGGATTGCAGTCGCCATAGATCCTAAGACCCTCAGGACCAATTCCGACGAAGGAGTTTGCAGTAAGGATGGCCTGCACGTGCAACATCAGGTTCCGAAGCCGATCTGGAGTCAAGAACGCAAGCATCTGTCTGGAATCCAGTCTTGCCCCTATAAAATCCAACACCTGTGTAGGGATCAGAGAGGATTTGGTCATGTTGATGGTTAATCCTAATAGTGGAGCCAGACTGAGGAAATAATCCCTGCATGAACAAAGTAGATGCCTTGTTGGGGCAGTAAGGAGCCAGTCGTCCAGGTATGGAAAGACCTGAATTCCCTGGAGTCTCAGGTGGGCCGCTATTATCGCTAGGACTTTGGTGAACACCCTGGGGGCAGAGGTGAGGCCGCAGGGGAGGGCCCTGAATTGAAAGTGACTGGCTCCCAGCCGGAAGCGGAGAAACCTCCTGGAACGCCTGTCCACTAGAATGTGATAGTACGCATCCTTGAGGTCTATGGAGCACATCCAGTCATCCTCCCGCAATAAGGGGAGGACGGATTGCAACGTGACCATTCAGAACTTTTCTTTGGGTACCGCCAGGTTTAGGAGAGAGAGATCGAGGATGGACCTCAAGTCCCCCGTCTTTTTTGGCACCAGAAAGAACCTGGAGTAGAACCCTGATCCGATTTGATCTGGGGGATGGGCTGGATGGCTCTTTTTTGCAGAAGCTACTGAATTTCTGTAGCAGCCGCCTCCCTCTGACTGGGTGGTACGTCGGGGAGGCCTCTGATTCTGGGGGTTACGATAAGGGGAATTTGGTAACCTCTGGATATAATACGAAGCACCCAGCGATCCGTTGTTATGGACTCCCACATTGCTAGGTGCCTCGAAAAACGCCCCCCGACTGCCTCCAGAGTGGAGCAGCTGGGTAACCCCTCAGGGGTTCTGCATGGGCCTCTCAGAGAACGGTTCTCTGGACCCAAAATTCCTGGGACCCCCTCTGCCTCTGGGGCGGCATCCTCCCTGTCCTCCTCTGCCACGAGAGGACTGGTTGTCCTGAGCAGACTGGGATTGATGCGATTTTCGGAACCACATCTTCTTCTGACCCTTTTGGTTCTTGGAAAAAGACCTCTGGGGTGCAGAGAAGCGGACCTCCAACGGCAGACAAGATCTTCCTGTCTTTCTCACTCTGGACAAGAGTGTCGCGAACGGTTTTGCAGAACAGTGCAGAACCATCAAAAGGGGCATTCGCGAATGATGCCTTAAAGGGTTCCGAGAAGTCACAGTGACGGAGCCAGGCCCGTCTCCTCATGACAAGCCCGACTCCGCCTGCTCTAGCGGCTCCCTCCGTAGCATGAGACAACAGCCGCACAGAGGTGTTAGAAATAGAACGGAGGGTGGCCATTCGGGAGGAGTACAGATCCTTGTCTCCCTCCGACATGGATTTTGGGGGGGAAGCAGCGTATTCCTTAATTAGATCCCGCTGCATCCGAATAACGTGCGACATGTAGTTCAAGGCCCTCATAGAGAAGGTCGCTGAACTGAAGGCCCGCTTCCAAAGACGGTCCATCGCTCGAGACTCCTTGCTCGGAGAATGACCCATGGGGCTCTCCTGAGCCAACTCTTTCTTGATGGCTGCAGCCACCAACATGGCATCCACAGGGGGACCTCTGCTCCAGTGTGATCTCTCTGCAGGGGGGCTCAAAATTTTGTCCAGGCGCTTGGGGATTGGCTCTACGGTGTCCGGTTCCTTCCAAGCCCTAGTGGATATGAGATACACCAAAGGGTCGGGTGGAGGGGAAACCCAAGAGGTAGATGGCACTGCCTCAAACGCCTCAAGGAATACGGACTCATAAGAGGAAGCCTTGGGGGCAGACCACCCATCCGTGATTTTGAGCATTTCCATGATGTCTCCGAAGGAGACATCCTCGGGGGGCGACCTAGGGGAGCTTTCCCCTTCATCTAAGTCCGTATCTTCGGTGAGACTCTCAGGGGAGTCTATGTGCCTCCTCTTGCACTTTGCCTTGTGGGAAATCTCCTCGGGGGGGGGGCTGTCCGAGGAGTCCTCACGGGCTGTATCTTGTTCCACTGGAACTCCTAGAGGCGCTGAGGCAGGCTGCCCCGAGGGCCGGATGAGGGGAGCCAGGATCAGATGAGAAGGAGTGCGGGAGGGAGCCGAAGCCAGGACCGGAGGCCTGGAAGCACTCGACAGTGCCCTCTCCACCGCAGCGAAAGCCAAGGGGGAGCCGCCCTCCGACGGATCCGAGACCCGACTCCCACTTGGATCTGAAGCAGGGATCGGACCCGGAGCCGAGAACGTTGGATCCGAGGGACAAGTGTGCTCAGACCGGGACGGAGCCGAAAGCACACCGAATCCCTCAGATCCGAAGCTCGGCCCACGGCTCCGAGAGGTCGGATCCGACAAACTCGAGGGAGCCGTCGGAGCCGACGTGCCCAGCACGGTCGGCTCCAACCCACCCCTGGATCCAACGTGGCTCGGCTCCGAGCGCTCCGATCCCGGAATGCGTGTCGGAGAAGGAGCAATAGGGGTGAAAAAAGGGGTTGAGCTCCCCCCCCCCGGAGGGGGGGGGGCAAGAGCACTCCCATCTGCATCTGGGCCTGGATGAATCTCCTCATCATCCGGTCCATGTTCACATCTGACATGCTAAAGGTGGACCTCGAAGAGGCCACCGAGGCAGACCTGGAGTGTTGCCTCGATGAACTCGACGGGGACCGGGTCACCTCCTCCTCGGGTCCCGAGGAGAAACAAGGGGATCAGATCTGAGGAGGAGGAGACCGAGAAGACCTGGACGGAGAAGCCCTCTTGGCGGGCGGGGCCGATGAAGAGTCCTCAGCCCGCCACTTAAGGTGCTTCTCCCTCCGCTTCTCTTTCCTGGACTCCCTATCCTCTGGAGCCAAAGTGGGAGGTTGAGTCCCGGTTGGAGGAAGGGAGGCAGGAGTGACCGCTACTGGGGGGGGGTAGCGGTCACCTTAGTACCGGAGGCCGAAGCAGAGTCTGGGGGTAAAAGGCCCGCCAGAACCAGCTTCGATCTCCGATCCTTAAGTGCCCTGGGGTTGAACGCCACGCAAATCGCGCAAACCGAAGAGAGGTGTTCAACCCCAAGGTACCTAAGGCACCGAGTGTGGCCATCAGCCGGTGAAAGCTTGTGACCACACTCGGTGCATTTCAAAAAAATGGCTTTAGGGGCCTCCGACATTACTAAAGTAAAGCACACTCACTAGGCCCCTACACTCAAGTCACACACACACGCTATGACCAGCAGGGGAGGGAGGAAAATTTTAAATTAAAATTTAAGCTGAGAAGCTAAAACTAATAATAAGTTTAGCGTTAAGGGTAAACCTACCACGCACACACAATCACTCAATCAGAAAAGAAGAAAGAAAACTTTTTTCTCACAAAAAACGCCAAGAGCTCTGGAATCTAGCTGTTGCTTGAAGAGCGGCAAATTAGATCTGAGGTCAGTCAGGGTAGGCAGGGGATTATGGGTAAGGGGAGGAGCTAGGAGATTGGATCTATGCTATGATAGAAGTTGCCGGCTCGGATCCGAGATCGGATCCGTATCCCAAAGGTTGCTGACAAATGAAGTCCCTACTTCAGATCAGCTGTTACAAAAGCCTCCTCTACCGCAGGAATTCCTGTTGAACTGCTGCTGATGCTGCAGCTACAGGGATTATAAAAAAAAAAAAAAAAAAAAAAAAAGAGAGATATATTCTTAGCTCCCATTTTATTTCTCCAAAGGGGAAGTCTAGAATTTAACCCAAACAGCTGACATTATCGTGCTCTCTTGCTCACACTGTTGCAGCTTATCTTACCCTTTCTGATCAAATAACAATAATGTTCCACCAAAGGGGACATTCCAAAGGCTCCCTTGAAGTGTCCCACAAAAGTCATTTGCAACTAGGCCTCAAGTTTCAATGCAATGTCAGGGTTGCTGTACAAGTAGTTTCACCTGCTGCATTGTGAAGCAGATACATGCAGAGCTATGTAATGGAATTTATACTAGTCACCTGAATTGCCAACTGTTTGCAGACTCTTGTGGGCAAATGTTTCAGGTTTTCTGAGGTCTTATCTCCTAGTTTTCTCTGAAAAATGAACTATATGAGCAAAGTAATTTCACATCCTGCTGGAAAAGCCTCTTGGTGCAGAGATCCACTTTCTTAATGTATCCATTACTCAGTAGTTACTTTTTTGGGGAATTGTTAGCAGGGGCATCCTCTGGAGCCCCTCTTTTTCAGTGGCCAATGAAAGCACAATGGAGTCCACAAGTAGCCCCTTACTCCAGTGTCTCCCACCCTTGGGGGTTGCAGCACTCTGTTGGGCTTCTTGTATAGGAGTTCCACTATGTCAGGCTCCCTCCACACTTTTGTGCATACCATGTCTAATAATTTATCTGGGGGAGGGGTCCATCCAGGCTGCTGGGTATGAGGCCCTCTAAGCTTCCAGCAGGATCTCTTCTGACACAGAAGTGGAATTAATGTACCATGGTCCCCTCTAAAAAATCTCTAGTATTTCCCCAAATTAGGAGTCTTCAGGAATGGGTTAGAGTGAAGCCTCTCCTTTGCAGGGATCCATATCTGGGGAGAGAACTCCCAACAGGAAGCTTGTGTGCTTCCTCTTGCACCTTTCCCTTGTGGAGCGCATGGGGAGTTGTCCTAGTTTCCCTGGGGAGAAGGTAAGCCAGACTGAAGGTGTCCTCTTAGTCATTCTGGTCTTAGGTCCTGGTAGAGCTAGACAGATGAGTAGTGCAAAGGCTTTGCTTCAATGAATTTACAGGGGTGGAATTGGTAGGGCAGGTGTTTGTTCCATATGAAATATCTGAGCAGATCTCCTCTGCTCGGAGTAGCCCTTAGCGCTGTCCAGGCCAAAACCATCAGAATCAACATTGCATGAGGAAGGCTATTGATACTGGCTATCTGTCCAGACCATTCTGGCACCAAATTCACCACAATGGGTTTTTTTGTAGAAGAATCACATGATGAAAGCTTCAACACAAATTACCCGAAATAGCACTGGGGCAGACATCTATGCGGAGCCTTTGGTGCTGATCTTGTCAGGCCTATGGGGGGGGTCACTGCCAGCACTGCTGGTGTCCCACACCTCCACCTATACCAACAGCACTGATGCCAAGGAAGACAAATCCATAGGTGCCATTGGCCTGGCATCTTCTACTAGTTTCAATCACCTGGTGCCCAGTCATTGGCCTCAGATCTTCTACTGGTTTCAATCACCTGGTGCCAGGACTGAGCCTGGGGTAGGAACTGAGATGACAGAAACTTGAGTTTCTTCTCATGCAACCCTAGACACAGCAGGGGCTGACAGAACACTGAGTTGAAGATAAGCTTTGACAAATGCTGTCATCACACTGTCCCAGTCAAGATGCATTAGGCTATGGAACAACACAGAGGAAAAGAAGTAAGCTGATGAAGCAGGACAAGATGATCATCTCAACAACTCCTGCTCAGAGGAAAAGCTTTCCATTCTCCTTCTCTGGGCAGAGTCAGTCAGGCCCAAAGAATCTTGCTTAGTTAGAGACCCTAGGGAAAAAGAGGCTCCATACTTGAAGGTCTTGGTTAGGAAAGCCATTCTTCGCAGCATCTTAACTGGAGATACCTTTTGTAATATTGAAGTATCCAACTCTCCTAATCGTCTTTTCTTTTTTCTTTCCAGTCTCTTTGTCCTTTTTTTGTCTTTAACTTTTTTCTTTTAAGAGGACTGCTTTTCAACAAACCCTTGAGAACTAGTTTGTTTTGGCAATCCAACAAGGTCCTTGCATTGAAATGTTTTCAAATTAAGCAATTTGATTACAGATAACAGAGCCAAAGACACAAACTGCATGTTTGTCTTGAGGCTGTATCTTGTGGCCATGCTGGTAGCTCTTCTGGAAGCAACAGACCTTGATTCTGTTGTGTTTCTGCATCTGTAAGACGGACAAAGAATTTAAAATGGATGGTAATCACCAAGCATAAAATATACATCACTTGCAAAAAGGAAGGAATTTAAAGTTAGAACTTATTTTGTAAATATAATTTGATGAAGGAAAGGGAAAAGACAACGGAGAGAAGTAAAACAGAAGTTTTCAAATAAAGTACAGAAAATAGTGTACAACTGGCAGTATCTGTAATGTCTTCTCAACTCTGGCTATACATAAAAATTTGAAAGAATTAAGCACTTGCGCTCAATCAAAAAAAAAAAAAAAAAAATTCTGAAAAGCTCTCAATCTTCACTTCAGCTAGATAGATAACCATCAAAGCGTTGATAGCAGTAATAGGATACGGTGAAGGGATTAATGGGCAAGTGGAGGAGTTCAATCCAGTGAAAAATCTCATTGCTGCCATGCAAGACACACATTAAGTGACCAGTCCATCCATTTCCAGTGTACATCATTCAGAACCAGCTCAAGACAAAGATATGGGACAGGAGAAGAAAACATTAGAAAATGCTACAAGGAACAGGAAAAATAGGGCAGTATAAACAGTATCAGGAAGGAAACATAGACAGTTCATCCTGGAGGTAAGATACTACCTGAATGCTATGTTTTCTGCAGTCAGTGTCAGAGTTTCGGCTTCTGTAAAGCTAAAATCTTTCAGAATGACAATTTGATGGGGACATGATGCCCCCCCCCTTTCTCTACCTCCTAGCCAGCAAAAGTTTTTTTTTTGTTTTTTTTTGTTTTGCCTTGTCCATTGCAAACGTGTGAGTTTCTGTTAAGTCATTGAGGAATTAAGAGTTGAATGAGTAATGCCAGCCATTAGACATGCTTCCTATTGTTAAGGAAATGTATTGCTGATGGAAAACCTGTTCTTTTAACTTTTCAGTGAATTAAATTAATTAAAAATTGTCTCTGATTTGGAAACTTTTGCTCCTCATCGATTCTGGCTTTGCCCAGAAATCTTAAGCTAAGAAATTGAAAAGTATGGTGGAATATTCTTCATTTGAGTATTATACATGCTCCTTGCAGTTCCTTGTTGAAAGGGGCTGTCACGTATTAACTGATAATTTTTCCAATTGTAAATAATGCTGAATTGCTAATATATGTATATATAATGTCTACATTTTTCATTGACATTTGCAGGGGCGGTTTGCCTGTGGAGAAAAACATCTGCTGCTGTTAGCTCATTATAATGGCTTTGCAGGGTTGATGTGTTTTCTGTGAAGCAACTACTGCTTGTGTGAAATTTAGCTGAAATGCATTAAATGGGAATAATTTTTTTTATTTTTAAAATTTAACATATGAAAGGCAAGCTTATCAGAAGTGGTCATAACTGCTGGTAGGTTTTGCTGTTTGCTCAGATGAAGCATTTACTATTTTGGCTTCGGACAGATAAACATTTGTATAATATCAGATGGAATACTTTCCTGAAATTACTGGGAGTTTGTGTAAAACTTGAATTACTAAGACTTATTATTTTAACACAATTAGACAGATGAAGTGTTTACAGTCATTCAAATAGCTGTAACTGATGGGTATAGAGGCTGCTGTGAAGAAACGTGGCTTACCACTGCTGTCAACTGATCAATGTTCAACAACAGTCACTTATCTGGTGGAACCATAGTAGTGTCACTCAACATATTTGCTGAAATCGGTGGGGGGGGGTTATGTACTCACCATAACGTTCCATCTGCGTCGTTGATTTTCATGTATCTTCAATGGATGGGTTCAGTTCCGATCCCTCTGAGCAGACTCGGCCGCTTGCTAATGCTCGTGGACACCAAAAACACTCGAGCTTTCCCCTTACTCACAATGCACCTGGTTGAATACCTTAGATCGAGTTTACTGACAGAATAAGCAGAAGAATAAAAGGGAAAGAAAATCCTCGTGTTTTCAACAGAGACTTTGTCTGGGTCTGTCACCATTGTGATAATAAGCCATATTTTGAAAAGCAGTAGAGTCCACCCGTTCTTCCAAAATAATTAGGTAAGGGGTTGAAGGGTGGGGAGTTGAGGATATATGAAAATTGACAACTCGGGTGGAAAGTAATGGTGAGTACATAACTTCTTTATCTGAAGTTGTCAATTTTCATGTTATCTTCAATGGATGGGACAGAGTCACCAGCTACCTTACTTCCTGGGCAGACTAAGGAAAGATATTCCTGAGCACCACTGAGCCAAATGATGCTCTTCTACCCCTGGAGACCAGATCCAATTTGCAATGAGTAATAAAGGTATGGAGTTTGGCCCATCTCACTGCTGCACGTCATCCATGGATGCTCTAGCCTGAAAAACAGCTGATGTAGCTACAGTTCTTGTGGAATGAGCCTTTGGAAGTTTTGAAAGAATAACACTGGATTTGGAATATGTACAGCAAATGCAGTTAGCCAGCCATTTTACTAAAGTGACTTTGGATACAGCACATCCCAATTTGGTATGTGAGAAGGAGATAAAAAGCTGGTCTAATTTTCTGAAGTCTTTTGCCCTGTGTAGGTAGAAACATGACTGTCTATGTATTTCCAAAAAATGTAAACAGTACTCTCCTTTATTAGACAAGTTGGGGAATAAAACTGGCAATTTAATACACTGATTGATGATGTTCTCGGAATACACTTTTGGAAAGAACAAAGGGTTGTTTCAGAGTGAAATCCTGTCCTTATGAAAGACTAGATATGGAGGTTCAGATGAAAGGGCTTAAATCTCTGAAATTCTTTTGGCAGAAGTGAGCGCGACTAGCAGAATAGTCTTCCAGGAAAGGAACTTAATATCACAAGTGTGGGTGGGTTCAAATGGTTGTGGAAGAGTAAGGTCTTTGAAGGGAGGTCGTAATAGAAGTGCATCCTTCAAGAAAGACTTAAAGTTTGTGGGAGGCCAGAGAAGATACTTGGAAGCCAATATGGAAGTTGGAGATGGCTGCTAGTTGGACTTTGATGGTGGAAGCAGACGCCCCTTTGTCAAAGAGCAATGCCAAAAATGTAAGTATTCTATGAATTGGGGACTGAGAAAGGTTCAACATTGTTCTGTAGAGCCCAGTATACAAACTTCTTCCATTTGCTAGAATATATTTTTTGTGTGGAAGGCCTATGAGATGATAGCAGTATGCGTCAAACAGGGGATAAGAGCATAGATTGTCTGGCTACTAACGGAAGTGGAGAAACCAAGCTGTCAGGTTGAGATTGTGAATGTTGGGGTGAACCATGCCTGTTGGATGGGACAGGAGATCTGGAATTGGATCCAAGGTTATTACATTAGTTAAGGCCAAAGGAAGAGGAACCAAATCTCTCGAGGCCAAAAGGGGGCTATAAGGATGACTTTGCTCTTCAACCTGATGGCTTTTTGCAGAAGTTTGGGAATCAAAGGTATTGGCAGAAATGCATAGAGGAGACTGGAAGGCCAACTGTGTAGAACAGCATCCCTTGGGGCTGCTGTACACAGCAAGGCTGGCCCCATGATCGGAAAATTCTCTGCAACACTCTCCGATTGAACTCATGAGGTAAAAGAATTGACCTGGTTAATTTGTCTATCACACTGGACCTCCCCAGAATGTGCGTTGCTATGAGTAAGCGGTTTGATGACACTGCCCACTGCCCCATTCTTAGGGCTTCTCGATATAGTGGGTAAGACCTGGTTCCTCCTTGTTTGTTGATACACCAGACAACTGACATGTTGTCTGTTTGAATTGCAATCGTCCCAGAGGGGACAGCATCCTGAAATACTCAACACCAAAAGCACCGTCCTCGTCTCTAGAGCACTGATGTGTAAGGAAGCCTCTATTGGGGACAAAGTGCCTTGTAGTGTCTTCCCGTTGCAAAGCCCCCCTCACCCCAGCAGTAGGCATCCATGGTCACTGTGGCCTTGGGCTGAGGGGGAGAAAGAATATCCTTATAGAACTTGTTATGAATGAGTCTACCATGGTAGATCTTTTTTGCAAATGTTGGTGATGGAAGTTGGTCTGGACATGGGCTGAAAAAGTATCAACCATTGTGCTGCAAGCAACCACTGTAGAATTCGCATACGATATCTGGCGAGGTTCGCTATTAGATGAACGAATGCCTAAAATGTCGAGTACGACATGCTCGACAGCTTTTAAGCGAATGTTCATCTAAGCGAAACTGGAAAATGTCGAAACAAGGAGTTTCGAAAAGTTACAGTTGGCCAACCATGAGGAAGCCAATGGCTGATGTCAGAATGTTCAGACTGTCTTGCCATTCTTACAGTCCTCCACTGTGGTGCGGTCTCGACGTTCACTCTGTGTCATGTTCTGACAGTACTCCACTGTGGTGAGATCTCAGAGCTGGTATATTTAAGTAGGGGGGTATGGGGGGCAAAGCCCTCCCACTTTATTTATTTTTTTTTTTGGAGGGTTGTAAAGGTGTACAGTACATTGTAGCCATCAGCCGTTGGCTTCCTGACGGCTGGCCAACAACTTTTCAAAACTCCTTGTTTCGATATTCTGGGGTTTCGATTAGATGAATGTTTGCTTAAAAGCTGTAGAGCATGTCGTACCTGGCATTTTAAGCATTTGTTCATCTAATATAGACCCTCTGATGAGGAGTACAAGAGTTATTGATGCTGCCATGCAGCCTAATATTTGGATGACTAATCTGGCAGACGCTTTGTTTTTGCTGAATATAGCTGAGACTTGCCTTTGAATTATCAGTAATCTTTGCGGAGGAAGACAGGCTAGGATGGTTTTCGTATTTAACACTGCACCTATGAATTCTAGGACTTAGGTTCCTGATGACATTTTTTGTAGTTGACTGTTATTCCCAAGGAGGAACATGTTTGAAAGACCTTTTGTCTGGCTTCAACAAGTTGATGCTTGGTCGTGGCAGTTTTGAGCCAGTCGTATAGGTATGGAAACACCCAGAATCCGTGCAGTCTCAAGTGAGCTGCTACTGATGCCACACACTTGGTGAACACCTTGGGGGCTGTGGTAAGACCAAAGAGCAGTACTCTGAATTGGTAGCGACTGGCTCCCATCCGGAAGTGTAAGAACCTCCTGGATTGCCTGGGCATTTTTATATGGATAGTACGCGTCTTGGAGGTCTATGGAGCACATCAAATTGTCCTTTTCCAAAAACAGAAGAGTGGACTGCGCCGTGGCCATCCTGAATTTGGTGCAACAAACTGATTTATTTTACTGAGATCTAGAATAGGTCTACAGTCTCCTGTCTTTTTTGGCACGGAAAAGAATCTTGCATAAATTCTGGATCTTATCTGGTCTGGGGGGACCATTTGGATGACTCACTTTTCTAGCAGCTTTCGTATTTCTAGTGCTGCTTGTTCCCTTCGATTGGGTGGAACATCCAAGATTTTTTTGGAGGATGATGGATTTTGTAAAAAGGGTATAATATAACCTCTGGATACAATTCCCTGCACCCATTTGTCGGAAGTTATCTGGTGCAGGGAAAATTGACCCCCAACTGCCTCCAGAGGAAGGCAATTGGACCTCCACTCAGGAGAGTTGGAAGGGTTTATCAAAGAAAGAATCCCAAAAACCCTGGTTTTGCAGACCCCTTCTGCCGCAAGGTTGGCATCTTCCACTGGAGTCCCCCCGCCCCGGGGGGGAGGGGGGACTGCCACTACGTGTGTCAGGAAAGGGCCCTTGGGACTTTTTGAAACACATTTTTCCACCAGTACATTGTTTCCTCAAAAAGGGTCTCTGAGGGATAGAAAAACATACGCCCACTGCAGTAAATACAGTTTTGTACCTACCATAAATGTAGATGTTCAAGTGCTAATACAGCTGCAGTCATAACAGATGGGTTCTCCTGCCGTCAGGCAGGTCCTCGGTCGGCCGAATTCCAAAGTCTAGGTCCGGCGTCGGTTGTCGTCGCTTCTTCCCTGACGTCAGTGCGACAGGGGTATAAAGGAACCAGCCGACACCATTTTCTTCAGTTTTTCTTGCCCCAGATGTCAGGTGCCCCCAGAAGGAAGGAAATACATAAATTTATGTAATAATGCAGTGCAATATAATCAAAATACAGTAGCTGCAAGCAAATACATCATAAATGAATACCCCAATCAGGTTGTATGAGGATGTGTTAGCCTACAGGCCTGTTCCAAGAGGGGAAGGAGGGAGGGAAACCTGGACTGCAGCTGTATTAGCACTCGAACATCTACATTTATGGTTGGTACAAAACTGTACTATGTTCATCGTGCATACAGCTGCAGTCATAACAGATGGGTAGAATCCCAAAGCTAAGAAAGGGGTGGTAGGCACTAGGAGGAACTAGAAGGAGCCAAAATGCCCTGCAAGACTGCAGTGGCAAAGCCTGCTCTGGATTTGGAGTATAATGGTAGGTTATAGTGCTTGGAGAAGGTATGCACAGAACTCCAAGTGGCTGCTTCCAAAATATCCCTGGTAGGAACTCCTCTGAGGAAAGCTGCAGAGGTGGCTGTGGCCCTGGTGGAATGAGTTCTAATGCCTGTAGGTGCAGTTTTGCCATGAAAGGAGTAGCAAAAGCGTATGCAGTGGGCTATCCATTTTGAGATTGTCTGTTTGGAAATTGGCTTTCCTTGAGCTCTTAGCTCTTCTGATTTCCTGAAAGGCTTTGTTCTGTCCAAATAATAACGCAGTTGTCTGTGGATGTCCAAGGAATGTACAATCTCTCACCTTTGTTTTGAGGATTAGGATAAAAAGTAAGTAAATGTTTGGCCTGATTTAAAGCTACCCTGGATACCACTTTAGGCATAAAGGACGGATTGGTTCGTAAGGAAACTCTGTCCTGATGGAAGATGATAAAAGGCTGGACAGCCATGAGATCCTGTAGTTCTGAAACTCTACGAGCTGAGGTGATAGCCAGAAGGAAAGCTGTTTTCCAGGACAAATATTGCAAATCTGATGAGGCAGCTGGATCAAAGGGAGGCAAGGTCAACTTTTCCAGAATGAAATTAAGATCCCAAGCAGGTATTGGTTGTTTCCTTGGAGGTCTTAGATTCTTAGCCCCTCTGAGGAACTGTCTTAAAAGAGGGTGAGAGAATAAAGGTGGATCAGTGTTGTATTCTGCAGAAATGGCTGAGGCATGGATTTTGATGGAGGAGAATGAAAGTCCACTGCTTAGCAGCTCAGCCAAATATTGTAGTATTTGAGGTAAATTCAGTTTTCCAGGATCCTGGCCCTTTTTCTCATTCCAGACACAAAACCGTTTCCATTTTGCAGAGTAAGCTTTTCTAGTTGATGGCCTTCTGGCCTCCAAAATGACATCCTGCACCTCCTTGGAGAGTAGGGCCTGTTGTGATGCTAAGGAATCTTCCATGCGGCTAGATTGAGTGTTTTTAGCTGGCTGTGAAGTGTTTTGAAGCTGTGCTGAGTCAGAAGAAGAGGCATTAGTGGCAGGGTCCATGGTGGGGAATGCATCAGGCTCCTCAGGAGTGGGTACCAGTGTTGCCTTGGCCAGTCCGGAGCAATGAGAATCATCTTTGGTCTGTCTGCTCTGGTTTTCAATAGGACTTTGGGCAGCAGAAGAAGGGGTGGGAAGGCATAAACTCTCATTGATGTCCAACTGAAAGAGAGAGCATCCACTCTCCAGGCCTTTGGATGGAAAATCCTTGAGCAGAATTTTGTCAATTGGTGATTTTTGTGGGAGGCAAAGAGATCTATGTCTGGCCTTCCCCATTCTTGGATTATTTCTGTAAAAACTTTTGGATGCAATTTCCACTCGTGTGGATCTGTCACACTCCTGCTTAGGTTGTCTGCCAGCGTGTTTTCCTTGCCTGGCAAGTACTGTGCTTGTAGTTCCATTTGTAAGTCCATGGCCATGTTCCAAAGTGACATGGCCAGTCTGCATAGGGGGTAAGAATGTGTTCCTCCCTGTTTGTTTATTAACCACATAACTGTGGTGTTGTCCGTTCTTATCAATAGTTGACCTGGTTGTAGAAGGTCCTTGAAAGCTATTATAGCATTTATTACTGCTAGCATTTCCTTTTGATTGATGTGAAGGTGCTTTTCTTTTTGGGACCATTTGCCCTGAATGCACCGATCTGTCATGTGCGCCCCCAGGCGTAGTCCGAGGCGTCTGTTGTGATGACTTGATTTGCTTGAGGCTTGCTGAATGGGAGACCTGTGTTTGTTTGACATGCTTGAGCCCACCACAGAAATTCCTTTTGCAGACATGGAATTAGTGGTATTATTGTTTCCAAACTGTGGCTGTGTTGAGACCATATGTTTTTCAGGTACCATTGTAGTTTCCTCATATGCAGCTTTGCACATGGGATTAGTAAGATGCAAGATGCCATGAATCCCAGAGCCTGCAGGATTTTCCTTGCAGTCAGCCTGGTGCAATATGCTAGTGCTCTGAAGTATTGAATTAGTTGCCCCTGCTTCTCTGGCCTGAGGTAGGCCATCTGGGTGTTTGTGTCCAAATTGGCACCCAGGAAAATTATCTTCCGAGAGGGTATTAG
This sequence comes from Protopterus annectens, assembly GCF_019279795.1. Classification (NCBI taxonomy): domain Eukaryota; kingdom Metazoa; phylum Chordata; order Ceratodontiformes; family Protopteridae; genus Protopterus; species Protopterus annectens. Next base: position 93,859,594 of record NC_056738.1, on the reverse strand, counting down.
CCTTGATTTCTTTTTGTTGACTGTGTATCCCAGAGAGTTCAACAACATTATTACATAAGCCAGATGTTTCAGAAGAATGTACTTGCTGTCCGCTTGGATCAGGCAGTCGTCCAAATAGGGGTATATTTGTTTCCCTTGAAGTCTGCAGTAGGCAATTACTGATGCCAGGCATTTCGTGAATACTCTGGGCACAGTAGATAAGCCAAAGGGCAATGCAGAGAATTGATAATGGGTTGAACCTGCAAGAAATCTGAGGTACCTTCTGCAATTTTGTCTGATTGGGACATGCAGGTATGCCTCCTTGAGGTCCAATGTTACCAGCCAAGACTCCTTGCCCAGCATGGGAAGAAGTTGCTGTAGAGTGAGCATCTTGAATTTTGGTACGAGTAGAAATGTGTTTAGGATGGATAGGTCCAAAATGGGTCTCCAATCTTTTCCCTTTCTTGGTACCAGAAATAGCCTGGAATAAAAACCTTGACCTTGTTCGTGCGCAGGTACCTCTTGAATAGCTTTCATGTTTATGAGATCTGTAATTTGCCTTTGTGCCTCTGCCCTTTGATTGTGTGGCAGGTTTGGCATGCCTCTCATTTTTGGAAGGGTGTGAAAATGGAATTTGTAGCCTCTGTTTATAATGTCCAGGATCCATTTGTCCTTTGTGACAATATGCCAATTTTTTGAAAATAATGCCAGCTTTCCTCCTAAGGGGGCTGCCATTTGAGACTTGCTTGGCATGCAAAGGGGAAAGTCATTGGGTTTGCTTTCTGAAAGCTTGTGAGTTATCCTCACCACCTCTTTGTGTAGGAGCTTGCCATTGTCTGCCTCTATACGATCCTTGGGATTGTCCTCTGCCCGTCGGGAACCTGTATCTGCCTCTTTGGGGTCTGTCCGTGGCAGGAAAGGACCAGTTTTTGGAAGGCCAATTTCTACTAAAACGTGGGGGTTGTACCTGTAGAAAATCTTTCACAGTTTGCATTGATTTAGCCTTTTCCTCCATTTTCCTTAATACCTCCTCAGCATTAGCACCAAATAGTACATCCTTTTGAAGAGGGGCGTCCAGTAATTTAGCTTTAACATGATCAGGCAAGGCTTGTTCCTTGAGCCAGGCATGCCTACGTATGACTGATCCTGTAACAGCAGCTCTACATGAGGCCTCTAGAGCATCAAAACCACATTGTAAGGTATGCTTACCCACTTGTTCTGCACTATGCATCAAATCCTGCAACTCCTTCAAGTCTGGTTGTTCAGTTTGTGACATTTTACTTTTCAATTGTGATAGCAAAAACTGTTGGTATTTTAGCATATGGAACTGACAGTTTAAGGCCCTCATGGCTAAGGTAGCTGAGGTATATACCTTTTTTCCCCACCTTTCTAAGGATCTGGAGTCTCACTCGGAAGGTAATGGATTTTTAGCAGTGGAGGCCTTAACTCCCTTGGGGCCCTGTGAGATGGTTTCTGGGTCAGCAGCATGGCTTTTGTATAAAAATTGGTGTGAGTCAGGAACCCTGTAGTACCTGTCAGGCTTAACTGGAGCTGGAGGTAGAGAGTCCGGGTTAAGGCAAGCCTCAGAGTAAACATCATCTAGGATGTCCAAGACAGGAGGTATAGCCAGAGGCCTGTGTTGAGGTAGCAAGAGAAATTCCCTAAGCCTTTTCTTGGAATCTGAATAATCTTGGCCTTCCCAGTGGAAGTGTTCCCTTAAGGTATGCAAAGTTTCCCCAAATGAGTAATCCTCAGGGGGGGATACAGAAGGGATGGACTCCTCCGCATCAGAGTCTTCAAAAGGGGAGTAAGAATGTTCCTGATCATCAGAGTGCTCTGAAATAATGGAGCCCTGATCAGAAGAGGGGAATCTTCCTCCACTCTGGGCCTTGTCCGGTGGGGGCTGAGAACCTCTGATAAGAGTAATTAAATCCTCAGCCATTTTAAGCATCTGTTTCTTAGGCATGGGGCCTGTAGATGGGCCCTGTGTAGCTTGTCTCAGAGTGCAAGGCTGCTTTAGACTTAGTGAAAGCCTTGATGGAGAAAGAAGAGGAAGGTCTGAAGACACCTTGAGTGGAGGTGGACCTGTCCACATTCTGAGTTTCAACACCAAGAGTGGCTTCGGTATCTGTAGCCAGGGTGTGGGCCGAGGAGCCTGCGACCTCGGGCACAGGATACACCGCCAAAGAAGTGTCGTCGGTAGTCAGGGGCTGCGTAGGCGCCTCGCTGAGAACCGGACCGCGTGTAGTCGGCTTAGGCATGGTGTCAGTAGAGGCCGCGGACCTCGTGTGTTGGTCCTTATCTTTGCGTTTTTTAGACAAAGCTGGAGTCGGAGTATCCGACAACATAATATAATTAAATGCTTTCCCAAAATAATGCTGGGCGAACTCCGCCCGATGCTTAATGGTGCGCTTGTTGAATGTAGCACAAAAGCGACAGACCGAGACGTTGTGGTCTGGGCCTAAACAAGGTATACAGAGGGAATGGAAATCCTTATGCGGTATTTGCTTCCCACAAGAAATACAATTATTAACTTTGTCTGACATCGGTCTGAGGCAAGAAAAGTTTCCCCAACGGGGTACTTAGCTTTCAAGAAGACTTCGGTTTCCAAATTTTCGTAATCTCAGGAGCTGGCCGACCGGCACTTGCGAACTGCTTCTGCTTCGGGCACTGCGCGGCAAGAAAGACTGAAGAAAATGGCATCGGCTGGTTCCTTTATACCCCTGTCACACTGACGTCAGGGAAGAAGCGACGACAACCGACGCCGGACCTAGACTTTGGAATTCGGCCGACCGAGGACCCGCTTGACGGCAGGAGAACCCATCTGTTATGACTGCAGCTGTATGCACGATGAACATCAAACAATCTCACACCTTGTGTCTTTCACTTTGGGCCCAAATAAGGAAGTGCCATCAAAAGGGGCATTGACGAACGTAGACTTAAAGGGTTCCGCGGAGTCACACAAATGCATCCAGGTGCGTCTCCTTAAGGTTATGCCTGAAATGGCGGCTCTTGTCATCCCTTCAGCTACATGAGAAATGAGCTTCATGGACGAGTTGGAATTGGAAGTCAGGGTGGCCAACTGTGAAGTTACGGACTCCAAAAAATTGTCAGGAACAGCTCCTGAGAGGGTATCTGAAAGTTCTTTAATCAGATCCCTCTGTAATGTCGTAAACTGTGCCAGATAATTCAAAGACTGCAGACTAAAGGTCGATGAGGAATAAATTCACTTCTGTAGTCTATCCATCATCCTGGACTCCTTGTTAGGGGGATGAATAGTGGAACTCTCATCTGCCGGTTCCTTTTTTGTGGCTGCTGCCACAACCATGGCATCTACTGTTAAGCCCTTGGTTCAGAATTCTTTGTCTAAAGCAGCAATTACAATTTTGTCTGGTCTCCAGGGTACTGGCTCAATGGTGTCAGAGGTCTTCCATGCCTGCTGAGAGATCAACTCAATTAGCTCATCAGCAGGTGGGGACACCCAGGAGATAGATGGCCAGGTACCAAAGGCCTGCAGGTACATAGATTCTTCCAAAGTAGGACTGCTGGATTGTCAATCATCCGTCCGTTTCAAAATTTAGAGGATATCTCCAAAGGTGACATCTTCAGAGAGTAATTGTGGGGATCCCTCACCCTCCTCAAAAATCTGTGCCGTCAGTGTACAATTCTTCAGTGGAATCAACGCGTTTCCTCTTGCACTTCTTCCAAGGAACCCAATCAGCAGGAAGCTTGTGGGAGGTGTCAGAAGAAGACATTCCCAAGTGTGGGAATGCCTGAGGCCTTGACGCCCACTATCCAGCTGGAAGAAGCAGGTGAGGCTCTGAAGCAAGGAGTGATTTGGCAGGCTGTTCTGAGGGGGGCAGACTGATGTCTTGGAACAGACAAGGCTCTCTCCATTCCCGCAAAAGCCAATACACCCACAGTAGAAAGTGAATCCAGTCCTGAAAGGACAGCGGTATGCACCACAGTGTCCCTTTGCCCAAGGTAGACGTCTCTTGAAGCAGAAGCCGGAGCAGATCTGATCCATGCTGAGGCTCTGAGGAAAAGAGAGGACTCCAAAAACACTTGAGTCGAATCAAAGTTCTCAGAACTGGCAGGACAGGTACAGCTTCTGGAGGTCTCTGGTTCCAACCAAGCCGGAGAACTCACAGTAACAATCAACACCAAATACAACTTCAGAACAGATGCAGTCAGTGCCAGGCAACTCAGAACCGAGGTCCCTGAACTTGCAGCAGAAGTCAGAGGAGGAAAGGTGCTTGGAGGGGTGGAAGCAGAAGGTCCCTGACCCAATGGGGTAGGAAGCCTAGAGGTCCCATTGACTTCTTGTTGCCAGAGAATCTTCCTAATTACTCTTTCCAGCTCTTCCTTTATGAAGCTTCTGGAAGAACAAGTGGACTTTGTAGGTGAAGAAGGTCGCTCCAGGAAGGGGGATGGCAGCCTATCTGGAAAATGGTCAATTGAAGGGGAATATTTGGACCTGGGTATAGCTATGAATTCTTTAGAAGATACTGAAGTGGACAGTATCGAAGAGACTGATGGCGCTGTCTGCTTAGCTGTGGGTTCTGACATGACAGGTGGAACAGACGGTTTTGATTTCTTCATACTCAAAACAGATGAAGGTATTGGAACTGAAGAACTCTGCTTTTTTGCCTCTGAGGATTTAGAAGACAAGAAGGACAAAGCTGGACTGGATATGGAAGATTAGGTTGTTTGCGTGCCAAAAACTTTTGAAGGTGACCCAGAAATAGCCTCTCCGAAGGAGGAGGGTAGCAAGCCTTTTAAATTAAATTTATTTTTCTGCTCCACTAAATTCCTGTCACTAAAGGAATCCCAAATGGAGCAATCTTCAAGCAGGAGGAGATGACCTAAGCAGAAGACACACAGAATGCTGATCAGAATACGGAACTTTGTGTGAGCACATAGCACACTGTTTAAACCCAGTAGAGGCGCTCTCTCTCTCTCTTCCTCTGTCATTAACTGCCATGGCGAGCACGGGAAGACGAACAGACAACACAACCAGACCCTGATAGAAAACAAGCGCACACACACACAAAGTAAAGACCGTTTATTTATTTATTTATTTTTTTTACCAAAAAAGGAAAAGGAAAACAGAATACCAGCAATGATAATGTAAGGTGGGATTACCAGAAGGGTAAGGGGAAAATACTAACAGTATCGAGAACGTACTAAAAGGGTATGAAAGGAGAGGCAGAAGGTGATCAAAATATGAGCAATAGAAGTAAAAAGGAATTAACTTTATAAAGGGTAAAAAGATATGAAGAGAAACTAGCAAAAATTTTACTTATCTTAAACGCTCAAGAGTAATGGTAAACTATGTCTGAAGCTGAAAGTGGCAAACGAGATCTGAGGTAGTCAACCAGGTGCACTGTGGGTATTGGAAAGCTCAAGAGTTTTGGTGTCCATGAGGTTTAGCAAGTGACATTGTCGGTTCCGAGGGATCAGAACCTAACCCATCCATTGAGGATAACATGAAAATTGACAATTTCAGATATATTACTGCAATGGCTTTATGGTTCAGAGGAAAAGAGTCAGACACAGAGAGAGAGAGAGAGTGTGTTTTATTGGGGGTTATGCATATTTAAGAGAGTCACAAGTTGGTCACAATTAGGTGGCTATCTGTAGTGGTTTGGCAGAAGCAGGATGTGTGTGAATGCAACTGCTCATTGCCACAGTGAACAGCTTTGCAATTTCACAGTAGCGTTACACTGGTAGAAATCTTGGTTGTGGCTTTTTATTTGTAGACTCTGCATGCCCTCTCTGTCATCATATGGGTTTACACATGCTTTCTCCAGTACCCCAAAGACATGCCACAGATGAAATGGCATTACTTCAGTTTGTCTGAAGGTGAACATACAGTGTGTGTGTGTGTGTGTGTGTGTGTGTGTGTGTGTGTGTGTGTGTGTGTGTGCGCATGTGTACATTCTGATATATGTTGTCTGACAGAAGCAGGGTCCAATTCTTATCTGTAGAGCAGCATAACATTGCTGGGCACAAAAGTAAAGTTTTCGGATAGCAGTAAAAAGAAACCCGGTTTACAAGTCATTGTATTATCAAAATAAAGCATGAAATGTATCACAGAACATGTTGACCCTTTAGAGCTTCTCGGGGCTTGGCATCCCCCAACCTCTAGACTGTATACATGGATTTTGACATGGACCAAGTGGTGGCCTCCACCCTCAACCTCGCTTTTTCTAAAACCAGCCATGCACAAAGATTTGCACAGAAGATCACTGTACCTTATGTGGTGGACTTGACATAGTGTTGTCATAATTATTTTAACTTTCCTTACAATCAAACCTGAGAAGTGTGCACAGAGGACTGCTATAACTTGTGAGGGGGTAGAGGAGAATGTGGTTACAGATTGGCATAGAAGATCACAACAGCTTATGTAGGGACACTGTACTGTCTAGGAACAGGAACAAACAACCGGAATATACTACCATGATTATTTTTTCACATTCCTCACAATGAAACATCAGACACTTATGCAGGTGGCTACATTTTAGGGGCAAGGGTAAGAAGACATGCTGTTAATATACATCTGACAGCAAAAAGTTGAAATGTGTTACTGTGTGCTGTTCCTTCTTACAGTTTTGTCGCAGCCTGACATCAGAGAGATACATATAGGGTGGGAGCCTTTTCGGTGTAGAGGCAAACAAGCATGCTGTGTATACGTATAACAGTCATATGAAATTTATAGCTATAGTCATTTGCACCTTCACTTTCAGTGCAGTCTAATACCAGAAGGATAGTGTCAGTCTTTTTTTTTTTTTTTGGGTGGGGGGGGTGCTAGAGAGGTAGACACTATTCTCATATTGGACTTGTACATCATCACAAACATTTGCGTTCTCAGTTCCGTTTTGTCACTTTTGAACACTAAGCCTTGGGCAAAATCTTTATTCTTCCTTGAAAAAATAAAAACATTGAATTTCTTTCCTTACTTCTGATTTATTTTAAGGGAATCACTGGATCAAAAGGATGGAAAGATGCCCTAAAATGCATGTCAGAGCATCGATAACTCAATGGCTTCTGGAGACTTGGCAGCCTCCAAACCCCTTCCTTAATTCAAATACATCTTATATAGTTATGACTGTAAACTCTTGGCCACTTAGGGGGTGTTGAAAATATATGCAAGAAAAAGTAAAGACAAGAGCTGTTCATTAATCACAATGTTTTATTCAGGCCCTTACTGGATGTAAAGATTGTAAAAAAAATATATATATAAATAAATAAATAAAGATATAAAACGCACCCTACAGCATCTAGAAACACATGGTTTCTGGAAGAAGGTGAAGCATAAGGCAAAATGTGAGGAAAGGAAGGAAAACGATCTCTGTAGTGTGGGAAGGCCAGGATGGGGGAGGAGAAACTAGTGGGAGGAGGACAGTAGGCTACACAGGATGCCATTAAACCCTTCATCCATGGCAGCATTTTACTCAAAGACAGCCCTGCATGTAGGGTTGTTGTAGAGCAACTTCACTGAAACTGTCAGTCACTATGAATGTCTCTCTGTGGAATAGGCAAACTTGGCATAGTACACAAGCCTGATGTAATGCAAGTGCTTGGTAATTGCAGTTCAGTCTGTGCTTACTTCTCCACAAGCTTTCTAGTTTGAATTAAAAGGTTGTTTAGAAGGGATGGAAGCAATAAGGGAATATTTGGAAGTGTCCTGAACCCCCAACTTGATACTTGCTGGTGGACCCCAAAAAGTACAGTTTTGTACCTACCATAAATGTAGATGTTCGAGGATCCCCATTGCTGCAGTCCTTACTATTGGGGTAGTCCGCTGTCCAGTCGGCCCGAATACCAGAGTATATGGCTGACGTCGGTCAGGGCGCATTAGACTGACGTCAGTACGTCAGGGTACTAATGCGCATGACCGACGTCATATCCTCAGTCTTTTCTTGCCCCAGATGTCAGAAGACCCTAAAAAGACAAGGCCCAAAATACCTGCACCAAAAATATGTACAATATATACAAGAATATATACAAAAATATCAGCATGTAACCTCACCTACACAACCACCCCTAAACACAGAGGGAAGGAGGAGAGTAAATTGGACTGCAGCAATGGGGATCCTCGAACATCTACATTTATGGTAGGTACAAAACTGTACTATGTTCTTCGTTCCCCATTGCTGCAGTCCTTACTATTGGGTAGAATCCCAAAGCAGAGGTAAGGGAGGCTGGCAAATCATAAAGAAGCAGGAGCTGACAACATGCCTTGCAAAACAGCTGTGGCAAAACCAGCCCTAGACTTAGAGTAGATAGGAAGGTGATAATGCTTAGAGAAAGTATGCACTGAACTCCAAGTAGCTGCTTCCAAAATATCCTTAGTTGCCACCCCTTAGAAATGCTGTTGAAGTGGCAGTAGCCCTAGTGGAATGAGGCCTAATCCCAGCTGGAATCTCCTTGCCATGATGGGAATAACAAAATGCAATGCAAAAGCCAATCCACCTAGAAATAGTTTGTTTTGACACAGGCTTGCCCTGCGAACTCAAAGCAAAAGAAACAAACAACTGCTGAGACTGCCTAAAATCCTTAGTCCTGCTTAAATAATAACGCAATTGCCTGTGTACATCTAAAGTGTGCAATATCTTTTCCCCTTTATTTTGGGGGTCTGCATAAAAGGTAGGCAAATGAATAGTTTGGTTTAAAGCCACACTAGAAACCACCTTAGGCATAAAGGAAGGATTAGTACGTAATGATACCCTATCCTTATGGAAAATCAAAAGGGCTCTACTGCCATAAGGGCCTGCAACTCAGACACCCTTCTTGCAGAAGTAATAGCCAACAGAAAAGCAGTCTTCCATGACAAGTATTTCAATTCAGCAGTAGCCGCAGGATCAAAAGGTTGTAGAGTAAGTTTTTCCAACACAAAATTGAGGTCCCAAGCAGGAGTAGGAGCTCTACGTGGGGGTCTTATATTCTTTGCCCCTCTAAGAAACTGCTTGAACAAAGGATGCGAAAACAATGGTGGGTCACAATCATAGTGAGCTGAAATTGCTGCAGCATGAATCTTAATGGAAGAAAAGGACAAACCTTTGTCCAATAACTCAGTAAGATATTGAAGAGCCACACTCAAATTAGGCTCAGAAATCTCCAAATTCTTTGCTGTACTCCAAAATAAAAATCTCTTCCATTTTTCTGCGTACACTTTCCTTGTACTAGGTCTTCTAGCTTCCATAATCACATTTAAAACTTGTTGAGGAAGTTGAGACCTGCTGTGTTTCAACACAGAATATGCCAGGCTGTTAGATGAAGAGAGTGAAGCTTGACATTGAGCAGATGACCGTCCTTCTGAGATAACAGATGAGGAATCAGAGGTAAAGGCCAAGGAGGCTTCTTTACTAGACTCCGTAGTAGTGGGTACCAGTGTTGCCGAGGCCAATCTGGAGCTATCAAAATCATCCTTGGCCTGTCTTGTCTGACCTTTAATAGTACCTTTGGAAGAAGAGGCAGAGGTGGAAAGGCATACACATGAAGGTTTTTCCAACTGAAAGACAGAGCATCCACTTTCCAAGCTGTGTGATGAAACCCCTTTGTGCAATACTTTGGCAGCTGGTGGTTTAGTGGAGAAGCGAACAGATCTATGTCTGGAGTTCCCCATGACACTGTCAATTTCTGAAATACATGAAGATCCAGTTTCCACTCGTGGGGATCCATGATTTGTCTGCTTAACACATCTGCTAAGGAGTTCTGTGCTCCGGCAGAAACCTTGCCTGAAGAGTTAGTTGCAAGCTTAGCGCAGTCTCCCATAAAATCATTGCTTGCCTGCATAGAGGATAAGAATGTGTTCCCCCTTGCTTGTTGATGTACCACATGACAGTTGTGTTGTCTGTTAGAATCAACACCTGCCCTGGAAGAAGTAACTCCTTGAAGGCCATTAATGCAAACTGGACTGCTAACATCTCCTTCATGTTGATATGTAGATGCTGCAGTCTGGCAGGCCACTTGTCTTGTATCCACTTTCCATTTAGATGAGCTCCCCAAGCAATGTCCGAGGCATCTGTCGTTAAAATCTGACTCGCCTCTGGCCGGGTCACAGAGAGTCCCTTGTTTAGGTGACATTCCTGAGCCCACCACAAAAATTCTTTTTGAAGGCAAGGTATTATTTGAATGACAGTGTCCAAATCCTGGCAGTGCTGTGTCCATACATTTTTGAGATACCATTGTAGCTTCCTCATATGCAGTTTGGCATTGGGAAGCACCAGAATACAAGATGCCATGAACCCTAATGCTTGAAGGACTGTCCTTGCAGTCAGCACGGACTGATGAGATAGTTGATGGAAGTAAAGTGATAGACTCTCTTGTTTGTCCGGGGTTAAAAAGGCCATCTGGGCTGCTGTATTCAGTCTCACACCCAGAAAGCACATGTCTTGAGAGGGTACTAGACTGGACTTTATTTCGTTCACAGAATACCCTAGGCATCTTAGCACTGCTATAACATATTCCAGATGCTGTAGAAGGTCTTCCTTTTCTTGAGCCAGAATCAGGCAGTCGTCCAAGTAAGGATAGATTTGAATTCCTTGTAGCCTGAAGTAAGCTATCACTGGAGCCAGAACCTTTGTGAATACTCTGGGCAGTAGATAAGCCAAAGGGCAATGCAGAGAACTGATAATGAGAATTTCCAGCTCGAAACCGCAGATACTTCCTGCAACTTAGCCTTATAGGCACATGAAGGTAAGCTTCCTTGAGATCTAAAGTTACCATCCAGTGATCTTTGCCCAGCAGAGGTAAAAGCTGTTGTAACGTCAACATCTTGAACTTGGGAATGTCCAGATAAGTGTTGAGAAGAGATAAATCCAAAATTGGTCTCCACGTGTTCCCTTTCTTTGGTACTAGGAACAGGCGAGAATAAAATCCTAGGCCCCTTTCTGATACAGGGACTGGCTGAATGGCCCCCATCTGGAGTAACTGAGAAATTTGCTTGTGAGCCTCTTTTCTTTGTGGAGGAGGAACGTCTGGCATGCCTTTGAAAGGGGGCATTGTATGGAAATAAAACCTGTAACCGTGGTGAATGATATCCAACACCCATCTGTCTTGAGTAATTAAATCCCAATTTTCTTTGAAAAGAGACAGTCTTCCTCCCAAAGGAGCTGCCAGACGAGAATCTACTGGCAGCTGAAAAGGCAGGTCATTGGGTCTGTTTACGAAAGGACTGACCCCTGCCCTCACCAGAAGTCTGAGCAGGTGAACTCCCTGATCTAGGCCTAAAAGAACCTTGAGCTCTGCCCCTACCACGTCTAGACCTACCCCTAGACTGGGAATCATAAGCAGGAAATGTCCACCCCTTAGCAGGCCAATTTCTACTAAACTTCGGTGGCTGCACCTGCAAAAAATCTTTAACAGTTTGCATAGACTTAGCTTTGTCCTCCATTTTCTTTAAAACTGCTTCAACAGGCGAACCAAACAACACATCAGACTGTAAAGGAGCATCCAAAATCCTTGTCTTAACATGCTCAGCTAAATTCTGATCCCTCAACCAGGCATGCCTGCGAAGAACAGAACTAGTGGCAGCCACCCTCGAGGAGGCCTGTACAGCATCAAAACCACATTGCAAAGAATGCTTACCCACTTGTTCAGACACATGAACCAAATCCAGCAACTCTTTACACTCAATACCTTCCGCCAAAGCATCCACCTTAGATTTCAATTGTGAAAGGAGATAAATTTGATATTTTAGCATGTGAAACTGACAATTCAACGCTCTCATGGCTAGAGTGGAAGAAGTATACACTTTCTTTCCCCACCTATCCAAAGCCCTTGCCTCTTTATCTGTGGGAACAGGATTTTTAACCACAGAGGCCTTAACACCTTTAGGCCCCTGAGAAACAGTTTCTGGGTCCGCCCTAGGACTCTTAAACAAATACTTATGAGCTTCGGGCACCCTATAGTACCTATCAGGTTTAACAGGAGCAGGAGGCAAAGAGTCAGGGTTCAGGGAAGCCTCTGCAAAAACATCTTCCACCACATTCAACACAGGAAGTATAGCTAAGGGCCTATGCTGGGGTAAAAACAAGAATTCCCTAAGCCTTTTCCTGGAATCAGAGTAATCCTGGCCTTCCCATTTAAAGTGCTCCCTCATGGAATGCAGAGTCTCTGAAAATGAGAAATCCTCAGGAGGAGAAGCTGTAGGAGTGGAATCATCCACATCAGAATCAGAATAAGGAGGATACTCCAGCAAATCTTCCGCAGAAGACTCAGAGGCCTCTGAACCCTGTTCAAAACTATCAAACTCTGGTTCCACCCTAGGCCTCTTATCAGGAGGGGGCATAGAACCTCTAATCATAGTAATCAAATCTTCTGCCATTTTAAGCATATGTTTCTTAGGTACAGAACCCGAAATGCTAGGAGAAGCCCCCACTGAAGCTGAACTTGGCCTACCTCTCAAAGAAGTTTTGGCAACAGAAGGAGAGGCTCTAACTACCTTGGGAAGAGAGGGAAGAACAGTTACCTGAGAAGCCCCCTCAGCCTGGCCTACCTCCTGAGAAGGCACATCCTGTAACAATAAAGTTTCTGCCTGGGACTCCATAGAAACTCCTGGCAAAACCACTGGCTCCACTGAGCCTTCTAAAGAACCGACGTCCGGGACTGCCGGTTCATCAACCCTAGGCTTCACTGTTTTGTCCTTGCGCTTCTTGGACGAAGCGGGCGTCGGAGCATCCGACGGCATTTTATAATTGCAACGTTTCCCAAACACTAACCTGGCACAGTCCAACCTCCTCTTAATAGTGCGTTTGTTAAACCTAGCACAAGAGCGGCAACCAACAACGTCGTGCTCAGGCCCTAAACAAGGTATACACAAGGTATGGTAATCCCTATGAGGTATCTGTTTCCCACAAGAAATACAGTTATTCACTTTTTCTGACATCCGGTAAAATACTGAGGCAAGAAAAAACCAAAATGTTCCCCAACGGGGTACTTAGCCAACTCTGATTCGGTCTGAAACTCCGGTTTCGGAAATATTTCAGAACGCCAACCTGCACTCGCAAAACTGCTTCTGCATCGGACCATGCGGCAAAAAAGACTGAGGATATGACGTCGGTCATGCGCATTAGTACCCTGACGTACTGACGTCAGTCTAATGCGCCCTGACCGACGTCAGCCATATACTCTGGTATTCGGGCCGACTGGACAGCGGACTACCCCAATAGTAAGGACTGCAGCAATGGGGAACGAAGAACATCGCTAACACTGGGCCTCCATACAAATAACCAAAAGAGAGTCAAACATTGACATATTGGGATATTTACATGGTTTTATCTATCCATGAGGTACAAGGTTGCTAAACTGAAAGTAAATTTGCAGTTCCTCTATCCCTTTGCCCAAACTAAAACTGTCATTAGCCTGGCTTTGCAGGAGTAATATGCATTTGTGTAAAGGAAACTGGAATACTTTACTTAGGCCTTTTTTTATCACAAGTAGGCATTTGAAGTGTACATAGTCAAGTGGATGCAACTGATAAGAGTGGACTACAATAACAAAAGCTTGAATGGTCTTTTATGGTTGAAATTTTCTGAAATGGATAATTTTATTAATACTGGTTGGCAATTTTTGTTTCATTTAATTGCTGGAAAAAAGTTCAAGACTGCTCATATTTAGAACAAGTACACACATTTTGCTTCATTAACCAATAAATATAATTTAAAACAATCTGATAAGCAATTGTGCTAGATAAGTGTACGTTAATCAGGAAGCTGAATCCAAATAACATGCATGTTTTGTGTGTATCCGAAAAAATACATGGGGGGGGGGGTTGAAAATGGCCCAGGGCTCAAGGTACACATAATCCGCCAATGGTCATTTGCATTCATCCCATTAGTCTTCTTCAAAAGAGGATATTACGCAGGGAACACTGTAGATTTTTTTGGCTTTTGTGTATGACCTTTCTACCCTTTGTCTTGATGACATCAAGCATAAGGTCACCACATAAACAAGTTCAAGGAACAAGCTCTGTGGTACAGCAGATGTTTTAGTTACCATGTTGGAAGATAACTGCCAATCCTAACCTGAAAACCTCAGTCATTAAGAAAGCTGGAATATTAGTGAAACAAGACCTTCTGGGTTAAACTGTTTTTTTCCCTAGCGTTTTTTTTTCTTCCTCCTGTTCCAACCATCAAGCTGCTATGATAGCACCCCACCACCACCAATCTGTTCACCAAAGGAGCAAGAGTTCCAGTACTTACTCATTCCCTTTTGGGGCGAAAGCCACAGTAGTCTACTGGGTCCTCAGCAGGTGAGAGCAGTCTATAAAGTAGCTGTCTAACCGGCAGCCATGAAGGAATTTTTTTGAGTCCTTAAATTCACTTCCCCGATGGTAAAGGCAAGCAGAGGATATCAATGGCATTGCCATTGACTGTGCTAGTAAAAAGCCTTGGTTCTCTCACCTCACACACCAGATTTTCCATCATCTGAGCTGCTAAGTGAACTCCGATTATCCAGGATACAGTCACTGCTCTTTCCCTCTGTACCACAAAGCCTGGTAAGGTTAGTTTTTATATTTATAAAAATGTCTTTGTCAAGAGTCCGTGCTGGTGAAGGTATGATCAGTTGATTAATGCAGGGCTGTGAGAGCGTTTTACAACCAATTTCTAAATCCATAGTGTAAATTCCTGAGCAGTTCATACTTGTTCACATACTCAAGGCAAGTACTTGTGTGCAAACAATTTAATCCAGAAGCTTAACAAGTGTTTGCAGATTTAATGTCAGTTGATAAATCAGCAAGGGTTGAAGGACAAGCAGCTTTTAGAAGAGAGAGATTAATGGCAATCTTTAGGGCAGCAAGAATTATGCCACACGTTAAGGGTAGTTATCCAGATGTATTCATTAAAAAGATGGGACACCTTCAGAAACATTGCATATTACTCTTCTTAATCACAATTCTTTCTTAGGTGATCTCGCTCTTAGTAATGTAAAGCAGCAGACTTGGGTTCTTCTTAAAATGTAGTAAGCTGAGGATAAATGGTTTGGTTGGTGCCGTTACAGCACTGAAGAACTTTTTTTAATGTGTTGGCACTGTACTTAAGTGATGGAAAATGATCCATGCTAGGAGAAATGGGGATTTGGTTGGGGTCGATTTACCCTTTAAGTTCAAGCTAAAAGTAAAAAAGTTGAGTCTTGCCTTTTGGCATCAGTTTGACTTTTAATGACTTAAGTAGGCTACACTTCTGTAGCTCTTAACTTTGCTTTTAGTCCTGTACTTAGCTGGAGACTTTCAAGGTCCACAACTGAGCAGCTGGTGAAACAAAAAACTGTGACTTGAATAATGAGCTGCACAGATGCAGTCAATATTTATCACTAAAGCAAGATAGCACTATGTTTTCATCTACAACCTTGAATTCAATCCCATGTCTGAAAGAGCAACTCAAAATGACTAATGACTTTTACTTTAGTTAGAAATGACTGGGTAACAATCATGCATGCCACTAGGTAACATAACAGTTTCTACACAATCATCTATCCTCTGTAAGTATTATGCCAACAAAATTAAAACCAGTAAAAGGATTTTGGCTAATCGCAAGAAGTGATCAGCTGAATTACATTTTGTAGAGAAGTTGTGAGAATAAACAAGTCATTTCAGTTAAGGTTACAACTCTAAAATGTATACTTAGTTGTCCACGGTATCTCCAGACAGGGAGTATGTTCTGGAGGTGGCAGAGTGCAAGCAAGCAACATTTAGTAAGGCATGAGAGCTGCCACCATGAAAATGTTGCACAACCAGTGAAGTTGTATACATGAATGAATATATATGGCTATTTGACATGTACTCTATTACGCCTGGTCTTTTATTTCTGAAGAAAAAACAGTTACTGATAATAACAAGAATACACAGAATGACAGGCTTCAACCAATGAATTTAAGACCATCATGATATCTATACTTTCCACTACGAAAGAAGTAGCTTTTTCATGTAATGTATTACTAATGCTAATAGTGTTCTGAATGGCAAACATTAGGGTTTTGTATTCATTACTTAAAATTAAAGGAGCATTAAAGGAGCAAGTCAAGTGAACTGGCATGTTGAAATAACCACTGTTGTTCCCACTACTGATAAAGGTGAAGCAAGGAAGGAGAAGGAACACTTTGATAAGATGCACTGAACAAGGATGGTCCAGGACTGCAATCTGCATCACATGATTTACATATTTTCAGTAGGAGACGACAAGTTTGTTTTTCCTTTCTGTTGCCCAAGTACAAACAAAAACAGGCATCACTTCTGACCACTTTAGGACATATACTGGTGGCACAGTAAAGCCAAGGAGACTATATCTAAGCTTCAGCTCAAGTTTAGAGATGTGATCTTTAAGTAAGAAGATAGAAACGTAAGTGAAGGAAGCAGGGAATAGCATCAGGTCTACACTTGTTTTTCTTTCAGCTTTTCCCGGTTAGGGGTTGCCACAGCAGAACACCGGTCCACTAATGATTGGCAGGAGATTTTTACAGTGCCGAGGTGCCAGCTCGATGCCCAACCTTCAACAAAGGCACGCACATTCACTCGTGTCTTTCAAATGCTACTCGACTGCGGGGAGGACATGCAGACTCCACACAGAAGGCGCTCCAGTACAGAATCGAAAGGGAGAACCTCTTGCTGTGAGACGACAACGCTACCGCTGCACCACCGCGGCTTTAGAACAAGAAGACAGTGAAAAAAATGAGTGTGATTAAAATGTGGACAGTATACTGCTAATCTAGAAACTGCAGTAATGATGTCTAATTTGGTTATAGAATCAAGACAAAAGGGACATGGAGGATGCAAACTGCAAAAATTAAAGAAATGCTCTAATAAATGGGCATAACTGAAGACAGAATATAGAGGAAATGGACAATTAAAAGGAAATGGCAAACAGTTGAGGTAAAAAGCATTGAGTAAAGGGAATTCTGAAACTCACCTAAAATACTGATTATGTTCGTAAGAAAAGTCAAGGTTAGATTGTGAACTACAAAACACAAATATCAACAAGTACCAAATACATGGCTAGGTATAACAGCCAGTCCAAAGCTAATGCTCAGTAAAATCATGAAATGCAGTACGAAGTATGCGAGAGCATGATTTACTTTTACTATTAAATGAAAAACAGAGAATATTGAGAGAATATTGCGTTTGGCCAGCTGATTGCAGGGTATCCTTGGAACAAATACAGAATGCCAATGCACAACAAAGCTGCATGCATATACAGGCGACGCGTTTGCTGAACAGTCAAAATATAACTGACAGCTGAAAGTGTCTACAACATGTAGAGCAGACATGGAAATAACAGATAGTAGATACAAAGTAATACAGACTAACTGCACAACTGACTCGTGTAATCAGCTCTAGAATCATGAAATGCAAAGCTTAAGACTACAGAACTTACTCAAAACCTGCATAAATCAGGAATACTGTTAATGAAGCTTGCAACTTGTTTAATAAGCTCTTTGGCACACAGGTCTAGTATTGTGAATCACATAATACACAGGCAAGCATCATGGTCAGAAAGGTGGAGGGAGTAAACAACAGAGAGAATTAAACTGTTGGCAAACTTTAGCCACTTATCCTACAGGCTATGGCTACAACTGCACTGGAAGTGTTTGGATAACCAAGTTTTCTTTCACATTTTTAAAGTGGAAATATGGCTTTAAAATAAAAAAAAATAAATAAAAAGAATCCCTTTCCCATTTACAATACACTTAAAAGCATTTACTACATCATTAGTACCAACGATCAGCTTAAAAAATTAAAAAAAATGTCTCACTCAAAATTGAGGTATCACACTGCTTGTTAGAATAGCTTATTTACTTGTTTATTTGAACTTGTTATCCAAGGTACATGCACTGAGCATAAAGTACAGTTTTGTACCTACCATAAATGTAGATGTCCGAACTGGATAGCATCTGCAGTCATAACAACTGGGTTGTCCTGTCGTCAGGCAGCCCTGCAGTCGGCCGGATTCCAAAGTCCGGGTCCGGCTTCGGCTGATGTCGCACTCCACCCGACGTCATCACTGCTGGTCTTCGGGTATAAAAGCATCAGCCGACGCCATTTTCCTCAGTGTTTCTTGCCCCAGATGCCAGTAGCCCTCTTGCAGGCTAAAATTTGGATAGATGCCAATGTTTCCAAATAGATAGAGGTAAACACAACAATAAGCATGTATGTACATATATACAAACAAATACAGCATAAAAGACTCCCCAACAGCTAGCTATTAGGAGGGTAGACACCCTAGGAGTACCACAGAGGGAAGGAGGGAGGGTAATCCTGACTGCAGATGCTATCCAGTTCGGACATCTACATTTATGGTAGGTACAAAACTGTACTATGTCCTTCATGGATGCATCTGCAGTCATAACAACTGGGTAGAATACCATAGCCAACTAGGGAGGAGGATAAAAGTAGATTATGGTGTGTTTAGGATCCCTTGCAGTACAGCAGTGGCAAACCCTGCTCGGGATCTGGAATATAGAGGCAAATTATAATGCTTGGCAAATGTATGCACGGAGGTCCAAGTAGCCGCCTCAATAATGTCTTTGGTTGCCACTCCTCGTAAGAAGGCTGTGGTAGTGGCTGTTGCCCTTGTAGAATGAGGTCTTATGTTCTGTGGAATTGGTTTTCCATGGAAGGAGTAACAGTATCGTATGCAATTTCCTATCCATTTGGAGATTGTCTGTTTGGAAATAGCTTTTCCTTCCCTTCCTGTTGCATAGGCTACAAAAAGTTGGTCAGTCTTTCTGCTATTTTTGTTCTGTCCAAGTAGTAGCGTAGCTGTCTATGTACATCCAAGGTATGCAGTATTCTTTCCCTCTGTTTTGTGGGTTGGGAAAGAAGGTAGGTAGGTGGATTGCCTGGTTTAAAGACACTCTGGATACCACCTTGGGCATAAATGTAGGATTAGTCCTCATGGACACTCTATCTTGGTGGAAGATTAGGAAGGGTTGCACTGCCATTAAGGCCTGTAGTTCTGAAACCCTCCTTGCTGAAGTAATTGCCAGTAGGAAAGCAGTTTTCCATGACAGGTGTTGTAGGTCTGCTGTTGCTGCTGGTTCAAAGGGTGATAGTGTCAACTTTTCTAGCACAAAGTTTAAATCCCAAGCTGGTAATGGTGGTTTCCTTGGAGGTTTTACATTCTTGATTCCTCTGAGGAACTGCCTGAGCAAAGGGTGCGAAAAAACAGGTGGATCAAAGCTGTATTCTGCTGAAATAGCTGATGCATGTATCTTGATGGAGGAGTAGGACAGGCCTGAATGAAGAAGTTCGGCCAGATACTCCAGAATGTTAGGCATATCTATGTTTGACACATCTTTTCCTCTTTCCGTACTCCAAATGACAAACCTTTTCCATTTTCCAGCATAGTTCCTTCTTGTTGAAGGTCTGCGTGCTTCAAGAATAATGTCTTTAACTCTTTGGGAAAGTTCTGGATTAGCTGCTGCTATGTGATGTTCCATGCAGTCAGTTGCAACGTTTTAGGTTTGGATGTATGATGCTGTAGTTGTTCTGAGTTAACATCAAGGCATCAGGGTATTGGCCACATATTGTTCGAGACATGCTCCTCAGTAGTGGGTACCAGTGTTGTCTTGGCCAGTTTGGAGCTATCAGGATTATCCTTGGACGTTCTTCCTTGATTTTTAGTAGTACCTTGTGTATCAAAGGAAGAGGTGGGAATGCATATGCTGTTAGGCCTTTCCAGTTGAAGGAGAGCGAGTCCACTTTCCATGCTAGTGGGTGGAATGTCCTTGTGCAGAATTTTTTGAGCTGGTGATTGAGAGGTGATGCGAATAGGTCTATCTGTGGCATTCCCCATTTCTTTGAGATGGTCTTGAAGATGTCCGGGTGCAGCTTCCATTCGTGGGCATCCGAAGTGGTTCTGCTTAATATGTCTGCTAGAGTATTGTCTTTCCCCGGTACAAACATTGCCTGTAACTGGATGTTGTAGCTGAGTGCCAGGGTCCACAGCTCCAAGGTCATTCTGCATAGGGGGTATGAATGAGTGCCTCCCTGTTTGTTGATGTACCACATGACTGTGGTGTTGTCTGTCCTTATCATCAACTGGCCCTCTTTGAGAAATGGTTTGAACTTTTGGATTGCCAGTTTTACTGCCAGCATTTCTTTTAGATTGATGTGCAGGTGAAGTTGATCCTGTGTCCACAATCCTTGCACGCATTTGGCCAGCATGTGGGCCCCCCATCCTAGGTCTGAAGCGTCTGTTGTGATGGTCTGGCTTGCTTGACATCTGCGAAAGGGTAGGCCTGGGTTTGACTGGCATGCCTGAGCCCACCATAGGAACTCCTGTTTTAAGCATGGAATTAGTGGGATTTCTGTTTCTAGACTGTGTCTGTGTTGGGACCATAAATTCTTTAGGTACCACTGTAGTTTCCTCATATGTAGTCTGGCAAATGGAACCAAGATTATGCATGATGCCATGAAGCCCAAGGCCTGCAGAACTTTTCTTGCTGTTAACTTGTTCAGTTTTGTTAGTGCCAAGAAGTAAAGAGGAAGTTCTTTTTGTTTTTCTGTAGTCAGGAATGCCATTTGTTTTACTGTGTCCAATTCAGCAAGAATGTCCTTGTCTGGGATGGTATCAGCCTTGACTTTTGTAAATTGACTGTGTATCCCAGTGCTTGTAGCAAGTAAATGACCCTTTGTAAATCTGTTGTCAGCTTGCTTTTGTTGTCCCCTTGTAGCAGGCAGTCGTCCAGGTATGGGTAAATTTGAATTCCCTGTAGTCTGCAATGGCGATTACTGATGCCAGGCATTTTGTGAATACTCTGGGCAGTAGATAAGCCAAAGGGCAATGCTGAGAATTGATAGTGCTCTGATCCTGCAAGAAATCTGAGGTATCTTCTGCAGATTGGTCGAATGGGGACGTGCAGGTATGCCTCCTTGAGATCTAGAGTTACCAGCCAAGACTCCTTGCCCAGCATGGGAAGAAGTTGCTGTAGGGTCAGCATTTTGAATTTTGGGACAATGATGTATGTATTTAAGGTGGACAGGTCGAGAATTGGTCTCCAACTTTTTCCTTTCTTGGAACTAGGAATAGTCTGGAATAGAACCCTTTCCTTGCTCTGCTGTTGGCACTCTTTCCACAGCTCTCATGTTTGCTAACTCCATTATCTGGCGTAGTGCCTCTGTTTTTTGATTTGGAGGTAGATTTGGCATTCCTCTTTTGACTGGTAAAGTGTGGAAGTGAAACCGTAACCTTGATCTATGGTTTGTAAAATCCACTTGTCTTTTGTTATGTAGTGCCAGTTCTTTGAAAATAAGGTTAACTTTCCGCCTAGAGGAGCTGCTATTTGTTCCCTGGTAGGCGGATTTAGGGTTAAGTCACTGTGGTTGTGCTGATGTAGTGGCAGTGGCTGTGTCTGTGCATCTGTTGTTACCTTGCCACTGTCGTCCTCTGTAGGCACCTCCTCTGGATTGGTTTCTGCCTCTGGAACGTCTATTCCTGCCCCTTTGAAATTTTGTGGAGTCAGGAAAGGACCAATTTTTGGCAGGCCAGTTCCTGCTAAACCTTGGGGTTGAACCTGCAAGAAATCTTTAACAGTTTGAACAGATTTTGCCTTTTCTTCCATTTTCTTCATAACCTGCTGGGCAGGTGTACCAAACAAACTTGTCTTGTCCATAGGAGCATCTAGCAACTTAGCTTTAACATGATCCGGTAAAGCTTGTTCCTTTAGCCATGCATGCCTTCTTATCACTGTGCCTGTCATGGCTGATCTAAATGAAGCCTCCAGTGCATCATAGCCACATTTTAAGGAATGGTTGCTAACCTGTTGTATGTTATTTACCATCTCTAATACATATTTCTTATCAAGAGATTCATCAGTGGTTAGTTTTTAGTTAACTGATCAAGCATAAACTCTTGGTATTGTATCATGTGAAACTGACAGTTTAAAGCTCTAGCTGAGAGAGTAGCTGAAGTGTAGACCTTTTTACCCCATCTGTCTAATGACCTTGCTTCCCTTTCAGAAGGAATAGGGTTTTTAGCTGTGGTCGTGGCTACTGCCTTGGGACCCTGGGATATAGTTTCTGGGTCTGCAAGTGGGGCCTTGTAAAGGTGGTGATGAGTATCTGGCACCCTGTAAAATCTGTCTGGTTTGGCAGGGGCTGGGGTAAAGAATCTGGAGCGGAGCAAACATCATTGGAAGCACCAACTTCTACCCAGAGAACAGGAGGTATAGCTAAGGGCCTGTGCTGTGGGAGGTGCAGAAAGGTCCTAAGTCTTTTTCTGGAGTCTGAAAAATCCTGTTGCTGCCATTGGAACTGTTCTCGCATGGCATGCAAGGTTTCCCCAAAGGAGAATTCTTCTGGTGGGGAAGCAGCTGGAATGGATTCTTCAGCATCAGAATCTTCAAAATTGGAGAAGGGAGCCTCTGGCTGGTCAGTTATGTCTGATTCATCCGCAGAATCATCAGAAGACACTGGCTCAGGGGGCTCTGCCCTAGGTCTCTTCTCTGGGGGCTGAGAGGCCCTGTCTGGGTGAGATTGAGATCCTCTAATTAAAGAAATTAAATCTTCTGCCAAAGAAAGCATTTGAGAACTAGAAGAGGGCCTGGATGTGGGGGGTTTAACAGGCACTGTTTTAGTAGTCTTGGCTGCTTTAGCCCTGGCGAAGGCCTTAATGGACATGGCTGCTGGAGGTCTAGTAGCACCACGTGCTGGGGTAGAGACATCCAAGGGGATGGTGTCTGATAAGTCAACCACCGTAGTGGGTAAAATTTCTGAGGTCGATTCAAGAGTTGTAGCAGGGGCCTCAGTTGTAGGAATAGGTTCAGCTGTACTTTGATCAGTTTTCTCGGTTTCGGCCGAAACCGAGACACTTGCGGTTTGCTTAACCATGGTTTCGGCCGAAACCGCGGACCGCGAGTGTCGGTCTTTATCTTTGCGTTTTGGTAGATTGGGTAGTCGGAGGATCCGGCGGCATAATGTACGCAAAATCAGAACCGAAAAACTGTTCTGCAAACTCCGACCGGCGCCTAAGCGTTCGTCGGTTGAAAGAAGCACAGGCCGAACAGGCTGCTACGTCGTGGGCTGGGCCTAAACAAGGCAGACAGTAAGAGTGGAAATCTTTATGAGGTATTTGTTTCCCACAGGTTAAACAATTGTTAACTTTTTCTGACATCGGCTGAGGCAAGAAAGAGTCCCCAACGGGGTACTTAGCTTTAGAAGTCTTCGAAGTAGTATTCGGTAGAAGTAATCTCTGGATCCGACCGACCGGCACTTGCGAACAGCTTCTGCTTCGGGCGCCACGCGGCAAGAAAGACTGAGGAAAATGGCGTCGGCTGATGCTTTTATACCCGAAGACCAGCAGTGATGACGTCGGGTGGAGTGCGACATCAGCCGAAGCCGGACCCGGACTTTGGAATCCGGCCGACTGCAGAGCTGCCTGACGACAGGACAACCCAGTTGTTATGACTGCAGATGCATCCATGAAGGACATCTGACCAATTTCAGTCTTAACCAAAGCAAAATTATAAAGTAGAACAAAAACAGCATGTACAATTAGACACAAATTTAACAAAAAAGGAAACATTAAGTACAACATAGAGAAAATTATATACAACAGCGAAATAGACAAGTAGGTAAGATATGCTATGCATTGTGAGGTTTTCAGTAGAGGTAGCTGGCAAGAGTAGTGGATGCAATGAGAGACTGCAATTAGATTAAGTAATGGGACTACAGAGACGGCAGCAACATTTAGAAAGTCTCTGAAGACAAACTTTTTAACAGTGGACCAAATTTTGAGTCAAACAGTAATAAGCTATAACTAGCTAATCTGGAGAAATATATATGAAGATCCTGTAAACATAAAGATGCTAAATGGATAGAAAGTAAAAGAAAGAATTTGTTTGTGTCTTTCGGCTTTTCCCGGTTAGGGGTCGCCACAGTGGAACTCCAGTCCGCTAATGAAGTAAAAGAAAGAATAAGAAGTTCAAATGTACAACATATGGAATAGGATTAATTAATGGCTAGAGAAAGTGAAACAAAATTAAGAAAAGCTCCTAACTGGAAAACGTCAGGCCCAGATGCCGTACCTAATTTTTGGCTAAAAGTATTAACATCTTTACATAAAGATTTAGCCATGAGTAAGAAAGTACAGTTTTGTACACTTACCATAAATGTAGATGTCAGAGTGTATTCACTGTTGCAGTCCCAACCAATGGGCTATCCGGCTCCTGGTAGCCCTCGATCGGCCAGAATACCAAAGGTAAGTAAAAATTACATCGGCTGTCGTCGGTTGGAAAGGATGTCAGGGCGTCCGATACAAAAGGAGGCAGCCAACGTCACTTCCTCAGTCTTTCTTGCCATAACAGTCAGAAGCCCCCAGAAAACAAGGCTCAAGCCAAAAGCCATTTTGGCAAATAATACCAAATTTAGCCTGTACCTTAGGAAAAGAGAAAAGGTGGAAGGAGGGAGGGAAACCAGGACTGCAACAGTGAATACACTTGAACATCTACGTTTATGGTAAGTGTACACAAGTGTACTATGTTCATCGTGTTTCACTGTTGCAGTCCTAATAAGAAGTTATGTACCTACCATAACGTTCCATGTTAGTTGTCTTCTTCTCGCCTTCTTTCTTGCTGGATGGGTTCGGAGCCGATCCTCGGCTCCGACTCGGCCTATACCAAAGCTCGAGAGCTATTTACCGACGCAAGGCCCTCCCTATATCCCACAATGCTAGGCGTCCAATACCCAGATCTCGTTTGGTAGAGCTAACACCATGGAGACACCTGTCCCAACTATAAGGATTACCTACAGTGGTAACAGAGGGGGACATAACCTAAGAATAGTCCAGTAGAGGAATACGGCCTCAGAAGGATTCTTCTCAGTCTGTCCAGGCTAGGGGGGATGGCGGGTGGGACGCAAGAAAGAAGGCGAGAAGAAGACAACTAACATGGAACATTATGGTAGGTACATAACTTCTTAATGTTAAGTTGTCAATCTCGCCTTCATTCTTGCTGGATGGGACAGCGTCCCTAGCACCTTAGTCCTGGGTGGCTCATCGGAACAGACTCTTGGAGTACAGTGGAACCAAACAGTACAGTTTTGTACCTACCATAAATGTAGATGTTCGAAGATCCACATTGCTGCAGTCCTTACACTTGGGTAGTCCGCTGTCCTCGGTCGGCCCGAATATCAAAGTATAAGGCTGACGTCGGTCAAGGCGCATTTGACTGACATCAGGACGTCAAGGTACAAATGCGCATAACTGACGTCATATCCTCAGTCTTTTCTTGCCCCAGATGTCAGAAGACCCTAAAAATAAAGGTCAAAACCAAAAGACAGCAAACAAACAACCAACCATCCTAGCACTAAAAATATGTACAATATATACAATAAACACCCTATTGACAACCCAACCCACACAACCACCTCTAACTACAGAGGGGAAGGAGGGAGGGTAAATTGGACTGCAGCAATGTGGATCTTCGAACATCTACATTTATGGTAGGTACAAAACTGTACTATGTTCTTCATCTCACATTGCTGCAGTCCTTACACTTGGGTAGAATCCCAAAGCAGAGGTAAGGGAGGATGGCCAAACTATAAGGAAGCAGGAGCTGCCAAAATGCCCTGCAAAACAGCAGTGGCAAAACCAGCCCTGGATTTAGAGTAAAGTGGTAGGTGATAATGCCTAGAGAAAGTATGCACTGAACTCCAAGTAGCTGCCTCCAAAATGTCCTTAGTTGCCACCCCCCTCAAAAAGCTGTCAAGTGGCAGTAGCCCTAGTGGAATGAGGCCTAATCCCAGCTGGAATCTCCTTGCCATGATGGGAATAACAGAAAGCAATGCAAAACCCAATCCATTTAGAAATAGTTTGTTTTGACACAGGCTTGCCCTGAGAACTCAAAGCAAAAGAAACAAATAACTGCTGAGACTGCCTGAACCCTTTAGTTCTGTCCAAATAATATCGCAACTGCCTGTGTACATCTAAAGTGTGCAAAATCTTTTCCCCTTTATTTTGGGGATTTGCATAAAAAGTAGGCAAATGAATAGTTTGGTTTAAAGCCACACTAGAAACCACTTTAGGCATAAAGGAAGGATTAGTACGTAAAGATACCCTATCCTTATGGAAAATTAAGAAAGGCTCAACCGCCATAAGGGCCTGCAACTCAGAAACCCTTCTTGCAGAGGTAATAGCCAACAAAAAGCAGTCTTCCATGATAAAACTTTAATTCAGTAGTAGCTGCAGGCTCAAAAGGTTGTAGAGTGAGTTTCTCCAACACAAAATTGAGATCCCAAGCAGGAGTAGGAGCTCTTCGTGGGGGTCTTATATTCTTTGCCCCTCTAAGAAATTGCTTGAACAAAGGATGAGAAAACAATGGTGGGTCACAATCATAAATTGCTGCAGCATGAACCTTAATAGAAGAGAAGGACAAACCTTTGTCCAGTAACTCAGTAAGATATTGAAGAGCCACACTTAAATTAGGCTCAGAAACATCAAAATCCTTTGCTGCACTCCAAAATAAAAATCTCTTCCATTTATCTGCGTATACTTTCCTTGTACTAGGCCTTCTAGCTTCCAAAATAACATTCAAAACTTGCTGTGGAAGTGGAGGCCCACTATGGTTCAAAACAGAATATGCCAGGCTGTTAGGTGCAGAGAGTGAAGCTTGACATTGAGCAAATAACTGTCCTCCTGAGACAACAGGTGTGGAATCGAAGGCAAAGGCCATGGAGGCTTCCGTACCAGGCTCCTCAGTAATGGGTACCAATGCTGTCGAGGCCAATCTGGAGCTATCAAAATCATCCTTGGCTTGTCTTGTCTGGCCTTTAGTAGTACCTTTGGGAGGAGAGGCAGAGGCGGAAAGGCATACACATGAAGATTGCTCCAATTGAAAGAAAGAGCATCCACTTTCCAAGCTGTGGGATGAAACCTTTTTGTGCAAATCTTTGGCAGCTGGTGTGGAGAAGCGAACAGATCTATGTCTGGAGTTCCCCATGACACTGTCAATTTCTGAAATACATGAGGATCCAATTTCCACTCGTGGGGATCCATAATTTGTCTGCTCAACACATCTGCTAAGGAGTTCTGTGCTCCCGGCAGAAACCTTGCCTGAAGATTTAGCTGTAAACTGAGAGCAGTCTCCCACAAAATCATTGCTTGCCTGCATAGAGGATAAGAATGTGTTCCGCCTTGCTTGTTGATGTACCACATGACAGTTGTGTTGTCTGTTAGAATCAACACCTGCCCTGGGAGAAGTAAATCCTTGAAAGCTATTAATGCAAACTGGACTGCTAACATCTCTATCAAGTTGATATGTAGATGTTGTAGTCTGGCAGGCCACTTGTCTTGTATCCACTTTCCATTCAGATGAGCTCCCCAAGCTTTGTCTGAGGCATCTGTCGTTAGAATTTGACTCGCCTCTGGCCGGGTCACAGAGAGTCCCTTGTTTAGGTGACATTCCTGAGCCCACCACAACAATTCCTTTTGAATGCAAGGTATTATTTGAATGACAGTGTCTAAATCCTGGCAGTGCTGTGTCCATACATTTTTGAGATACCATTGTAGCTTCCTCATATGCAGTTTGGCATTGGGAAGCACCAGAATACAAGATGCCATGAACCCCAAGGCTTGAAGGACTGTCCTTGCAGTCAGCCTGGACTGATGAGACAACTGATGAAAGTAAAGGGAAAGATTCTTTTGTTTGTCCGGGGTCAAAAGGCCATCTGGGATGCTGTATTCAGTCTCACACCCAGAAAGCACATGTCCTGAGAGGGTACTAGACTGGACTTTATTTCGTTCACAGAATACCCCAGGCATCTTAGCACTGCTATCACATAATCCAAATGATGAAGAAGCTCGTCCCTTCCTTGAGCCAGAATCAGGCAATCGTCCAAATAAGGATAGATCTGTATTCCTTTTAACCTGAGGAAAGCTATCACTGGAGCCAGAACTTTCGTGAACACTCTGGGCAGTAGATAAGCCAAAGGGCAATGCAGAGAACTGATAATGAGAAGTCCCAGCTCGAAAACGCAGATACTTCCTGCAACTCAGTCTGATAGGAACATGAAGATAAGCCTCCTTTAGATCCAAAGTTACCATCCAATGATCTTTGCCCAGCAGAGGTAAAAGCTGCTGTAACGTCAACATTTTGAACTTGGGAATGTCCAGATAAGTGTTGAGGATAGATAAGTCCAAAATTGGTCTCCACATGTTCCCTTTCTTTGGTACTAGGAACAGGCAAGAATAAAATCCTAGGCCCACTTCTGGCATAGGAACCGGCTGAATGGCCCCTATTTGGAGTAACAGAGAAATTTGCTTGTGAGCCTCTAGTCTTTGTTGAGGAGGAACGTCTGGCATGCCTTTGAAAGGAGGAAAGGTATGGAAATAAAACCTGTAACCGTGGTGTATGATATCCAATACCCATCTGTCTTGGGTAATTAAACTCCAATTTTCTTTGAAAAGTGCCAACCTTCCTCCCAAAGGTGCTGCCAGACGAGAAGGCTCTGGCAGCTGAAAAGGTAGGTCATTGGGTCTGCTTACGAAAGGACTGACCCCTGCCCTCACCCGAAGACTGTGCAGGAGAACTCCCTGTTCTAGGCCTGAAAGAGCCCTGAGCTCTGCCTCTACCACGTCTAGATCTACCCCTAGACTGGGAATCATAAGAAGGATACGTCCACCCCTTAGTAGGCCAATTTCTACTAAACTTTGGAGGCTGAACCTGCAAAAAATCTTTAACAGTCTGCATAGACTTAGCCTTGTCTTCCATTTTCTTTAAAACTGTCTCAACAGGAGAACCAAACAACACATCAGATTGTAAAGGAGCATCTAAAATCCTTGTTTTAACATGGTCAGATAAATTCTGATCCCTTAGCCAGGCGTGCCTGCGAAGAACTGACCCAGTGGCAGCCACCCTAGACGAGGCCTGTACAGCATCAAAACCACATTGCAAAGAATGCTTACCCACCTGTTCAGAAACATGTACTAAATCTTGTAACTCTTTACAATCAATACCTTCCGCCAGAGCATCAACCTTAGACTTCAATTGTGAAAGGAGATAGTTTTGGTATTTCAACATGTGGAACTGGCAATTCAAAGCCCTCATAGCTAGAGTGGAAGAAGTATAAACTTTCTTTCCCCATCTATCCAAAGCCCTGGCCTCTTTATCTGTAGGAACCGGATTCTTGACAACAGAAGCCTTAACACCTTTAGGCCCCTGACTAACAGTTTCTGGGTCTGCCCTAGGACTCTTAAAAGATACTTATGAGCTTCAGGCACCCTGTAATACCTATCCGGTTTAACAGGAGCAGGAGGCAAAGAATCAGGATTAAGAGAAGCCTCTGTAAAACATCTTCCACCACATCCAAAACAGGAGGTATAGCCAAAGGCCTATGCTGGGGTAAACCAAAATTCCCTAAGCCTTTTCCTGGAATCAGAGAAGTCCTGACCTTCCCACTTAAAATGCTCCCTCATGGAATGAAGAGTTTCTGAAAAAGAAAAATCCTCAGGAGGAGAAGCAGAAGGAGTAGAATCATCCACATCAGAATCAGAATAAGGAGAATACTCCTGCAAGTCTTCAGCAAAGACTCTGAAACATCCGAAGCCTGCTCAAAACTCCCTAGCTCAGGCTCCACCCTAGGTCTCTTATCAGGAGGGGGCAAAGAACCCCTAATCAAAGTAATCAAATCTTCTGCCATTTTAAGCATATGCTTCTTGGGCACAGTTCCTGAAGAACTAGGGGTGACACCAACTGAAGCTAAACCTGGCCTGCCTCTGGGAGAAGCCTTGGAAACAGAAGGAGAGGGCCTAACCACCCTAGGAAGGGAGGGGAGTATAGTAACCTGAGAAGCCCCTTCAGCCTGACCTGCCTCCTGAGAGGCCACATCCTGCAATAACAAAGTCTATCCCTGGCATCCCAAAGAAACCTCCGGTGGAACCACCGGCTCCACCGACACCTCTAAAGAACCGCGTCCGCACGGACGGTTCTTCTAGCCTAGGCTTAACTGCTTTGTCCTTGCGCTTCTTGAAGAAGCGGCCGGAGCATCCGACGGCATTTTATAATTGCACCGCTTCCCGAAGACTAACCTGGCACAATCTAACCTCCTCTTTATAGTGCGCTTATTGAATCTAGCACAAGAGCGACACCCAACAACGTCGTGCTCAGGCCCTAAACAAGGAATACACAAAGTATGATAGTCTCTATGCGGTATCTGTTTCCCACAAGAAATACAATTATTCACTTTTTCTGACATCCGGTAAACCACTGAGGCAAGAAAAAACTAAAATATTCCCCAACGGGGTACTTAGCCAACTTTGACTCGGTCTGAAACTCCGAAATCGAAAAATTTCAGAACGCCAACCGGCACTTGCAATGCTGCTTCTGCATCGGACCATGCGGCAAAAAAGACTGAGGATATGACGTCGGTCATGCGCATTTGTACCCTGACGTCCTGATGTCAGTAAAATGCGCCTTGACCGACGTCAGCCTTATACTTTGATATTCGGGCCGACCGAGGACAGCGGACTACCCAAGTGTAAGGACTGCAGCAATGTGAGATGAAGAACATTCAGCCCGATTCCTGGAGGCCATATCCAACTTGTAATGAGAAATAAAGGTATGAGGAGTGGCCCACATGGCTGCAGCACAAATAGATTCCATTGGGAGCCTTGCTTGAAAAGCTACCGACGTGGCTAACACTCTGGTGGAATGAGCTTTTGGTTTTACGGGGAGTTCTTTGTGTCTTAATTGGTAAATGAAGGATATGATTAAAGCCACCCATCTGAATAAAGATACTTTAGAAACTGGCAAGCCCTGCTTGCCCTCAGCATAAGACAGGAAGAGTTGGTCTGACTTCCTAATTTGTTTTGTCCTATCCAAATAAAAACGTAATTGCCTGTGAACATCCAGAAAGAGCAGCTTTTGTTCAGCTCTGTTTGAATAGTTAGGAAAAAAGACAGGAAGCTCAATAGCCTGATTCAGGTTTGTCTCAGAAGGAATCTTGGGTAAAAAGGAAGGGTTAGTTCTAAGTGAGACTCTATCCTTGTGAAAAAACAAGATAGGGAGGACGAATGCAGAGGGCTTGAAGTTCCGACACTCTTCTAGCTGAGGTGATAGCTACTAAGAAGAGAGTCTTCCAGGAAAGTAATTTTAAAGAACAGGAGGCCGCAGGTTCAAAAGGAGGTAGAATCAGAGAAGATAATATAAGGTTTAGATCCCACGGAGACGGGGGATCTCTAATTGGAGGCCTGAGTAATACAGTTCCTTTGAGAAAGGCTTTACAAAGTTTATGGGACATGATGCTGGTCTCTGACAGTCCAGCATGAAAATTAGCGATGGCAGCCAATTGGACTCTAATGGTGGCAGAAGGGGAGCCTCCTCGAAAGAGCTCTGCCAAAAAATCCAGAACAGTGTGGACAGGGGCTGTAAAAGGATCTATATTCCTGGTCTCTGCCCAGCAGGAGAAACATTTCCACTTACTAGCATAGGTTTTTCTGGTAGTAGATTTATGTGAAGAAAGGATGATTTCACGTACTGGTTGAGAAATCTGTGGAAGCCTGGCTAAGGTTGGAAGTGGACCAACCAAGCTGTGAGGTTGAGAGACTGAAGGGATTGGTGCAGCCCGCCCGACTGATGGACCAACAGGTCCGGCACTGGGTCCAGACTCCAGGGCTGCTCCAACAGATGACGATGCAGGAACGGGAACCAAATTTGTCGAGGCCAGTAAGGGGCAATGAGGATCATCCTGGAACCCAAAGTGGTCGCTTTCTGAATCAGTTTGGGAATTAAGGGAAATGGAGGGAATGCATACAGAAGACCCCAGGGCCAATCGTGGACTAGAGCATCTCTGGGGGAATGGCCGGGGAGGGGGAATAGAGTGAAGAAGTCTTCGCACTTGCTGTTGAGAGGGGTTGTGAAAAGGTCGCAGCAAGGTTGACCCCATCTGTGGAAAATCTTGTCCGCTACTGATTGATTAAGAGACCACTCGTGAGGCATGAGAATGGCTCCACTCAGCCTGTCTGCTATGACGTTGGACTTCCCGGGGATGTGCGTTGCTATCAGAAACCGTTGGGAAGAGATCGCCCACTGCCAGAGTCTGAGTGCTTCTCGACATAAGGGGTAGGATCTGGTTCCGCCCTGCTTGTTGATGTACCACACTACAGACATATTGTCTGTTTGAATTGCAATAGTCCCGATAGGTAGAGAGTCCTGAAGAGCTTGCAATGCTAAAAGTACCGCTCTCATCTCCAAGACGTTTATATGCAGGTGGTATTCTAGGGGCTGCCAAGTGCCCTGGACAGTCCTGGCCTGAAAATGCCCCCCCCCAACCCGATCAGGGAGACATCCGTGGTCACCGTGGCAACAGGAGAAGGAAGAACAAACGGTCTGCCCTGGAGAACTGTAGGGGAGACCATCCACCAAGCCAGGTGGTCTTTGCATGTTTGAGTGATCATTATTCTGTGGGACATTGGGAGCTGTTGAAAGGACCATTGGGTAAAAAGCATCCACTGAAGGATCTGCATGTGGAAACGAGCCAGGGGGACTAGAATGATCGCTGCCGCCATAAGACCCAATGTTTTTAGTACAAATCTGGCCTGAATCGTCTTGCACTTTAGTAGTACTTGCACATTTCGGCGAATGTCTGATATTCTGTCTGGAGGAAGTTTTGCAGACAGATCTTTTGTGTTTATTTCTGCGCCTATAAATGTTATAGATTGACAAGGCGCAATGCAGACTTTTCGAAATTTATTGATATACCTAGCTCGGAGCAAGTCTGAATGGTATAGTCCCTGGCTCGCAGAAGTTGATGCCTGGTGGAAGCAGTAAGGAGACAGTCGTCGAGATATGGAAACACCTGGAATCCCCGTCATCTCAGGTGAGCCATAGCCACTGCCATGCATTTGGTGAACACCCTGGGGGCTGTGGTGAGACCAAACGGCAGGGCTTTGAATTGATGGTGACTGGCTCCCAGCCGGAAGCGGAGAAACCTTCTGGAGCGCCTGTTCATTTTGATATGGTAGTACGCATCCTGAAGGTCTATAGAGCACATCCAATTGTCCTGACCCAAAAAGGGTAGAATGGACTGAAGCGTGACCATCTGGAACTTTGTTCTTTGGATAGACCTGTTCAGTCTGCTGAGATCCAGAATAGGTCTCCAGTCCCCTGTCTTTTTCGGTACCAAAAAGAACTTGGAGTAAATTCCGGATTGGGACTGGCTGGATGGCCCTCTTTTTTAGCAGTTTTGAAATTTCTAGTACTGCTTGATCCCCTAGCGCGGGTGGGACATCTGGAAGGGATCTGTTTCTTTGTACAGGGGTGTGGACGAAGGGAATTTTGTAACCCTCGGATATGACAGACTGTACCCATTTGTCTTGTATGAGGAGCTGCCAGGTTTCTGGGTACAGTGACAATCTTCCCCCGACTGCCTCCGAAGGTGGACAGTCGGGCAGCCCCTCAGGGGTGCTGGAAGGGTTTGTCAGAGAAAGATTCCCTGCTACCCTGATTCTGCGGACTCCCTCTGCCCCTCAGGCGGCATCTATTATTGTTCCCTCCTCTGCCCCTGGAGGGAAACTCGCCACGTGCATCAGGTAGGACTCCCTGGGATTTGCGAAACCACATTTTTCCACCCTTTTGACCTTTCGGGTATGGTCTAGACGGAGTAGAAAAACGGACTCCCATGGCAGAGAGAGTCTTGCCTTCCTGCTCGCACCTGGTAAGTGTATCCTTCACCTGTGGTCCGAACAAAGCTGAACCATCGAAGGGGGTGTTGGTGAAGGACGCCTTAAAGGGGTCAGCAAAGTTGCACAACCACATCCAGGCATGTCGTCTCAAGGCTACACCTGTGCCTGCAGCCCTACTCACCCCATCGGCTGCATAAGAAATGAGCCGCATGGAGGAGTTAACTATGGAGTTAATGGTTGCCAGCTGGGAGTTAATCTTTTCCTGAGAGCCCACAGCAGATGGATCCTGAAGGGTATCACCCAATTCCTTAAGGATATCCCTTTGAAGGAGGGTGAAATGGCACAGGTAGTTCAGCGACCGCATGGAAAAGGTCGCTGAAGAAAACATCCGCTTCCCGTACCTGTCCATTGTCCTAGATTCTTTATTAGGTGGATGGACAGGGACAGAAGGATCAGCCAACTCCTTCCTACTGGCTGCTGCAACCACCATGGCATCAACAGGGACACCCTTCGTAAGAAACTGTTTGTCAGACGGGGCTGTAATAAACTTTGTGGGCCTACGGGGAGTTGGTTCCACTGTGTCCGGGGCCGTCCACGCCTTCCGAGCCACCACTTCCATGAGTGGGTCGAAAGGCGGAGACACCCAGGAGGTGGAGGGGCGAGAACCAAACGCATCCAGGTACACAGACTCGTCCTCGGAGGGGTTAAGGGCAGTCCAGTTCCCCCTCTGCCTAAGGATCTCAAGGATGTCTGAAAAGGAGACATCCTCAGAGGGGGACCTTGGGGACCCTTCCGAATCCTCCAAATCTGTGTCTGAGGTGACTGACTCGGGGGAGTCAACATGTTTCCTCTTACATTTTCTCTTCTGAGGGGGCTCCTCTGAATGATCAGGGGAGGCCTCGGAAGAGGAAGACACAAGCAATGGGGCAACCTGGAGCGTCTGTTCTCCACGCTTGGGGTCAGGAGGGTGAACAGAGACCGATGTAGGCACCATGGGGGGAGGAGCCGAAGGAGCCGATCGTGGGTCCGACCCAGTAGTCAGTATGCTCCACATGACCTCGAAGGCACCCCTATCGGGCAGAGAGGAAGGTCCCCGCTCCGAAGAGATGAGAACCCCTCCCGGCACCGACAGTGACGGCTCCGAGGCCGATGTCGGGGCCGAGCTCACCTGCGCCAAGGCACCGTGAGGGAGAATGGGGTCGGACAAGGGTCTGACGCCACTCGCCCCCTCGGTGCAGACGAGGGAGTCTCGGCGCCCGGATCCCTCCATGGACAGAACCAATGAAGAGATTGGAGCCGACGAAGGAGCCGAAATGTGTGGTATCGGCTCTGACGTACCGACGATTCGAGCCCCAACGAGCTCCGGCTCTGAACATAATGGAAGTGTCGGAGAAGGAATTGTTGAAGATGCAGGGATAGCCGCAGTCTGTTGAGAAGGGCTAGACAACATTTGGGCAAGTGCCTGCGACTTTAGGAGTCTACTGACCACCCTCTCGAGGTCGTGATCAGAAAGCCTGGAAGACCGAGAGGAATGTGACCTATGGCTCCGCTCCGACTGTAGTAATGGAGATCTCGGAGCCGAACGAACAGACTCCAAAGAGGGAGATCTCGAGCGTTTTCGGCTCAGAGAAGGCTCCGACACTACAACAGGAGCCGACTGAGATCTCAAAGTGTCGGTTCCAGCCGGAACAGACGAGGAGGCAGTAGATCCACTTGGCGACGGCTCCGAACAGGGAGCCGATGGTTTGGCGGACTTGGAGGGTTTACCCGACGAAGGCTTAGTCGGAAACCCTTCAGGCTTAAGTAAGCCCCTCAAAATAAGTTTGTTCCTACGCTCCTGCAGGACTCTCGGACTGAAGGCATGACAGACCGAACAAGAGTCCTGCAGATGTAGGGGCCCAAACAATACACAAAAGAAGTGTGACCGTCTGTCAGAGACATCTTATGACAGCACGAGTCACACTTCTTGAAACCTGAGACCTTAGTATCCTTAGACATAATGACACTATAACAGGGTACCAAGGAAATAAGTAACTAGTGCCTAACTCACTACACACACACACACACACACACACACACACACACACTAGAACTAACACTACAATAATATAGTAGTAATAAGAGTAATAATACTGCTATAAAATATACAATTAACAAGACTAGTAGAAATATAAATATATATAAGAAAAAACTAACTCTACCCTAAAGGGTGGGGGAGGGGGGAGAAACTCTGAAAACTACTAGCAAAGAGAGTTTCTAAATGGGATTTCTCAAGGGATCAGAAAGGGGACACTAAGAGAAATATATCTAACAAGAAAATAGCTATTTATATATAAATAAACTTAGTAAAAAAGTTTTATAAGACCTGGAGCCGGTAAAAACGCAACCTCGTAGCTGAAGCGGCAAATGAGATCTGGGTATTGGACGCCTAGCATTGTGGGATATAGGGTGGGCCTCGAGCCGGTAAATAGCTCTCGAGCTTTGGTATAGGCCGAGTCGGAGCCGAGGATCGGCTCCGAACCCATCCAGCAAGAATGAAGGCGAGATTGACAACTTAACATCAATGGGTTATTTACCAAAGCCCAGAGAAAAGGGAGGAAGAACCAAGAGACTCAAGGATTGCAGATAATGCCCTGCAGAACAGCAATGGCAAACCCTGCCCTGGCTCTTGAAAACAAAGGCAAATTATAATGCTTTGTGAAAGTATGAACAGAAGACCATGTGTCAGCCTCCAAAATGTCTTTAGTAGGGACACCCCTTAAAAAGGCTGCAGAAGTGGAAGCTGCTCTAGTTGAGTGGGTCTTAACCCCTTGAGGAGGAACCTTGCCATGAAAGGAATAACAAAAAGTAATACAATGTGCAATCCATTTAGAAATGGTTTGCTTAGAAATAGCCTTGCCCTGTGCTCCAGGGGCAAAACTGACCAATAACTCTGCTGATTTCCGAAGGTCTTTAGTCCTGTCCAGGTAAAACCTGAGCTGTCTATGCACATCAAGAGAATGTAGGATTCTTTCACCTCTATTTCTAGAATTACGAAAGAAGGTAGGAAGGTGTATGGACTGATTAAGAGTCAGGCTAGAAACCACCTTAGGCATAAAAGGAGGGGTTGGTTCTGAGAGAGACCCTATCTGCATGGAAAATAAGAAAAGGCTCCACAGCCATCAAGCATGCAGCTGCGGAACCCTCCTTGCTGAAGTTATAGCCAAGAGGAAGGCAGTCTTCCACAAGAGAAACTTTTGAGCCAGCTGCCACTGCAGATTTAAAGGAGAAAGAGTGAGTTTCTCTAGAACAAAATTAAAATCCCAGCTGGAGTAGGTGCCTTTCTGGGAGGTTTTAAGTTGCAAGCACCTCTGAGAAACATTTTCATCAGGGGATGAGAGAAAATGGGTTGTTCAAAAGAACAAATGAGCAGAAATGGCTGAAGCATGGATCTTGATAGAGGAAAAAAAGAGAATCTTTCCCATTTGCCAGCATAAGACTTCCTAGCACTAGGAAGTCTTATGCTATAGAGCGAAGCCTCTTATTGGCTTAGCTATTCTCTATCCCAGGATGCACCACCACTACTTCCCCAGATCTTGTTTGTCTGCATTCATGCACACACACATAACTTGTTCATATAACATTGCCAGATGTTTCAAGATGAAACAATAGAATTCGGACCGTCCGATCTCTTCTGATCTCCAAGGCAGGGGGAAGGAGGGTGGGTTATTAGAATGTGGCGAGATGGATCCCAAACATCTAAAGTTATGGTGAGTACATAACTAAAAGATGTTATGTGATCCTATCTCGCCTACATTCAGTACTGATGGGACAGCGTCCCTAGCACCTAAATCCTGGGTGGCTCACTGGAAAACACTCCTGAGCACTGTGGAACCAAATGAAGCTCGCCCCCGGGATGCCACATCCAATTTGTAGTGGGAAATGAAAGTGTGCGGGGAAGACCACGGAGCCGCAGCACAAATGTCACTAATGGCAAGCTTAGAATGGAATGCTATTGAAGTAGCCATAGCTCTTGTAGAGTGAGCTTTGACAGAGGTCGTAAGCTCTTTATTAGAAGAGGAATAAGCTTGACTAATACAGTCCCTGATCCATTTGGCAATAGTGACCTTTGTGACGGCTTTGCCCAATTTATTATCGAAAAGGACACAAACAATTGATCTGTTTTCCTTGTTTGTTTGGTCCTGTCTAAATAAAAACGCAATTGCCTGTGGACATCCAATGTGTGGAATATGTATTCCGCTTTGTTTGAGTACTTTGGAAAGAAAACTGGAAGTTCTAATGACTGTTGCAGGCAAAAACTGGAACAAACTTTAGGGACAAAGGATGGATTAGGCCTGAGAGATACTCTATCTTTGTGAAAAACCAGGTACGGTGGTTTTACAGATAGAGCTTGAAGCTCTGAAACCCTTCTGGCCGAAGTAATCGCGACCAGAAAAGCAGTTTTCCAAGACAGAAATTTCAAATCACATGTTGCTGCCGGTTCGAAGGGGGAGGAGGTTAAGGCACGTAACACCACATCGAGATCCCACGGAGGAGCAGGATGAGAAATCGGAGGGCGTAAAAGCGCAGCACCTTTCATGAAGGTTTTACACAATCTGTTGCTCATTAAAGGTGGGTTTATAGATTCATGAAAATTGGAAATAGCTGCCAATTGGACCTTGATGGTAGAGACTGAAGAACCTTGATTGAATAGGGAAGTTAGAAATTTTAGGACTTCCGATACAGGAATAGTGATGGGATCCAGACCCCGGAGTTGAGCCCAAATAGCAAATCTCTTCCATTTGCTAGTATACAATTTCTTAGTGGCAGACTTGTGGGTTGAAGATAAGATATGTATGACTTCCGGGTCTAAGGTATGATTCCTGACTATAGTCGGAAGAGGAGGAGCCAAGCTGTTAACTTCAAAGTGTGAAGGGACTGGTGGAGTAGTCCCGACTGATGAATTAATAGGTCTGGGATCTGATCCAGGAACCATGGACCGTCCAGTGCATATTTCCGAAGATAGGGGAACCATACCTGACGAGGCCAGTAAGGAGCAACTAAGATCATTTTGCTCCCCAAGTGAGACGCCTTTTGAATCACTCTGGGAAGGAGGGGAACTGGGGGGAAGGCGTATAGCAAGCCGGTGGGCCAAGGATGGGCTAGTGCATCCATAGGACTCTCCCCTGGAGCTGTAGTGAGGGAGAAGAACTTTCTGCACTTCGCGTTCAGTGGGGTTGCGAAGAGGTCGCAACAAGGAATTCCCCATTTGCTGAAGATCTGAGT
The DNA here is from genome assembly GCF_019279795.1 of Protopterus annectens. NCBI lineage: Eukaryota > Metazoa > Chordata > Ceratodontiformes > Protopteridae > Protopterus > Protopterus annectens. Next base: position 93,820,730 of record NC_056738.1, on the reverse strand, counting down.
TGTCACTGCATTGTTCAGAGACCACTCGTGAGGAGAGAGGATAGTTCTGCTCAGTCTGTCGGCTATCACGTTGGATTTGCCAGGGATATGAGTTGCTATCAGAAAACGTCTGGTCACCACTGCCCATTCCCAGACTCTCATGGCCTCTCTGCAAAGAGGGTAAGATCTGGTTCCTCCCTGCTTGTTCAGATACCAGACCACTGACATGTTGTCGGAGTGAACGGCAATTACGCCCTGAGGGAGGTAATCGTGGAGGGCTTGTAGAGATAGAAGCACCGCCCTCATTTCAAAAATGTTGATATGAAGAAGACTCTCTTCTGAATGCCATTTGCCTTGGACTGACCTGCCCAGGGAATGCCCCCCCCACCCCATCTGGGAGGCATCCGTAGTCAAAATGGCCATAGGAGGAGGTGGAACAAAGGGTCGACCCTGATCCAGATTGGAGGGCACCAGCCACCAGCGAAGGTCCCGTTTGCAGGTTTCCGTGATCCGTATGAGGTGACTGAGCGGGAGATCCTGAAAGGACCACTGTGTCGAAAGAAGCCACTGGAGAATTCTCATATGCAACCTTGCTAGGGGGACTAGAAGAACAGTGGCCGACATAGATCCCAATAGCTGCAGGACCATCCTGGCTGGAGCTTTGGATCTGAGAAGCAAGGTTCGGACTTGAGCCTGTATGGTTTGTATCCTTTCTGTAGGAAGATAGACCCGCATTCGGTTTGAGTCTATCTCTACTCCGATTAATCTTATGCGTTGAGATGGCAGCAACACAGACTTTGGCCAATTGAAGGTGATTCCAAGGGAAGTGCCTAGTGATATTGTGGCTTGTAGGTTCTGCAATAGTAGACGCCTGGAGGTGGCAGTTAGGAGCCAGTCATCCAGATACGGAAACACCTGGAATCCTAGACTCCTTAGGTGAGCAGTCACAACCGCCAAACATTTGGTGAACACCCTGGGGGCTGTGGTGAGACCAAAGGGCAGCGCGCGGAACTGAGAATGACTGTCTCCTAGGCTGAAGCGCAAATGTCTTCTGGACGCCTGATCTACCAGAATGTGGTAATAGGCGTCCTTGAGATCTATGGAGCACATCCAAACACCTTTCTCCAGCAGTGGGAGAATGGATTGTAAGGTGACCATTCGGAACTTGGACTTTTTGACTGAACGATTTAGAATGCTGAGATCCAAAATGGGCCTCGTCCCCAGTCTTTTTTGGCACCAAAAAGAATCTTGAGTAAGTCCCTAATCCGATCTGGTCTGCGGGGACCGGTTGGATGACTCCTTTTCGAAGCAGCTTTGAGACTTCTAAGGCTGCAATTTCCCGTTGACTGGGTGGCGGGTCCGGGATTTTCTTGGACGGAGGTGGGGAGTGAGAAAAAGGGATGGCGTAACCTCCGGCGATAATTCGAAGCACCCATCGGTCCTGAGTGATACCTTCCCAGGCTTTTAGGTGCCTCGAAAGCGACCCCGACTGGCTCCGGAGCTGCACAGTCGGGCAATCCCTCAGGGATTGTGGAAGGCTGAAGAGCCACGAAAGGACTCGCAGTCTCCAGTGTTGCGGGGGCCTCTGCCGCCTCTGGGACAGCGTCTTCCAAAAATTTCCCCTCCTCTGCCTCTAGAAGGGGATCGTCCTGCTGAGGGATAAGACTTCTGGGATCTACGGAACCACATTTTCCCTCCTCTTTTAGCCTTGGGATAAGGCCGAAGGGAGTGGAAAATCGTGCCCCTGACAGTCAAAGTCTTACCTTCTTGCTCTTGGCGGGTCAATGTGTCCTTTACCTTGGGTCCAAACAAAGAGGACCCATCAAAGGAGCGTCGGCAAAGGAAGACTTAAAGGCTTCCATAAAATGACACATGCGGAGCCAGGCTTGCCTCCGTGAGCAATACCGTACCCGCTCTACTCGCCCTCGGCCGCATATGAAATGAGCCTCATGGACGAGTTTGATATCGATGACAGCGTAGCCAACTGAGAGCCAACCGTCTGGGCCAGCTGCTCAGGTAGGTTACCCAAGAGGGTATCTGAAAGCTCCTTGATCAGATCCCTCTGAAACCTGGTGAAGTCCGTTAAAGAGTTCAGGGACCTTAAGGTAAAGGCCGCTGAACTGAGGGTGCACTTCCGCCGATCCATGCTCCTAGACTCCTTATTAGGAGGATGGACGGACGTCGAAGCCTCTGCTACATCTTGTTGGGTAGCAGATGCCACCAGCAAGGCATCTACAGCCACACCTTTTGTCAAAAACTCCTTCTCTGGGGGTGCTGATAGGAACTTATTTGGGCGAGCAGGCACCGGTTCCACAGACTCTGGATGTTCCCATGCCCTTCGACAGATCAAATCTAGGAGCTCGTCGAAGGGCGGAGACACCCAGGAGGCGGAGGGCTGAGCCCCGAAGGCCTTAAGGAACACCGACTTGTCAGCAGAAGGGGGTTTGGAATGCCAGCCGCCTCGTTGTTTGAGGGCTTCCAAGATGTCTGCAAAGGAGACATCATCTGAGGACGACTTAGGGGACCCCTCTGCATCATCAAGATCAGTGTCTGACGTGACAGACTCATCGGGGGAGTCGACGTGCTTCCTCTTGCACGATCTTTTCCTTGGGGGTTCCTCTGAAGAAGCTTCAGAGGGACCTCCAGGAGGGGGGGAACCCCCAGTGGGGGTGACTTCAGGCCCCGGGGCTCCGCTGTCTAAGGACAGGGGGACTGCCAAAGACCCAGTCTCCGTATGTAGGGAAGGTGCTGGTGAGACCGTGGCGGTAGCCAAAGAAGATTTGGCTAACGCACTCCTCATGGCCCTGAAGGCCGGACCACCAGAATCCTGGGAAGGTCCAACCCCCGTGGCCACAACAGTAGACAGTACCCCCGCAGCAGATGCACCGAGAGGAAGGCTCGGAACCGAAAACATCAGTCCCAAAGCGTCCCCCCCCGGGGCCGACAGAGGAGGTCCGTGTACCGAACTCCGACTCGAGAGCCGGGGTTGGAGTAAGGGTCGGGGCCGACCCGAAAACCTCCATCGGCTCCACCAGCACCGGCTCAAACGGTGGCAAGGCTGTTGGAGGAGGAACCAGAACTACAGGGTGGGCCATCGTCTCCGAAGCCGAATGGGCTGTAGCCGAAACTAATTTCTGGAACACAGGAGACTGAAACAGTCTTAGGAGCACCCTGTCAATGTCAGAATCAGACATCTTGGAAGATCTAGAGGAAACCGATCGGGTCCGAACCGACTTCTCCATCGGCTCCAAAGGACTGGGGGACCGGCTCCGAATGGACTCAACCAGTATCGGTGCCGAGGGAGATCCCAAAACAATTTCCCTCGGTGCCGAGGAGGGCTTCGGCGCCGAAGGGGAAGAGTCTGAGCCGGCAACCCTCATCGGCTCCAAAATCAGTGGAGCCGATGAAGGTGACCCGCCTCTCGAAGCCCCAGTCATCGTCTCCGAAACCAGAGGAGTCGAGACTGTGGGCATCGAGGCAGACCGTTCCGCCCTCGGCTCCGAAGCCCGTGGAGCCGATGGAGAAGCCTGCCTGGATTTCTTAGTAGTCGGTTCCGACGGGCTGGTCGGAGCCGACGCTTTCTTTTTCTTAGTTAGAGAGGATGAGGAAGATAAGGCCTCCTCGAAGGAGGGTTTAATCAGCCCTTTCAAGATTAATTTATTCTTCCTCTCTTGGAGGACCCTAGAGGAAAAGGCGTGACACACGCTGCAGGACTCCTGTAGGTGCTTGGCGCCTAAACAATATACGCACGAGGAGTGATCATCGGTTATAGACATTTTATAATTGCACCTCGTGCACTTCTTGAACCCTGAGGGTCTATGTTCTTTGGACATAATGCCTCTAAAACAGTCACTATAACAGTGGAAAAAATCACTATCTAGTCAGAAAAACAAAGATTTTAAACAACAATATAAATTTTTTTTTTTTTTTTTTTTTTTTTTTTACGATAGGTCAAAAATTAACCAGTACAATACAAATATCACAAACACCAAAAAGGAGGGCCAAGAACCCTCTAACTTAAACAGGTACTTGACCTCCTTAAAAAAAGAGAAACTTGCTAAGGAATAGGGGAAGGCCCCTCTAACTTAACCGGGAAACCTTTCCCTAAACAAACACACAAATTTACCACAAAATTATACCAAAAAACACGCGTACAACAACAATAGCTGTTAAAACAGCTTTTGGGTAAGAATAGAGAATTTCCTGACAGGAAAACTTTAGAAAAAAACAGCACTTAGCTCAGCCAAGTTTGAGACCACGTCCTAGCTTGTAAGCGGCAAACGAGATCTGGGGGATTAGTGGTGGTGCATCCTGGGATAGAGAATAGCTCAGCCAATAAGAGGCTTCGCTCTATAGCATAGCATGCCGAGTCGGAGCAGAGGATCGGCTCCGAGCCCCATCAGTACAGAATGTAGGCGAGATAGGATCACATAACATCATCTATTTATATACACACCCCAAACAGGAAAAACAATACTCCTCCTTAAGAGCAAACCTGCAAGTTATCCTAATAACTATAACTTGCCTTCCGAAGATGTATAAACTATACAATGGAACTGATGCCGACAGAGTCAATTAGAAGAAAACTCAATCATGGCAATTGAACAAAAGGGTAACAAAAGAAAGTAATATGGAACAAAGGATCATTTGCATTTAAATAAAGTCACAATAGAGTACTGTAAAAGGGGGAAAAATCTAAGTATGACATGGATAGATTACAAAAACATATTTGACAGCATCCCATATTCATGGATAAAATAGTGCTTACAAAGTACACTCTACACTGATTGATTACATTACAGCAACCATGAAACAGTGGCAAACCCCTATGCAGTTTAGCCATGACAAAGGACAATGAATTTTTATCTGTAGAATAATTCAAAGGGGGGATATTCCAGGGTGACTCGGTCAATGCTGCTCTTTTGTTTTGCCCTTAACCCATTAAGCTGTCTACTTAGATTAGTTCATGGCTACAATTTGGTTCCCAGAAAACAACAAAGCGTAAGGACTTATCTTCTTTTTGTGGATGATTTAAAACTGTATAGTTTGTCAGAGGAAGAAGTGAAAGCACAACTACAAGAGGTCAAAACTTTCTCAGATGGTATAAGAAAGTCATTTGGTCTTGATAAATGTGCAAAAGCAACCTTTAAAGCAGGAAAGTTGCAGCACCAAGAAAATCAGTTTGGGACAGGAATGTGATATAAAAGAAATTGTGCAAGAGGAAGTGTAGAAATATTTGTGAATTGATGAATGATCAACAATAAAACATGAACAAATGTGAATAAAACGTAGTAAGGAATATTTTAGTAGACTAAAATTAATACTGAAAACAGCTCTGACATCTAGGGGCAAAGTCCAAGCTATACACCAAAGTTTTGTTTTTGTCCTAACTTACAGTTTTGGACTGACTGACTGGCCCCAAAATGTGCTGGATCAGCTGGACAAGAAAACAAGAAAAATGCTTCATACTTCTCAAGTGATTTATAATATAAAAGATTATATTTCCCATTCTGAAGGAGGTATGGAGTCTCCTTGAAACTGATAACATGTATAGATCTGCAATCACAAGACTGCATACATATCTGCTGACCTCACGAGTTCCAAACATAGTGAAAATTTTAAAAGAAGAAGAGAATAAGCCTTAGAGGACTTCCCTGCTTAGGCAGAAGCCTATCGTTGTCAAGCAGGATTAGAAATCAAATCAGAAGCAGATACAAATCAGGCAGCAAATGAATGTGCCAAAAAACAAAAGAAAGAATATAAGGTGAAGGACAGGATGAGAAGGCAAGAGATGTGGAAAATGCATAAATATAACTGCAAGTAGAAACTCTTGGAACAACCTCATGTCGATCAGGACCAAACATAAGAATGGTTAAGAACAGGTGAATTTTTTATTTATTTATTTTACATCTGTTGACCGGGATAGTCCGACTGGATACTTGTCCATTTTCAGAGGAGGCCCGGGGAAAACGCTCCATACACAGAGAAAAACCATTACATTAAATAAATTAAAGCACTGTTACAGATACAATACATAGAATAAAAGTAATTAATTCTGTTATATATAGATTTGTTATACAGTAATAATTAGGAAGCAATGCAGGGGTGACCAAAAGACCTCTTTAGCACATGTTTATATTGCCAGAGTTAGTCAGGATTAGAGCAAGGACATAGCCATTGCCTTTTAAAGTACCGTTTTAGATTTTTTTTTTTTGAATTGGGTTAGAATTAGAACGGGTTCTGAAGTAAGCTCAGCAGGAAGGGAGTTCCATATTTTGCCAACAGAGGTGGGCATGTATATAGTCTCCAGAGGAGTTGTTGCTTGTGAGGGTTTGGACTAGTAATTTGTTGGGTGAGCGAAGTGTCTTGAGGTTGCTGTAAGGGGTGATAATCTTTGTAAGTACGGGTGTGTTTTCAGGTTGGTAGAGAATTTTGTGTGCTACTATTAGCTGATTGTACTGAAGTTAGATAGGCAATTCCACCCTAGATTCTTTAGGTTTAGACAGTGGTGCATTCTGTACGCTGCTCCAGTGGCAAATCTGGCAATATGATTAAAGCAGCTAGAGAGTTTATTAAGGTCAGACTTACTCAAGTTCGTGAAGAGAGGGGATGCATAAAGGAGGGTGGAAAATAGATGCGTATGGGCAATTACCGTCCTAGCTAGTGGAGTGAGGAAAGGTTTGATCTTGTATAGTGAGCCAAGTTTTTTATTAACTTTAATAGGTTGATTAATATGCATGTCAAACTTGACGTTATCACCAACTGTTACACCTAAGAGTTTGTTACAAGGATCTGGGACAATGACAGTGTCAATGTTAGATTTTATAGTAAAGGTTGGAGCAGAAGCTTTACGAGTGGGGGAGAAAAGCAGTAGCTTCGTTTTGTTAGGATTTAATAGGAGACATTGATTACAGATCCAATTTTCTACAGTATTAAAAACATTTTGGGATAGAGTCTGCAGACAAAGGGGAGGTGGCAGAGCAAATCAAAGTGGCGTCATCTGCATACTGAATGCAGGTGGCTGTTGGGATGACTGGTGTACAGGTCATTAATAATGATAGAAAATAATAGGGGTCCTAATATAGAGCCCTGAGGGACCACAAGGGTGATAGGTAGAAGGGAAGATGGTTTGTTCTGCCATAGTACAGCCTGTTGTCTACCACTCAGATAAGATTTGAACCATTGGATAGCCTGGATATTTAGGGGAATAGTTTTAAGTGTGCGTATGAGTATTTGGTGGTTGAACATGTCAAAGGTTTTGGAGGGATCAAGAAAGAGCAGAAGAAAGCGGATTGTTGTTTTGGTTTTGATTAATAACATTGGAGAAGGAGAGGAGGGCTGTGGTTGTACTGTGGAACGATCTGAAACCATGCTGAGAGTTAGCCACGAGACTGTGCTGAATGAGATGGTCAGGAGTTGTTTACGGATGTACTTCTCCATAATTTTAGCCAGGGGTGACAAAATAGCTATAGATCTGTAATTCGACAGTTCAGTGGAACTGCCTCCTTTGTGGAGTGGAATAACATGGGATGTCTTCCAGATGGAGGGGATAGCGGCTTCCGATATAGTTCTATTGATCAGGATAGAGATCAGGTAATGCTATGGCATCTGCAGCTTTTTGTAGATACTCAGCTGGGAGGCGATCTGCTGCAAGGGTGGTAGGTTTTAGTTTCTTGATTAGGGCACGGATAAGTGATGTGGAAACTGGTTGAAAGTTAAAGGGGAGTTGAGAACTAGATGTGGCTGCGTTAGGACTTGGGCATCTGGGAGAGTTGGTTAGCTAGTGACTGGATAGTTTCTGTGAAGAAACTATTAAAGGAATTGGCAACATCTTCCGAAGGTTTTTGGATGGTAGCTGAGGGGGTAGGAGTTGTGCACTGCCCTGGGTAAATAAGTTTATTTATGCCTGCCCAAAAAGTTTGCAGATTGTTTTAATGCTTCTGTTGTAAATGGCAGTAAAAGTTTTTTTTATCTACAGTGGTATATTTTTAGTGTTGTTCCTTAGTTGTCTAAATCCAAGTTGATCTAAGGGGATTTTGTGGTACGCCAAGTGATCCAAGCTTGGTTTCTAAGTAAGATCTTTTCTCTGGTTTCTTTTGAAAGCCATGGAGCAACTTTTGCTTTAGTTCTTATAGAACGTGCAGGTGCATGGGTATCAAGGATGGCTAGGAATTTGGTGTTAAAATATAATACAACTTTTTCCAGTGGTAGATGTTTTAGGACTGCCCAATTACATGCTTGGAGTTCATTTTGGAAATTAGCGGGGTTAAAGTTTTTGTTGTTTCCAATTGCTTTGTAAGTAGGTTGGGGGGGGGGGTGTCAGTCTTATGCCTGATTATATACGTAAGAAAATGGTCACTTATGTCTTCAGGTCGGGTACTGGCCCTATACATGTGGGGATGGCTATTAATGAGTATCCAATCTAGGATACTATCTTTGTTGTTAGGTTTACTGATCCTAGTAGGAGAGGATATGACCTGAGTAAATCATGCATTTGAACACCCTGTGAGCTGTTGAGGCCAAAAGGCAGTGCTCAGAACAGTTAGCAGCTGGCTCCCAGCTGAAAGTTCAAGCATCTTCTGGAGCACCAGCTCAATTTGATATAGTTGGTGTTGTGTCTTTCGGCTTTTCCCGGTTAGGGGGTCGCCACAGCGGAACTCCGGTCCGCTAATGACTGGCAGTAGATTTTTACGTGGCGAGTTGCCGGCCCAGACGCACAACCTTCAATGAAGGTATGCCCATTCACACATGTCTCCACACAGATAAAAATCTATCAAGCACATCCTTTCATAGCACAGGTAAAATGGACTGAACTGTGACCATCTGGAACTGTGCATTTTACATACTGGTTTAGTTGGCTGAGATCAAGAATTGGTCACAGGTTCCCCATCTTCTTTGGCACTAAAAAGAATCTTGAGTAAGTTCTGGATCTCTGGGGAGGACTTTCTGGACAACTCTTTCTAGTAGTTTTTCTATTTCCAAGGCGGTAGCTTTCCTCTGATTTAAAAACCAAAAGATGAAAGATTAATACTGGTGGCCCAGGACTGTGTAGTACGTACACATTGGTTTGCAAAGTCCATTGAAAACGTGGGAGAAACAGAAAAATGCATGCTTTGTAAAACAGAATTGTAAACAGTCGCACATCTTGTTGCTGGGTATGATACACTAATATCAGAGGGATTGTATACTGAAAGGCGTAATGATGTGGCATGACTGTTGCATTGGGGACTGCGCAAAAATTACAACATGGGTGGGAGGTTGGCATAATGTTTAAGGTGCTTACCTTACAGACACAAGGCGCAGAGTCTGATTCTCACTTGGGGTAATTGGCTAGTGTTAAAATGGCCCACAAGTGAAGTTAGCCTAGTACTAATCTATGAACCTATGAAGTAGCTGAGAAGCACTGGCAACATGAGCCACAAAGCATTATAGAAAATGATAAAGTTTATATCACATGGGATCACTCACTACCAACAGCTCAAAAAATAGATGCGAGAAAACCAGATACAGTAGTCAATGAAAAAAAAGACAAAAGTAGCATTGATCATTGAAATTGCTAAATCCAGTGACTACAATGTCTTACATACAGAGACACACACAGTCACAAAATACCAGGATTTACAGGCAGAAACAAGGGCAATTTGGAAGAAGGATATCTACACAGTTCCAATAGTAGTAAGAGCAATGGGTTTTATAAAAAAGAATTTACAATCATACTCGGATACGTTATCTATACATGTAACTGTATGAATTGCAAAACTCCATTCTGGGCACATTGGGGGTGCTGCGAAGAGCACTTCTGGCTAAGATCAAATATTGAAACAATACTGATTTCATGAACTTTAATCATACTTTGACTTGGAAATGGGGTCCATTCTTGTCATGGTATTAGAAAACCAAAAGACTTGGAGAAATTAAACCAGATATTGTTAAGAGTCCACTCGCACTGCTTTTCTCTTCAAAATGTCTAACTTTCAGAGATATAACCCAGCTTGTATGGCCATTAAGATACACCGGTCTGCCATGTTTCATTATTCTTATTTCCTATTAGCCTTGGTACACGACTTCTGTTTATGATGACAAATGCAGCACTTGCATAAGTAAAACTTATACATATTTAAAAAAAAAAAAAACACAACTTTACTGCAAAAATGACACAAACAAACCATCTCTACTGAGTGAGGCAATGTGAGGCATTCAAATTCAGCATTATGGTTGCTAGGCTACTGATCCAACAGCCATTTTAGCCTAGCCAAGCTTACCCCAAATTTACCAAAACGTTGCTGATGTGCGTCAATACCCTAAGAAATTTTACAAGTTACAATATCGGCCTGTACACATCAAGCATTCACAGTCTGCCCCTATCTATTACTGACATAGGTGCCTAACCAAGGGTAACTTTGTGACTTCCCATTACGTTTGATTACATTGCAATATAATCTCAAAGGGCAAAATGGAAGTCTTAGGTGCATTTTGTAAGCGAGCATCCAATAATAATCAAAAAACCTCAAAGGTGAAATGACATACTGCCTTCCAGAAACAGACATGCACAGTCATTTCACAGAGTCTGGCATGTTGTCTTGCATTCCACTTCCAGTAGGAGTCCGTATATGATTTCTGTTCAGAGTTGGAAATACAGCACATGTAATACATGTAAGGAATGTATCTTGGCATGCCAATGGGGGAAAAAAAAAAAAAAAATCACAGTTCACCAGATAAGGCACCAATTTAACTATGTCAGGAGCAAAGTGTCCTATGTTTGGGGAGGGGGGGGGCTCTTCAGATTGATTAAAATCAACAAGGAGCTGCAATGAAATCCCTAAGGCTAGAATTACAGTTTTAGGTGCATTTGTAACTTCTTGTCTAAGGATAAGTCCGTGAAAGTCTTATTAACTCTCAAAGGGGATGGGTGCCGATATATGAACTTTTACAGAGAGGTACTGATGTAATTGTTTTCAGGCATCTCACTGCCACTGACTTGCATGTTACATTACACTCCATTTCCACTAAACATAGGTGTATGACTTCTGCTCTGGACTGGGAATGCAACAGACATATATGTTCAGCTATTACGGCATCAGAAGTGAAAAAAATATATATACATCTTTCACCATAAAAGTCACAAGTTTTTGTCGCTGGAAATATGTCATAAACAAAACTCCCTGTACTGAATCAGGCACTGTGATGAGCTACAGTGAAATTTTTAAAAGTAATATGGCCTTTTTTATATACAGGTACCACATATATGCCTTTACAAGCATTTCACTTTCAAAGTCTGGCATATTGCATTGTACTCCATTTCCGTTACGTGTGAGTACATGATTTCTGTTCAGACTTGGGAAAAGGAGCACATGTCCACACTATATCCTTACAGAGTTGTCATCACATCAGCTGCAAAAATCATACATATTGCACCAAGCAAGGTGACTTTTTTGTCAATGCAAATAAGTAATAATTAAAACTCTCGGTAACAGATGGGGCAACATGCCCTGGTCAAATTTAACATTGCATACTGCATACCTGTGCAGATTTAAATACATTTTGTAATAGACAGGCCTATTGTAATTCACATACAGCTTTTGCAACTCTTTTTCACACACTTACAAAATATGTTTTTTTTTTTTTTTTTTTTTTTTTTTTACAGACATTTCAAGATCCAGGTCTGGAATGCTGCATTGCAGTTTGGCTCCATTAGAGGTATGTATATTACTGTTTTCTTCACCATGAAATGAAGTCAATGTTCATAAAATACATTTACTTAGTTGTCAATACATCAGAAGTAACCACTGCACATATTTACAGGACAACAAAACTTTTTTTTGTCACTATAAACATGCCATGACAAAAATTTTATGTGCTGAGAAGAAGAAATTTGTAGAGCAAAGCTCAACATTTAAATGAACTAAAGTCCTTTAGTAACAGTCAAACATGTGCTTTGCCTGGATAACTTTTAGTTATTAATAACATATTACTGAAATTATAACTCTCAAAGGGAAAATGGCTTATGTCTTTTAAACATAGGTATCAAATATTGGGTTTTATAAGCATTTCTGTGTCACACAGTCTGGTACATTGCATTACATTTGAGTTCTGCTGAGATGGGGTATGTGATGTCTGCTTGGCATGAGGAATACAGCACATATTCAGAGTATTTGTTAAATGTGTTGTAATTACAGAAAAATACATTTCGCCTGAATAGGTAAGTTACTGAATTTATATCCCCCAAATTTTAGACAGCGGTATATATTAGGATGTGTCATTAAGGTGAAATCACTAAACAAGTACATTCTGTGGCCAGGTCATATTTTTTTCTGAGAAATTTGCTAGGTACCACAAATAGATTGCCATTTGGCTCCTCTCTTTTTGTGCCGCTGTGTTCAAACATTAACACCTGATGTACTACATGTTTCAGCCAGAAAAAGTATTACACATAATACATATAAGGGTCTATATTATAACCATGAAATGACAATACCACGGATGGTAAAAAATCCAAGATGAAACACGAAATGTGAAAGTCACGAACTATGAGAACATTGTACCACATATCATGGAATAGAATAACATCGAAGAGGAGTACTGCAGAATATGTGGGTTGTGCATTTGTGTGACAAAGTCAGTCTATTCTACAGTATTTACCTTTGATGTCATGCTATTCGGTGATAAGTGGTTCAACATTCTGATTGCTCATGTGTTTCACGTTTCGTGTTCTTTTGTCTGGATGTTTTACCATTCGAAGTATTGACATTCTGTGATTATAATTCAGACCCACATACATACCATACAGGCATACATTTATATGTATTGGTAAGTATATGCATTAGAAAACATGTTCTTATTCTTATATGCATTGGCACAGAAATGACGGCTTTTTATTGAAAAAAAACAAAAAAAAAAAACTAAGGTGCTACAAATCACTTACTTCTGAGGCTAGGGGAACAATCTGATGGTGTTTAATAGGTAATTATGCCAGTATAATTCACAGAGAGATTGCATAAGAATATGTTAAACCACTTTAAAAAAAACAAGACTTTTATAAGCAGGAGCAAAAACAGTCAGAGCATTAGTATTCTGCAGACCAATCCTCTTGATAAAGGAAAAAATGGATGCAAGTTAAAATTTAATTCCAAGGGTTTAGCCTTCAGTATACAATACATTTAAGATAAGTGTTTGTACCTAAAATGACTTGAAAACTCACTAGAATGTAGTTAGAACGTTATAACTGATAATCAACACAATGCGGCAAACTGGCAGATCAGCTTGTCTTTAAAAACATGCCCAGTTAAATTTTTACAATTTACAATGTGGAATGTTTTACGTAAGATTTTCTCAAAACACATAATATATACATATATATATATATATATATATATATATATATATGGTTCCCCTTCACATGACCAAATTTCTGTAAACTCGAAATTCATAAGCCCGAAACCAGAAACTCGAATTTACAAAAACTCTAAAAATGGGAAGGGGAACTTAAAAAAAAAAAAAAAAAAAAGACACCTTTCTAATGTTTTTGTAGGGGAGCTTCGCCCCCCTGCACCCCCCCCCCCACATGGGGGGCTGTGCCTTCCACACCTCCCTACTTAAATATTCCTACTCTGAGATCGCACTACAGCAGAGGACAGGAAAATCTTCCGGTTTGCACTATATGCGTAAGCGCAAACCAGAAGATTTCCCGTCCTCCGCTATAGTGCGGTCACGGAGCATTTAGATTTAGCTGCGAGGATGCAGGGGGACCTTGCCCCTTGCAAAAAGGTAAGTGAACTCTTTTTTTTTTAAATTTTTTTTAAGCCCTATACTTCCCATTCACAATTTCGAGTGAATGGAAGTTCGAGATTCTGGGCTCGAGCTTATGGGTTTCGTGCTTCCATTCATTCGATCTTGTGAAGGGGAACCATATATATATATATATATATATACATATACATATATATATATATATATATATATATATATATATATATATATACATATACATATACATATATATATATATATATATACATATACATATATATATATACATATATATATATATATATATATACATATATATATATATATATAGGTTTACTATCATAAATTCGAAAATCAGAAAAAATGTGTCTGCATTTTCGAATTTATACATCGGAAATGAACATTTCCGAATTAACCTAAAGTCGAAAACAGCTGTGTACTGTTGAAAATGTCGCTCGCGACATTTACGGCAATACACAGCACTCCCACCCATCCTGTAACTACCTACCTACCCTAAACTCACAGTTATGCAGGGGGGCAAGCCCCCCTGCACCCCCCCACACCCCCCTACCTTAATATTCCAACTCAGAGATTGCACTACAGTGAGGAAAGGGATGTATTTCCCTAACCGCACTGTACCGCGATCCCTTCACATGAGCGAACGTTAGAATTGCAAATGCACAGTCCATTCGCAATGGTAAGCGTTAAGCACATCACCAAAATATGAAGTATTCGAACATCTGTTGTTCGAATACTTCATAGCCGTGCAAGTGCATGTCGGCATTGTGATAGTAAACCACAGATATATATATATATATATATATATATATATATATACACACACACACACACACACACACATACATACACATACATAGATATGCATACACACACACACACACTCGAAACAAAGTTGAGATGCACGCTGATAAATACATTCAAAACCACTATATTTTACCACTCTTTTTTTTTTTTTTATAAATATACACATGTGACAGTGAGACAGCATTTGACAGATTGAGCTGAGACTGTATGAGCAAGGCAATGGAAGCATATGCATCACCTGATAAAATTATAAGGTTGATTAGGAAGATATATGAGGGATCGGAGGCGAAAATTAAAGTGGGTGGGTTCCTCACTGACAATTTCTGCTTGAGCAGAGGAACCAGGCACGGGTGTCCTCATTCCCCTTTGTTATTTGCATTATATTTAGAACCACTGGCAAAAAAAAAAATAAGGACTCAGAAGGTCATGGATATAACTGGTACGGTAGTCAAGAAAAGCTGTCTCTATTTGCAGATATTTTATACCTGATAAAACCAGAAAAGGACATTACAGTGTTGTGGAACATTAGGAGAGAGTTTCAGATCTTTTCAGGATACAACATTAATGAAGCTAAAACAAAACACAATAGTGGTAAATTATGTACCCGCACACAAATTGGTTCAGCAATATCCATATTTATGGGGACATGATAAAATGAAGTATTTAGGAGTATGGATTAAAAATGATTCCGTTGTGGCAGTTAAGGATATGTGGGAAGAGACTAAACAAAAGATAATACAAAAACTGAGAAATTGGAAGCTCTGTTATATGGATATGGATATGGATAGCAAGATACAAGCAGTTAAAATGTTTTTAGTCCTTTTAATCTTATACACAGGTCAGGCATATTTTTATCAAGCAGAGAAGAAGTTGTGGATAGCAAGTAATAAAGACCTGAAGGATTTTATCGGGGGAAGATGGCAAGATTCAAGTGGGATAAATCGATTCTTCCAATAGAACAAGGCAGACTGGGTTTAGCACATAAGAAGGGGCATTTCAGAGCTATGCAGTTAAGGGTCTTATATCACAAGCAGAAACCTACAATTCAAAGTGGAAAGAGATGATGATGAAACAGGGGGAAGGTCAAGAAACAAGGAGTGACTGGGGTTTTGGATGCATTCCATTAAGGAGAATAACAATCATACAGAATACCATATTCATAAAGTAGCGGAAAGTATTCTAAGAACCAAGCCAACATGGGCATGGAGAAAGGAGATTATGTTGATAGGGATGACTGCAGTTAGGGTACACACAACAGGCAAGAGGGGGATGGACTTTATTGGTGAAAACTGGCATAGGAACCAAGGTATTTGGAGGGATATTTCAGTGCAACATAGTTAAGGCTCCCATACATAGAAAAAGCAGAAAACTATAATTCATACTAGAAAGGGAAGATGATGAAACAGGTGGGAAAAGCTCAAGAAACAAGGAAAGACTGGGATTTTGCATGCAGACCTTTAACCAGAGTAACAATAATCATATAAAATATTATATTCATAAAGTAAAGTTTTCTAAGAACTACGTCTACTCAGGAATGGAGAAAGACTCTACCGATAGGGATGACTGCAATTAGGGATACAGACAATACGCAAGATGGGGGCTGGAATTTATTGGAGATAACTGGCAAAGGAACCAAAGTATTGGAAGCAAATAACTAAAGAGGGAAAGGTAACAGAATGAGAATATGCCAAGAATTTACTTGGGCTGCAGGTTAGAGACTGCCTTCCCTATCAAGGAAAGATATCAGAGTATAGGTAAAGAGACAGAAATAGGGGTCCTAAACAAAAGACCAGCACTGCTAGAGTTTTTAGTAGAATCTAGAACAGAAGCTGCTGTTAAAAAAGGAATAATTAGTAGAGCATATAAAATACTGAATGACAACTATAAGACTCAGAGGAGGTTAGAAAGGATTGGGAAGACAGAATTGATAAGCAATTCACAAAGAAACAATGGGGAGTATATGCCTGTCTCCCAAATATGCAACAAAATCTAGAGGATTTTGTATTTTTGCTTAGAAATGTTTAAACAGATATTTTTACACCCCAAGTAGACTCCAGGGAATTTTTCCTCTGGTAGACAGCAAATGTTGGAGGTGTGACAGGGAAGAAAGATGTACTTGGGAACATGTTTTCTTGGAGTGTAATGAGTTGGCACGCTTTAAAGATTCCCTGAGGACAACTCTATCAGAGATACAGGGTGAGCAAATTGGTGTAACCAAGGAAATGATTCTTCTGAGCTATGATACAGAATCAGAATTACCTACACATAGTAAAGCATTGCTGAGTCTAATTAATGTGGCTGCCAAAAAAAGCAGCTACTTAAAAATTGAAATCAAAGTCTAAACCAACTGTACTAGAAGTAGTGAATATAGTAAGAGAGAGATAAAACAACTGTAATTGGATTTTTAGAAATTGGTGAAGCAAATTACATAGGAAAAAATGGGAACTGTGGGAACGATACATACAGGGGAAGAGTAAGGTATAAATAAAGGCAGGATTTGAATGAGCTCTGCAATGTTTGACTGACAATGATTGGGTAGATTATAAGTGATGTAGAAAGTTTGCAGCTAAAATTACGTCAATATGGTTTGTGATGTAAAATGCCTGCAACTAGGATTATGTCAATATGGTTTGTTTTTATTTACATAAACGTATGACTGCCTATATGTCATAAGTAAGATGTTTCTTATTAAAAAAAAGTTTACACTAATACCAAAGTTTTAATTCAGCACCACCACTGAATTTCAATACCTAATTCTGGAGAGCAAACAGATCAGCACATAAATGTGTTTGCACATCCTAATTTGCATCTGTTTGCATATACAGTTATCTACAAATCAGAAGAGTGGCAAGGGTGGGATGAAGAGGGTAGCTGCCCCATTTGCAAGGTCTTAGGGAGTGAGATCAGGAAATGCAGTTCCTGCATTCTTTTCTGTACCTGCATTTCTGAATAGCAGCACTTTAGCACTTCTTGTTTAGTAAGCTGCTGTAACAAGCCACAAGTAGGAATTGTTTTTTACCTTGTCATGGAAGCACCAAACCAGGGAAGTGGACTATTTTTTTTTTTTTTTTGCTCTGCAACTGAAGTGAGTGGACAGGGCCCCAGACTGGAGACCAGCACCAAATTCTAACTGAGCCAGCTATGGCTCTGCTACAAATGCTCCTGTGGCCATACGTCCATGATAAAGAAACCAGATGATAAAGGACCCTGGACTGAATCTTGTGGCACACTTTCAGCTGATAAAAATCTTTTGAAAAAGTGTACTAAATAGCTTCATTTCTTTTCTTTCATGCAGCAAGTTTTACACACACCAAGACTGTTGTGAATTTGCAGGTTTCCGATGATTTCTGCAATACTTCTGCATGGAATGCTGCAAAAAGCCTTCGCTATGTTTAAGTTCAAAGTATGGACTAGCAACAAAGTTTAACAAAACAGAAACCTGTTTCAAGAAAGGAAACAAGAGAAGTATGTAAGCTGTCCCCTTGAGAAAGTTGTACTCTACTTGAGCCAGTAAATATCCTTTTTACAGGGTCTGTGTAGCAGAGTGATAAATCTCCAACTCTGCCACAGATAATCTTGGTGACCCCAGTAACTGAAAAAGCCATCCGAGAAGGAATGGGAGCTTGATGGCTAGGCTGGTTTACAGTCCCAGAAAAGGGGTCATGGGAAGGCAGCACTCCTGAGAGCCATTGGCTGGAGGACAAGGCTGACTCAGCAACAGTCTCTTGCAAGCAGTGCATAGCAGTGTAGCTTAGCCAAGTGTGTGGAGGCATGTACACAGTGATGTTCTCCTAAGATAAGTGTGTGCAGACATGTACATGGTGATGTTTTTCTAAGCTGTGTGTGGAGACCTGTACTTGGCGACATTCTTCTCCGCTAAGTATGTGCAGATTTCCGTACAAAACCGGTTATCTTCATTACTCATAATAGCATTTTCAATGAAACAAGAGACAGACAATTTATATTTAATGCTATGATAATCTTATTTAACACAAGCCTAAACAAACTCTTGCTTATCATTGATTTCTTACATTGTGAAAAGTTTATAAAGAATAACTATTTTAGTTCTAAACATTAACCAGAAAGGACGGACTCAATTACTCTATCATTTTCATGCCTTAATTTACCACTTTTCTAAAAGTATGCTACTTCAACAAACACACTTGCTAAAGTATAAAAGCAATTCTTCTACCACAGGACTTTTCTCTGCAGGTGGTAAAAAAACTAAGTGTATTCATAAACAGAACTGCACCACATGCTCTAAATGTGTTATATAACTCTGAATGCTAAATACAGCTCTGCAACTGGACATAAGCTTCATACTACACACATGTAAACTGTGAAAAATGTGCAATGAGTTTATGATGTTGCTTAGGAGTAGCCACAGCAAGAACTTAACCAATACCTGAAGTCATATTTCCACTGCACTTTTGGAGACTTCATCTCCTGAGCCCTACCCGATTCTCAATGGCCAGCTAATACATATTTTTCAAACCAATGCATTCACAAAAATCTCATACAACATTAAGTATTACTAAGAAGCACAACAAAATTGCAATTCTGTCAGGAACTTTTCCCTTGGTATACTTTTATCTTATTTTGCACAATTATGGTAATTTTACACAAATCCACACTTCACAGTGCTGACAATTGTACTAAATAGCTACAGAGAACTCTCCTCAGTCAAAATAGCAATTTCATTTCAAGAGATGTAGGCTCATTAAAATCCCTCTGCATCTCAATGCAGTAACACTTTTATTTTCATAATCACAAAACTGCAGGGAAAAAGGTCTGCATTCCTGAATAGGTATTTCACAAAATGAATGCTTTGTCGCAAAAACTTATCTCCCCTACTAGAGTTAACTTGAAAACTATAGCAAAAAATGGAGTACAACCTGATCTTAATAAAGGGATTTGGCTTTAAACACTTGGCTGAAGTCTTCTACAATGTGAACAAATCAGTTACAGAAGAACACAAATACATGCAAGCATTAATGCCCAACATGATGTGTGTTACTGTGTAACACCTCTGCAACCCTGGAAGAGCACTATTTACACAATAACACCCTGGACAGCATAACTGAACTTAAAGAATGGGCTATCAGTTAAATTGTTTTATTTGTTTTTTTTAATTGCTACATTATATTTTTTTAATAATTTTATGTACAACAGTTTCTCTGCCTGTTTCCTAACTTGCTGTAGTATACACTGGCAAATCACTGGGGGCTGAAGTCACTAGAGTTACATTTACATTTCAGACTTTATCATAGCTCTCAACTAATTAGGGATAAATCTCAAGACTCAAGGACACTTTATTACTATTAAACTGAGACATTGGCAGAATAAGAGTGTGAATTAGTAAACATTTTCTGAAGTAATAAATCTGCAACTCTACTTATTGCCATTGTATATTAAGTGTACAGGTTCACAGATTCATAGAGTACAAGTTCATAGACAAGTACTAGGTTAACTGGCCTTGTGGGCCATTTTAAGCCTAGCCAATTACACCAAATAAGAATCCAACCCTGCACCTTGTGTCTGTAAGGTAAACACCTTAAGCATTATGACAACCTCCCACAAAGATCCCTCAGACTAATTCAGTGTAATTTACTACCTTTTCTCCAAGGGTCCTCAGTTTTAGGAAGGACTGAGGCACACATCTAAATTTGAGTCAAAATCGGGAACAGGTGAGAGGTATGGACTTCATACCCATAACAGAAATCGTTAACATAAATCATGTTAATTTTATAAGAGCAATATTTAAAATAGGTCCCTATATTTAACCCTTTGTTCCCCTATTAGGGAACCTTGACGATTGGATGGGAGAAAGGAAATTCACCCCGGGGATCACGTCAGTCGCCCTGCTTGACAGGGGTCCAAGAAGTAAATAGTGTGGGAAGAAATAGCCAGGGAATTGTTATGGCTAGGCTTGTATAGGCCTTAGGGCCGATAGCTTAGTACCAACCTATGAACCTATTATTTTAGACTTTACGTGGAATTCTTGAGCCAAGAGGTTGACAGGTATACATACCTTTAAGAGTTGCATGCACTGCTCGATCAATTTCTCTCTCCCTTTCTCATATACATGCAAACATACTTCACTTTTATGCATGCAAGCATGCATACACACTCAAACAGAAAACCTCATGCACACACACTTTTCTATTTTTTTTTTTTTTATTATTATCCACTAGTTTTAATTTTACACTCTCTAAACAACAAATGTGCTGCTTAGCAAGCATAAAATAGTGGCAGAAGTTCTTTCAGTTACAGTTCGAGTTCCACAGCAGCTGAATATGCTGCCATGAAGCAACGGACTCGTTTTTCAGTGCACCTTACCTGAACATTTGTTCTCCAGTCAGAGTGGTGGTGAACAGGTTGCCCATTCTCCAAACCACAGTAAAGCATACAACCAACAGAGCTTATGTGCAGAAGTCACCTTCAGGAACACTGAAAGCATGCATGTGCATATGCAAATGTGTGTGCACATGCATGTGTTCTGATACACCATCTTAAAACAACTAAAATGAAAATTTGAGCATTTAGAAAGTGGCCACTATATTATCAGAGAATTTTCTGTAAACTAAGACAGCTTTAAAATGCTAATTTTACAGCATATATGCAAATGGTACAAATATGCTAATTTTACTTTGGTTTCAGCCATCATGCAAGTCCCCCTCTTCAATGGCCAAGCACTCAAGAAAATAATTGTCAAATTACAATGAAATAAAGGAAATATTTAATTTAACAGTCTCGAAGTAACTGTTTTTTTTCTGTGTGTGTGTGGGGGGGTTGTAAGCCTTCCTGGTCAGAAGATGCTCATTCTTGTCAGCATACCACACAAATACCATCTACGAAATGAAAGAGGAACAACTCAGCATGCTTAACAGAACTCTACCCCAGAAACACACAGCTTCATTAATCACCAAAGGAAAAGCAACAAACCGAAACAAGCACAAATTGCAATAGCTTCCAGAAATGACACAGGGGAAGACTAGTGATCTAGCTTGGTCAACAGGTACAACAAGTAGAGAAATACAGGACACTGATACAGTGTTGCACAGCAAAGCTATCTGGTGTATACGTTTAAGCTCTTTATCGGACAGACTGTAAAAAATGTTAAAGTGCATTTTAAATGTATTTTATAGAAAATGTGTGGAAACCATCTCCTTCAGTTAAACTTCACCAACACCTTCCACTCATTCTTCATCACACCAGCTACTATAAAGATGCTTAGTGTGTGTCTCCAGAGCAGCTACACCGCTTACTAAAAGCATAAAAATAAAAGTCGGTTTCTAGTACACTTATGGTGTCTAAAGTAAAATTAAAAATACAACACAACTGTATACAGCAGTCACTTTCTGACAAGTGTTCATAAAGACCCACTGTGCCTACAAACACGTTCACTTGTGCTGTTTAAAATGGCAACCATAAAGTGGGTTGGGGTGCACTGTCTCCATGGTTAGAGATGCTGCTTCACAGTGCTAGGTTCTACAGTACAAACACACTAAACATAAAAACTAGAGTCACACAACTTCTGACGTGATGGTTCCTTAATTACCCCAGCTACAATCAAAAATGGTCAATTACCTATGCAATGCTCCCTCTGTTAAAACAGCAGAATCATAACTATTTTTCCAAGGCACTGTTAACCCACTGTAGACACCTTCCACAATGAGCTGCTTTTGTTTACCGATCCATAACAGGATTACAAATAATATACTTTCAAAGCCCCAAGTGTTTGTGTGAATGTTTTACTGCAGGACTGTATTATTTAAATGATTATAGTAACCCAAATATATGTATACATAAATATAAATACACGTTATACAAATAAATACATTTACATATGTCTTTTAACTTTTCAGCAGTACTAAATGTCACATACCACTACATACGGTTGTTACGACTTTGTAGTCTGCTACACACCAACATGTCCCAACAGGAGTTCTGTCGGTTGTATAACTTTGTTTTACAGCAAAAGTTTTTTACTTCCCTGATGAAATTTTATGAGGACAGACACAGCACATGACTGAGAAAAGTGTACACTGTGATAATATATGCACTGACCCTCACTGTTAGTAATACAATTTCCTTTACTTCTCAATGGTTTCTGGCTACAGCACCCAGTTTGTATTTTGTAATGATGCCCTTTAATTTTTGCTAGTAATCATCAAATTATAGAGCACTTTACAGTACATCTATTTAGTGCTTTTATTCAGAAGTGAAACTGCAAAGCCAAGCCATATTTTGCAGTTGAGGTGTACAAGTCTGTTACCTGTGACTAAGACATGCATAAAAAGACTGAGTGCATTTTGTACAAATGTAAGAAACTCTCTGATCAGAGAGCTAATCAGTAACGTACCTACTTTATTAAGGTTGTAAAAGCTGAATTGTAGCTACTTCTCGTAGCCCACATGATGTCCTAGCAACATTAGGTCACAAACAATATGACTAATACCAGAAGGAATAGCATGATATTCCACAAAAGGTCAAATGATATATAAATAAACAAAACTCTTCAGCCAGAAATCAACAAAGTTATATGCTGAAATTATGTTGTTTTTGTAGATGACACTTATAGGGATGGAGTGAAGAAAAGGAAAATCACCCTACGACGAGAAAAACTATACCTGGTTCAAAAGACTTCCTCTTTAAGAGCCAACTATTTTACAGTTTTGATGCAAATCTCCATGACAGCAGCATTATGAATGCCAAGCCAAGATGGAACAATTTTCCAGGACTTGTTTATTCCCAGAATGCCAGCTTTGACATTACAACAACAAGCACACTTGCTCACTCACAGCTACTCAACTGCATCTCCCCACCACTACTACCATGCCTACACTTCTAGCATTACAAGAAAGGAACATAAGTAATCACGCAACCTGCCCCTCATGGAAGAAAGCGGTCACAAGGTATTCTAACGATACACTACTATAGGAACTTGATCTTAGAGGGGATTTCTTCAAGTAGATCCAAAACCTAGAATTCCATTATGGCTGAATGTGTCAGTATCCAACTTCAAGCAGTCTTACCCAGAGCCATCCCTGGATGTATGTCCCTCCTCCCCCACCCCCAAAAATGTCACTTCTGCATAATGAGTGGTAGTTTCTCATGTTTCTCAGCTCTTTTCCAAATTCTTGTTTTCCCTCCTTGACTGCCAAAGCGTAGCATCCTTATTCATCTAGAGATGTGACACAAGAACTTCACAATGAAAAAGAAAGTCCAGTTATGTAAGATTAACTTCTCCATTTTCCTTGTTTGGTCAGGGGGAAGTTTCTTTACTCACCAGTGAGAGTGGGGAGTACTGAGCTGCCTGTTTGTCCTCAGAGGAGTGGTTTAAGACAGTAACTTGTAGTTTATTGGCCATTTTGGGTAATTTCCTGTCTTTTCCAGCCCCCTGCTATAAAGCACGCTTTAGAGCGATTTAGCGCGGAGTTGCCACAGGAGCACACAAGAGCAGCGGCGGTTAATCAAGGTTAAACTATTCGGGCTACCTAAAGTCCACTCTTCAAATTTTCCCTTAAAACAGCCTTCCTTGAACTGTACTGCTGATCAAACCAGCGTATTCTATATCTAAAAAGTTCAGCTCTACTTGATTCTTAAGTAGACTATTCTCTATCTGTAAAGCCTAGCATTTGCTCCTAAAGTATTTTTTTACTTTGATATAGCACTTTTATTATACATAGTACCCCACCAGCCTAAAACCCCTTTTCGATCACCCACATCCCCCGGAGTCTTTTTAAAGTTTTTGTCTATTCCTTCTAGCATGTCGAGGGATCAGTTGCTAGTGTCCTCTCCTGCTCAGCTGGTGAATCTGGGAATATTGAGGCAATGTTACAATTGTGTCATGTACACAGACAACCCTCTCCTTCTCCCACAAAACACAAATACATGCGAGAGATGCAACTATATAGCCAAACTGGATGCTGAGCTCTCTCAACATAGAACTGGCAAGACCAGACAGGAGGAGAAGGTAACCACACACACCACAAACCCAGTCTCACATAGTACTATCACAACTTCAAATCATACACATAAATACACAAAGACATACTCGGAGGCTCTGATCAAAAATCTACCAAAACAGAAAGGCCACCAAAGCAGACACCCAAACAACTGCCACCTCAGGACACAACACATGCAACACATAGACCACATAGTCAGTGTGCCAAACAGTCACAGCCCTTAAGGCCAAACACAATGCCAGACACACTCGTCATAGGTGACTCCATAGTCAGACATACTGACGTACCGCTCACCAGACTGAGTAAGGAGAGGGTCACAGTAAGCTGCCTGTCGGGCGCTAGAATCCGCCACATAACGCAAGCACTCAGGTCTCTCAACAGCAGGTACAAGTACGACTCTGTCATTGTCCACGCTGGTGTGAACGACCTGAGACGTACCTCCTTGGACTACATGAAAAGAGACATAGAGGAGCTCTCGGATTATGTAGCCCAGGCAGGTATGACCCTGACCTTGAGCAGTATCCTACCTTCACCAAGAATGATGCCACAATACAGAGACAAGATGATCAGCTTTAATAATTGGCTTAAACACTGGTGTCATTCAAAGGGGATCCAATGTCTGTCTGCCTGGGATGACATGCTGGACAAGCCATGCTGCCAAGGGACGGCTTGCACCTGTCACCCCTGGGCTTCCGGATATTGGCAAAGGCTCTTGCCACCCCATAGTGCCTTTTTAGGCAAGGCTCAAATTCTAAACCTACCACCCTAGAACACAAAAAAGGAAAAAAACTAAGGGTAATGCTGCTCAATGCCAGAAGTCTCAACCTCAAGATGCACGCACTCGAGGCCCTTCTCAGTATGGAGAACATCGATGTCTGTGCTGTGACTGAGACCTGGTTCAAGGCTCCCGAGAGCACCCCGGCACTATCAGGTTTTACCTCATATCATGCGTTCCGGCCCCAAAATCCGGACAACACCAAGAAAGAAGGGGGGGTGTCTATATTCATCAAGGACACCCACACCTCAAGGTTGGTGGCAACGCACGATGCATCAGAGACCATCCAGGTGCAATTAACCATAGGCAAGACTGCTCTGCAATTTGTAGCATGTTACAGGCCACCCTCTCAATCTCAGGAACCTCACATAGCTTTCCTGAAAACACTGGAGGGGATAAATGTATCTCCAGACACCATCATACTAGGTGACTTCAACTACCCGACTATAGACTGGGATCACTACTCAAGCCCCAACACTCTAGCCCAAAGGTTCCTAGAGTTCATAAACTCAAATGCCATGGAACAACTAGTCACCATCCCCACAAGAGGAGAAAACATACTAGATCTCGTCATCACGAACATGGGGTCACAATGTTCAACACCGGAAGTATACCCCTCACTGGTGAGATCAGACCATAAACTAATCTCACTGGAAGTCCACATCCCGCCCCCACCGGAGATAAAAAAGACCACAGTGAAGAACTTCTCAAAAGCCGACTTCACGCTTCTAAAGACTAGTGTGGTCTCTTTTAAGGCCCCCGAGCCTGCGGAAACCATTACTCAAGCCGCTGAATCACTTACAAATGCCTTCTACCAGCACCTACAGGACTGCATGGATCAGGCAATCCCAAACAAAACAAAGACTCTTTGTACCAAAGGCAAGCGTCCAGTCTGGTGGACCCCAGCCATAAACAAGCTCTACAACAAAAGGAGGAAGCTACTACAAGATAGAGCAAAATCCTTAAAAGGGAAGACACCTTTGATCATTATAAGTAAAAAACTAAGATCTCTCAAAATCATCCAAGGCAAATTTTGAGAGAAAAGTCGCTAAGGACTCAAAAGACAATCATAAGACCTTCTTTAGCTATGTTAGAAACTTGGGAGGAAACTCCCAGATACGCTCAGAATTAGTTCAAAATGATGTAAAAATTACTGAACCTACAGACATTGCCAAAATACTGGCCGACAGGTTCAGTGCAAACTTCTCCCCCTCCCTCCTCCCCAAAAGGTGAGATATCTATACCAGAGGATTGTAGCTCCCCAAACACCTCTAACGCTCAGGTGAGAACTGCTCTCTCCAAGGCAAAAAACACAGCATCCATGGGACCAGATGGTGTCCCCGGTTGTGTGCTCCACGAACTCAATGAGGAATTAAACCCGCAGTTAGGGCAGCTGTTTAATCTTGGCCTCACCTCAGGATACGTACCCAAGGAGTGGCGTACGGCAACTGTGGTCCCACTTCACAAAGGCGGTGCCTCCACCGACCCTGGAAATTACCGCCCCATCAGCTTGACAAGCCTGATCTGCAAAGCTATGGAGAGGATCATAATGGAACTCATAAATAAAGACATAGGGGACTTGCAGACTTTGGATCCAACCCAGTTTGGCTTTGTCAAAGGCAGATCATGCCTTTTAAACTTGGTTGACTTTTTCGAAACAGTCACCAAGGTCATTGATGAGGGAAAGGCAGTCCACACAGCCTACCTCGACCTGGCAAAGGCTTTCGACACAATACCCCACTCAGGTATCATTGAAAAACTCATCAACTTAAATGTAAACCCATACGTCACAAGATGGGTTGCAAACTGGCTAAGTGACCGAACCCACAGGGTCAGAATTGCTGGCGCCATGTCAGACTCAAAGCCTGTCACAAGTGGTGTCCCACAGGGCTCAGTCCTGGGCCCACTCTTGTTCGGCATCTACTTTTCAGAAGTACAAGCAAACACAGGAGGGTTATGGCTGACAACATTTGCAGATGACTGCAAACTGGGCGCCATAGTTGAGAACACATCTGACACAGATATCCTTCAGAAGGGTCTTATAGAAATGGATAACTGGTGCCAGAGCCATGGCCTAAAGTTAAACGCCAAAAAATGCATAGTCATACCCTTCGGGAAAAACAAGGTTACCCCTAGCTACCATATAGGCGGCAATCCACTAAGCACAGAAGAGGTTATCAGGGATCTGGGGACCCAGGTTGACAGTAACCTTTCGTTTGACACTCACGTTGCCAAAGTAGTTAGGAAGACCTTCTACATTGCCCACCTGATCATGAAGGGATTCACATCTAGATCAAGGGAGGTCATCGTCCCCTGTACTCATCACTCATCAGACCAATGATTGAGTACAATGCCCCATTCGGAATGTATCTGACACGACACCTGCAGCAACTGGAAAGGCCCCAAAAGTTCCTCACCAAAAGGATAAAGGGTCTCAAAAATATGTCTTATGCTGCCCGACTGAAGGAACTCCAGCTCTATTCAGTCGCTTACCGTCTGCTCAGAGGTGACCTGTGCCTGACATACAAGGCCATGTCCAACCCGGAATTGATGAACATGCTTCACCTCAAAAAATCTAGATCCCTCAGAACTACAAGGGCAGGAGACTTAAACCTTGACACAGTTATTAATAGGATGTGCTGGAGGGACAGATTCATCACCCAGAGACTCCCTATGCTGTGGAACAGAATCCCGGTACATGTGAGGCAGAACACCTCGCTGGCTTTGTTCAAGAGAGGTCTTGACCAATGGATGGGAGATCGCAGATATACCCCAGGGATTATCTCAGTGTCACTGCTTGACAGAGGCACAGCAAAATAATGGGCATAGTATCCTTCAAACTAAAGGGGTGGCGAAAGTCACAAAACTCTGGGCTAGGCTTATAAATGCCCTTGGGCAGATAGCCTAGTATGAACCTATGAACCTATAACAGTAGACATTTGAGTGATCACTGCTGCACTAGCTTTAGAAGTTACATCCTGCCAAGAATATAACAGCTGGCCAGCTTCCAAATCTTCTGGGCATCTTCCACATGCCCAAACTGTCAAGCAGCTCGAGATGAGAAGATTAAATGACAAGTCTGGATGCAAATGCCTGCAGAGACAGGAAGGCTGAGTCCTGAAAGGAAAAGCCTACGAATAACAAAAAATAAATGTCCACACCCTGGCATAAAAACACACCGAAAACAAGGGGGATGGAGGGAGGGAGGGAGTGGCTACTGCAGCAGCGATCATTCGTCCATCTACTTCACAACTGTACTATGTTCATCATGTTGATCCTGCAGTAACCTTAGCTATATGGGTAGATTACCACAGCTAACTGTATTTGGGAGGTGGAAGAAGTGTCCAGCAGTCCCTGGAGAATGGTCCTAGCACAGCATGATCTAGAACTAGAAAAGGAATCTAGCTTATAGTGCTTTGTAAAAGTATGCACAGAGGAGAAAGTCACATCTTCTAGAATACTTCTAGAATCCAGCTCTTTCCAAACAGCCAAAGAAACCAAGGTCATTGCAGAAATAGAAGTTATGTTCTTACCATAACGTTCCATGTTAGTTGTCTTCTTCTCGCCTTCTTCTTGCTGGATGGGTTCGGAGCCGACCTCGGCTCCGACTCGGCCACTGTAAAAGCTCGAGAGTTGGTTCCACCGGCTCGAGGCTCCCCTTATATCCCACAATGCTAGGCGAGAGTTACCTCAGATCTCGTTTGTAAGCTAACCCCAGCTTATAACAGTATAACTGTAAAACAGAATCCACCTCTAACAACAGGAAGAAAGAAGGGTGACCTACATCCTGAAACAAGAAATATGCATAATAGCATATGACTAAGAAAGAGGTGGTAGAAAGAGAGGTCACGATCACAATTCCTCTAGGTCTGTCCAGGCCAGGGGGAAGGAGGGTGGGACGCAAGAAGAAGGCGAGAAGAAGACAACTAACATGGAACGTTATGGTAAGAACATAACTTCTATATGTTAAGTTGTCTATCTCGCCTTCATTCTTGCTGGATGGGACCGTCCCTAGCACCTTGTCCCGGGTGGCCTAACGGAACAGACTCCTGAGAACAGTGGAACCAAAATTAGCTCTATGCCTAGAAGCTAAATCCAACTTATAATGGGAAATAAAAGTGTGAGGAGTAGCCCAAGTAGCCGCTGCACAAATGGTGTCAATAGGCAGTCTGTCTTGGAAGGCTAGAGAAGTAGCCAAAGCTCTGGTGGAATGGGCTTTAGGTTTATTAGGCAGTTTTGGTGTCTAATCTCATAAACAAGGGTAATCAGAGATGTTAGCCATCTGGATAATGATACCTTTGAAACTGGAAGTCCCTTTCTGCTTTCCGCATAGGAGAGAAACAGCTGATCAGATTTTCTGAATTGTTTCGTCCTGTCCAAGTAGTACCTTAATTGACGATGAACATCCAGGCAGTGTAATTTTTGTTCAGACCTATTTGAATACTCTGGGAAAAAGACAGGGAGGTCAATGCTTTGGTTTAGATTTGATGTTGAAACCACCTTAGGCAAAAAGGACGGGTTAGTTCGTAAGGAAACTCTGTCCTTATGGAACAAAAGATAAGGAGAACGACAACTGAGTGCTTGAAGTTCTGAAATTCTTCTAGCTGATGTGATAGCCACCAGAAAGAGAGTTTTCCATGATAATAATTTCAAGGAACATGAAGCTGCAGGTTCGAAAGGGGAAAGAATCAAAGAAGCAAGAACTAAATTTAGGTCCCAAGGAGAAGGAGGATTTCTTATAGGAGGTCTGAGAAGAAAAACTCCTTTCAAAAAGGCTTTGCAAAGTTTGTGGAACATTAGGGCAGATTCAGAAATGCCCACATGAAAATTAGAAATAGCTGCCAATTGAACCTTAAGAGTAGATGGAGATGAACCTGCATGGAAGAGTTCAGCTAGAAAATCAAGGACTAGTTGGATGGAAGCGGTGAAAGGATCTATGTCCTTTCCTTGTGCCCAATATGAGAAGCGTTTCCACTTACTCAAATAAATCTTTCGAGTGGAAGATTTATGGGAAGCTATCAATATATCTCTAACCGAGTGAGATAAATGAGGAAGCCTGGCTACGGTTGGAACTGGAGGAACCAAGCAGTGAGGTTCAGAGAGGGGAGGGAGAGATGAAACTGACCCGATTGGTGGATCAAAAGATCTGGAACTAAGTCCAGACTCCACGGTCGCTCCAAGAGAAAACGATGTAGAAAGGGGAACCACACTTGTCGAGGCCAGTAAGGAGCAATGAGGATCAATGAGGCCTTCTGAGCGATAGCTTTCTGTATTACTTGAGAGATCAGAGGGAAAGGAGGAAATGCATACAGAAGTCCCCGGGGCCAAACTTGGACTAGAGCGTCCCTGCTGGGTTGGCCTGGTAAAGGGAATAGAGTGAAGTATTCTCTGCACTTGCTGTTTTGGGGAGTAGCAAAAAGATCGCAGCAAGGCTGACCCCACTTGAGAAATATCTCTCTCACTACAGAGTCTTTCAGAGACCACTCGTGAGGCATGAGTATAGCTCTGCTCAACTTGTCCGCAATGTGATTGGACTTCCGGGGTATGTGCGTTGCTATCAGAAAACGCTGAGAAGAAATCGCCCATTGCCACAGTCTGAGTGCTTCTCGACACAGGGGTATGATCTGGTTCCGCCTTGTTTGTTGATGTACCACACTACAGACATATTGTCTGTCTGGATTGCAATCGTTCCTAAGGGAAGAGAGTCTTGAAGGGCTTGCAACGCTAAAAACACTGCTCTCATCTCCAGAACATTTATGTGCAAGTGGCATTCGTTTGGTTGCCATGTGCCCTGGACTGTCCTGCCCTGATAATGCCCCCACCCGATCAGGGAGGCATCCGTTGTCAGAGTAGCAACCGGAGGAGGTGGAACAAATGGTCTTCCGACAGGAGCTGGGGAAGACATCCACCACATGAGATGCTTTTGCACGCTTGCGTGATCATAATGGTGTGAGACATTGGAAGTTCCTGGTATGACCATTGAGAAAAAGCATCCACTGAAGGATCCGCATGTGGTATCTGGCCAATGGGAGGAGAGGTATGGCGCTGCCATGATTCCCAACACCTTTAGAACTAACCTGGCTTTGGCTCTGTTGTTGTTGAGAAGAAGTGACACCAATTTGTGAATGTCTGATATCCTTTGGTTCGTTAGCGTTGCAGACATGTTTATAGTATCTAAATTTGCGCCTATGTAGGTAATAGTACGACAAGGCGACAAAACAGACTTTTCGCAATTTATTGAAATACCCAGTTTTGACAAACGCGAAAAGTATAATCTCTGGCCATCAAAAGGAGATGCTTGGTGGGAGCTGTGAGAAGCCAGTCGTCCAAATATGGAAACACCTGGAATCCTTGTCGTCTCAGGTGAGAAGCTACCACTGCCATGCATTTGGTAAACACCGGGGCAGTGGTGAGACCAAAGGGCAGGGCCCTGAACTGAAAATGACTGGTTCCCAGCCTGAAGCGGAGGAATCTTCTGGAGCGTCTGTTCATTTTTGTGATAGTACGCATCCCGAAGGTCTATAGAGCACATCCAGTTTCCTTTGCCCAAAAGGGGAAGAATGGATTGCAGCGTGACCATCCGAAATCTTGTTTTCTTGACTGATTTGTTCAAGACACTGAGATCCAAAATCGGTCTCCAGTCCCCTGTTTTCTTTGGAACTAAAAGAACCTTGAGTAGATTCCGGATCCTTGTTGGTCTGCTGGCACTGACTGAATTGCTCTTTTGCAAGCAGTTTTGAAATTTCCAAAGCTGCTATATCCCTTTGAGCGGGTGGAACATCTGGAAGGGATTTTTGACTGATTTGGAAAGCGAAGAAAGGGGATAGAATAGCCTTCGAAATGATGGACTGTACCCATTTGTCTTGAGTCAGGGATAGCCAGGCTTCTGGGTACAGTGACAATCTTCCCCGACTGCCTCCGAAGATGGGCAGTCGGGCAACACCTCAGGGATGCTGAAAGGGCTAGTCAGGAAAGGCTTCCCGATTGCCCTGGTTCTGCGGACCCCCTGCCCCTAGGGCGTCGTCTACCACTGTTATTCCCACCTCTGCCTTTGGTAGGAAAAGCGACTCTGATCGTCAGGCGAAGTCACTAGAGATAGTTTACGGAAGCACATCTTACCAGCCTTCTGGCCTTTGTGGTAAGGCCTAGAAGGAGTCGAAAACGGACTCCGGCGGCAGAAAGGGTCTTGCCATCAGTCTCGCACCTAGTCAGGGTTTCTTTCACTTGAGGACCAAAGAGAGATGATCCATCAAAGGGAGTTCGTGAAAGACGTCTTGAAAGGTTCCATAAAGTTGCATAGCCGCATCCAGTTGTGCCTACGTAAGGCTACCCCTGTCCCTCTTGGCTCTGCTCGCTCCATCGGCCGCATAAGAGAGGCGCATGGAGGAGTTGGATATGGAATTAAGGGTAGCCAGCTGCGTGTTCATTTTCTCTTGGAAACCCGCAGCTGTAGGGTCCTTAACATTTCACTCGCTTCCTTGATCAAGTCCCTTTGAAGACGAGTGAAATGGCACAGGTAATTCAGCGACGCATGGTAAATGTCGCTGAGGAGAACATCCGCTTCCGTACCTATCCATGGACCTAGATTCCTTGTTAGGTGGATGGACAGGCACTGAAGGATCAGCCAGTTCCTTCTTTGTGGCGGCAGCTACCACCATAGCATCCACAGAAACTCCTTTTGATAAAAATTGCTTGTCTGATGGAGCTGTGATGAATTTGGAGGGTCTCCTGGGAGTGGGGTCCACTGAATCAGGAGCCGTCCATGCCTTCTTAGCAACCACCTGCATGAGGGGGTCGAAGGGAGACACCCAGGAGGTGGAAGGACGAGAGCCAAACGCCTCAAGATACACAGATTCGTCCTCCGAAGGGTTGAGGGCTGGCCAATTTCCCCTCTGTTTCAGGATCTCCAGAATGTCTGCAAATGAGACATCTTCAGAAGGGGAACGGGGAACCCTCAGAATCATCCAGATCTGTGTCCGGCGTGATAGACTCAGGTGAGTCAATGTGCTTCCTCTTGCACTTCCTCTTCCGAGGAGGCTCTTCTGCCAAATCAGGAGAGGCCTCGAAGAGGATGAAATCCCAAAGGGGCTCCTGAGGAGCTGGCTCTCTGCGGTCCGGGATGAGGGAGTGAGTCGACTTACCCTGAGGCAGCATAGAGGGAGGGGCTGACGGAGCCGACTGTGGAGTAGAGCCAGGCTCTAACACACTCCGCATGACCTCGAATGCACCCCTGTCAGGCAGAGCCAGAGGTCCCCGCTCCGAGGAGCTAAGGACCCCCCTCGGCACCGACAGTGATGGCTCGAGGTCGATGTCGGAGCCGAACTCACCAGCGCAAGCACCGAGAGGAAGAGGGGGGTCGGACAAGGGTCCGATGCCACTCACCCCCTCGGAGCCGACGAGGGAAGTCCGGCACCGAGATTCCTCCAAGGAAGAAAACGGAGCGAGCCGGGCGAAGACAATTGTCTTGGCTCGGTGACCACAGTCTCGGTTCCGACACGACCCGGCTCCGAACTCAAAAGAGTCGAAGGAGGAAAGAGTTGATGGACCGGGGCAGGCACCGACTGATGAGTCGGGCTCTGAAGCATCTGGGCTAGTGCCTCGGACTTAAGTAGTCGACTCACCACCCTCTGAAGGTCATGATCGGAAAGCCTCGATGACCTAGAGGAATGAGACCTTTGGCTCCGTTCAGACAGCAGGGGAGATCCTGGAGCCGAATGAACGGAGCCAAGAGAAGGTGACCTAGACCTCTTTCTGGTTGTCGGCTCCGAAGATCTTGTCGGAGCCGACACGGGTACCTCGATAACAACAGCTCCGGCCGGAGCCGAGGAAGCCACAGAAACTGTGGACTGAGTCTTATCGGCTCCAGCCGGAGCCGATAAAGGCAAAGGTTGAACAACCTGAGGTCTCGGCTCAGAAGCCGGAGCCGAAGACCTCGATGCCTTAGAGGGCTTCCCTGTTGAAACTGACAGGGAATCCTCTGGCTTCAACAAGCCTCTCAGAATCAACTTGTTTTTTCTTTCCTGCAGGACCCTGGGGCTGAAGCCATGGCACACAGCACAGGAGTCCTGCAGGTGCAAAGGCCCCAGACAATAGACACAAGAAGTGTGAGCGTCTGTCAGAGACATTTTCTGACAGCATGCATCACACTTCTTGAATCGAGACCTTTGCTTCTTTTGACATTTCCTAACTGACAGGTGTACACTAACACACACCCAAACACACAGTTATACCCTGTCAGCAAAAAATTAGTAATACTAAAAATAATTTTATCCAAAAATACTAATACTTAAGTACAAAAGGTTAAAGCAACTACACAAACACTCCCTAGGGAAGGGAAGGCCAAAGGCCCAAAGGAAGAACCAACGGTTCTTTTAGTAAGAAAACGGGGAAAAATAGGGTCGGGGAAAAAGTCTCAATGTTCTACACTAATCTAGGAAGAAATAAGTTAAAAAGGGGAAAAAAGAGTAACTTTTTGAAGAAAAAGCTAACACTCACCAGGAACCGGTAGAAGCAACCAACCTCGAAGCTGTAGCGGCAAACGAGATCTGGAGTAACTCTCGCCTAGCATTGTGGGATATAAGGGGAGCCTCGAGCCGGTGGAACCAACTCTCGAGCTTTTACAGTGGCCGAGTCGGAGCCGAGGTCGGCTCCGAACCCATCCAGCAAGAATGAAGGCGAGATAGACAACTTAACATTGGTCCTTGACTCTGCATGGAACAGACTTGTCATGGTGAGTATAACAAAAAGTAATAGCCTTAGACAACCATTTGGAAATGGTCTGTTTTGACAAAGGCTGTCCCTTCTTCTTACTTTCACAAGAAATGAACAATTGATTAGAAGATCTGAAATATTTAGTTCCGATAAGATAGTACATGAGCCATCTGTGGACATCCAAAGTGTGGAGTACCGTTTTACCCACAGTTTTAGGTTTAGCAAAGAAAACAGGGAGATGCACAGTTTGATTTAAAGTAAACTAGGGTGCCACTTTAGACATAAAAGAAGGATCGGTTCTCAAAAAAAAAAAAACCCTGTCCTTGTGGAAAATAAAGTAAGGTCGACTCCCCACAACAGCTTGCAACTTGGATATCCTTCTTGCAGATGTTAGTGCAATCAGTGAAACTGTTTTCCATGTCAAGAACCTCAAGTCAGCCAGATTAACTGGTTCAAATAGAGCAAGGGTTAGTTTCTCCATCACAAAATTAAAATCCCAAGGAGGGGCCACCAGTTTACTTGGAGGCTTCTTAAGCAAAATCCCTTTCAAAGAATATTTTGACATGCGACTGCCTTGAAAGATGAAGATCCATGGGTAGACCTGCTGAAATGGATGACAAATGAACCATGACAGAGGAGTAAGAAAGGCCAAAGGATAGAAACTCTACACAAATATTGTAAAGTCAGAGAACAACTAGACCTGGTGCCAATTATGTTGTTTGCATAAACTAGAAAAACATTTCCATTTGCTAATATATGATTTTCCGTAAACTTTTGAAATACCAGGACCAACTAGAGTGAATTCTGAATTACAGAGACTGAATGGGCAAAAGAACAGACTTACAAATATTAAGTCTGAGATGCTATTTCTCGGATTATTCCCTTTTCTCCAAGATATAACTAACTTAGAGTTGGTATATATAATTTTGGGGGGTGCACAGGGGCTTGCTCCTCCACCGCAAAAAAGTTTTACAGAGAAGAGTGACTTTCGAGATTTGCACTTCTCCTGGGTTTTCTGGGGGGGGTTTTCCAGCTTCTCATCACTCGGCATTTCAATTATCAACATTTCAATAGGGTGCCATGATTTTCTACTAGCAGGCTTTCTTGCCTCCATTAGTACCTCCTACAGATCCTCAGAAAACACATGACCAAAAGGAATTAAACCTATCACCAGACAGTCAACTGATGATGACTGACGTCAGGAGTATATCAAACACCTCCCTTCTTGTGTGAGTACATCCACTCTGTGAGTAAGCTTGTGTAACTGCCCCTGGCCATTTCCAAAAGAAGATAGAAACATGGTTGCCTGGGCCAGAAGGAAGTCACCCCAATGATCTTTGTGGATTCCTTCTGAATCTTCAGAAGTACCCTGGATATTAGTGGAAAGTAAAAGGTAAAAGGAGTGCCAAACCACGATGAAGTCAAAAATAGGAACGTTCAGCAAAATATATTGAAAAACAAATTCTTTATTCCATACAGAGATGTAAGCGCTTTCGCGTGGGTCATCCCACGCTTCATCAGACAATGAAATGCATGAACTACAAACTCATTATATATTCCTTGCCAACAGCAAGGCGGGAAAATTAATTAATTAATCAATCAATCAATCAACATATCAAGGATTGTTCGTATTTAAACACATACTTCAGCTAGAGAACTACCGTCATCCCAGCATACATACATCAAGAAATGTTTATATACGCTAAGAGTCGCAACTGTCAGACTAATAGCTACATGCAACTCAACTCATACCACTATATCACTGTATATCTGAAAAACATAAATCTAAATAGTATATAAACGGAAATATTTCATTAAACATCAATTAAATTCATTAAATATAAATTTAAGAAAATATATATGGGTATACGCAGATTCATTCATCACGAGGGTAGTGAACTGCAGTTAAAACCGCATCATTACCATAAGTCCACTAGATGCTTAGCATGTATATACCATTAGAACTCCCTAAATCTATCGTTACCTAAAACCATGTTAAATACATGGACATATATACAGTCTCCATATATGGGATGTGTAACTAAAATAATTATGGAAATATCACATAAAAAACTCATATATAAAAATATGAAAATGATAATTGTGCTCTTATAACACAATATAAAACCATATCATAATATACATTGTATAGAAATGCATTATATGCAAAAAATTCCTATGCACATATGTAAAAGCACTGATAATGTTACATGTAAAATATAAATAAATAAAATATACAATGATCTGCCACAATCTCACATATGACCACAATATAAGAACCAAAGATAGGGACAAGATGTAATGAAGAAACATCTAAATGGATCTAAAAAATAATAAAACCTCTCCATGTAAACTAAAAATAACTGTGAAAAACAAACATGAAGCCAAAAATAGAAATAAAATATTAAAAACAAAATTCATCATATCACCATTATTTATTACTCAGCTCAAGTACTGGTTTCAGGGGTACATAATTATTAAGCCCTGGAGGTATGTGTGAACCAAGTTGCAAAATCCATTTTAATTCCATCAATGCAAGCTCATTAGCTAGGTTTCCACCCCGTAGTCTTTGTCCCAATATTTGTAACACCCTGAAGGAAAAACCATGTGTAGGAAACTCCATTATGTGTTTAGCTAAAACATTAGTTTCCTTTGGCTTGCGAATGTCATACAAGTGGTTATATCCTATCTTGCAACCTCTGGGTGGTCAACCCTACATAGAACGCTTCACAATCATTACAGGTTGCAAGATATATTAAATTCTTAGTGTTACATGTGGCATGAAACTTGGGATGAAACATAAATTGAGTAAGAGGATTCCAAAATGTTTGTATATCTACTATATAGCGACACCGTTTGCAATGATGACAAGGAAAGGTGCCATAAGGTAGTGGTATAAGATTTGTAGATAAAGGAGCAACAAGATGATCATTGCACAAAATCATTTTCAAGTTTTCACAGTTTTTAAAAACAAAACCTGGTCTAACACCTACTAACTTTCTAGTGTTATTGTCAATCATGAGTACATTCCAATTATTGGACTGAATGGGCAAAAGAAGAGACTTACAAATATTAAGTCTGAGATGCTATTTCTCGGATTATTCCATTTTCTCCAAGATATAACTAACTTAGAGTTGGTATATATAATTTTGGGGGGTGCACAGGGGCTTGCTCCTCCACCGCAAAAAAGTTTTAAAGAGAAGAGTGACTTTCGAGATTTGCACTTCTCCTGGGTTTTCTGGGGTTTTTTTTCCAGCTTCTCATCACTTGGCATTTCAATTATCAACATTTCAATAGGGTGCCATGATTTTCTACTAGCAGGCTTTCTTGCCTCCATTAGTGCCTCCTACAGATCCTCAGAAAACACATGACCAAAAGGAATTAAACCTATCACCAGACAGTCAACTGATGATGACTGACGTCAGGAGTATATCAAACACCTCTCTTCTTGTGTGAGTACATCCACTCTGTGAGTAAGCTTGTGTAACTGCCCCTGGCCATTTCCAAAAGAAGACAGAAACATGGTTGCCTGGGCCAGAAGGAAGTCACCCCAATGATCTTTGTGGATTCCTTCTGAATCTTCAGAAGTACCCTGGATATTAGTGGAAAGGCATACAGGAAGATTCTGTCCAAAGAGAAGAAAACCCATCTGACTTCCAGGCCTTACTGCATGGAGTCCTGGAACAGAATTTGGCCAGTTGATTGTTCAGAGTGGAGGCAAAGAGGTCTACTTGAGGAATTCCTCACAGATGAATCAAATCTTGGAAGATCCCCAGATCTAGTTTCCATTCATGAGGGCCTTCCCTAGACCTGCTGAACATTTCTGGCACACAGTTTTGCTCTGACAGAATGCAGGATGCCTGTGCAGTGAGATTCTGTTGTGAAGCCATAGCCTAAGCTAACATGGCTAGTCTGCAAAGGGGGTACAACCTGGTTGCTCCTGGCTCGCTGATGTACCACACAACTGTGGTAATGTTTGTAACCTTTTTAAGAGGTCCCAGAGAACAATGTCAATTATTGTCTTGATCAGGTTGAGCATCTCCTTGATATTTATATGCCTGCATCTGTCCTTGGTGCATGCCCCCCCAACCACACTTTTCTTGCTTGTCAAACTGCTACCAAAGCAAAGTCTAAAACATCTGTGGTAACTGACTGGGAGATCTTAATTTAAGGATATCCATTGTCTCCCAAGTGATTTTTCTTCTGACAAACCCCATTACTGGGATCTGAAAAGATAAAGGGTGTTGATGCTGGGACATATTTCAGATATCATTATATCTTTCTCATGTGGAGTCTGGCCAGGGGCATCATGACAATCATAAATGCCAAGAGACCCAAAATTCTGAGGTATTCCCTTGCAGTAACCGAAATCTTAGTGGAAAACCTTAGAAATGGACATAACTAATTATCTATTTTTTCCAGTGGAAGAAAAGCTATTTGAACCGAGGTGTCTAGTTGACATCCCAGGAACACAATCCTGTGTGATGGAGTCAAGAAAGACTTTTGAATGTTTTCTTGGAATCCCCACCTAAAAGAGAGATGCCTGACATTTTGTAAAAGTTTCTTCAAAGATAAGCAAGTCATCTAAAAACAGAGCTACGTGGATAGCTTGTAGCCTGCAATGGACTATACACTGGAGCTAGGCACTTTGAACACTACTGGTGCAGTGGATACTCCAAAGGGTAAGGCAGAGAACTGATAATATGATCCAGGCACACAAAACCTTAAGAAACACCTGAAGTCTGGATGAATAGGAATGTGATAATAAGCATATTTCAAGTCTAGTGTTAACAGGAAACTTGAAAGAGGAATAAAAGGCATCAATTGTGACGCATCCTTTTGAATTTGGCCACTATCACAAACTGATTTAGAAAAAAAAAAGATCCAGAAATGGGCTCCAAACACTATCACAAACTGATTTAGAAAAAAAAAAGAAGATCCAGAAATGGGCTCCAAACATCTTCTTTCTTTGGGACTAGTAACACGCTTGAATAAAACCCCTTCAAGGAAGTAGTTCTATCACTCCTTGGGATAGCCTGTGATGAAGAACAAGTGGAAACAAAACAAACAGTCTCATCTGCAGGATGAAGAATAGCCCCCTGGAAAGGGTGACCTTCCTCTCACTGCCATCTGTAACCCTGATGAAGGATTTTCAGAACCCATTTATCTGAAACAAATCTGTTTCCAAAAAGAAAAATGCAGATTCAGACTTTCTGGAAGAGAAAAAGGGCCAGGGTGGGAATGGGTCACAAGGACTCTTGAATAGTCAGATTTGTTGGAAAGTCCTTGATTTTGGGAGGTTCTCAGCCATCTTTTTGGAACCTCCTTGCCACCTCTTAAATGTCTATTTACCTGAATTCTATGGAGACTGTTTATTCTGCTGTTTGCTGAAAGTGGAGGGGGGAGAAATAAATTCCCTTGGACAAATTGGAAGAGCAGCAGAGGAGTTAACTAAGGCTACAGCTGCTGGGTTGAGTATGGGAATAGTGCATAAAAATGCAAAAGACTGAGGAACTTTATATATTCTACCTCCCTTTTTAGGGACAGCTAGCTTACTATCAAGAAAATTGCAATCAGTAAGAGACACACACAATCTAAAGCAGATAGGTCAGGGAGAATGGGTGTAGGTACTGAAAATCCCTCTGGAACAACTAATAGTATTTTCCGAAGAAAGGAGAAACCTCAAATGTTCTCCCACCGAAAAGACTGGGACATTCTAGCAATAGTCTCAGAGAAAGAGAAGCCCCATAGGGAGAATCAGAAAATGAATGCTCCTCAGAGTCTAAAGCACAAATCTGAGAACAAAACCCTGATTCCATCCTTGCATCTTCTTGTTCAAATTCAAAATCTTGAATCTCTTCAGGAAAGGAGGCATCCCTCTTTCTTTTACTGGACTCTAAGGATCAACAACCTGAATCAAACCTTAAGCCACTCCCAGCAAACTACTCCATTCCAAAGCAATTTGAGGAGGAATAGATACATGCTTGGTTTTCTGTTTCTTTTTGACAGGAAAAATGGGGCCAACCTTGTTACTAATGGCAGCCGCTACTTCCTCCAGGATGAGCACAGAATTCCGACACAATGGGGAAACCCTCCCAGGACCAACAAGAATGGCTCTCCCTTGCCCTCTGAGGAGGGCCCAACAGCCGACAAGGATATGGCTAATAACTTATAAAAATAAAAAACAGCCACCAAGGACAAAACCGGTAGTCTTGATCGGTGAAAAATGAATTTAATAACGCACTAAAACATAAATGACTAAGCGCTTTCACCAGATAAACACACTGGCTTCTTCAGAGTCCCCAGATATGGATAACCCCAGATCCAGTGTGAATGTAGGTGGTACACCAGTAGGATGAAGGATAAAGGTTGAGTGTCTGAAGTGCAACAAATGGCCACAGCACAGTCACTAACCTACAGCTGAGGTAAACTGCTAGTCTGCTGTCATGGCAAAGGGTGTTTGCTTAACATCTTTTATGAGTGGTCAAGACAAAAATGGTGCCTTTATCCTGGGGAAAGCAAGCAACAAATGTCAGTAAAACTACCAATCCAAAAGTGTTGCTTTTTGGGCAGAAAAAAAACACAGTAAAAACCACTTTCAAACACTATGGTAGCCCCACTATGGAAAAAAATACACAATTTCTCCACAGAAAATATTTTATCAGTGAGTTAATAATAATTTAAACTGACAAAACACAACACTCCTAGCTTTGAAATACCTACCTTTCCTGAAGAGGAAAGTAATAAAACAGTAAAAAATAAGAAAATGGAAGTCTTTTTCCCCAAAGGGAACTTATCTGCCCAGCTAATGTAAGCACAAGCTGACTGCTGATCCTCACAAGCCTCAAAAGAGCAAAAATGCATCGAGTGGCTTTACGTCCAAACTAATCTTTTACTCAACTCAGATCAAGTTGCTTTAATTTTTGGGCATGTGGAAGTTGCCATGAAGCTTTGTAAGCTGGCCAGCTGTTATATCCTTGGCAGGATATAACCCATATAGTTAAGACTTCTGCAGCAGTGATCAAAAGGATGAACATCAAAAATTAATTTACATACCATTCAGTAATGACAAGACTACAAAGAGAATGCAAGATGTGGGTGGATAGGAAACCGAAGCAGATGCCACAAATGACATCATTAAATATCAATAATTTCAATGGGTTCCACACACAACTTTTCCATCCTTCTTACAACGTTTCATGCAGCAGATCCAAAATGAAGGGAACCACTCATGTAATCAAATAAATGCAAAGAAGAAGAGAATTCTACAGAAAAATAGCATTAAATGTGCCGTTTTAAAAGATGCTATATAGTACATTTCTACCAAAGAAAATCCTCCATCTTTCAATGATCTCAAGCACAGAAAGCTTGATAGCTGTGCTCCAATTAGACCAAGTCGCAACATCACAAATATCCTCCAATGGCTCATTAACTAAGAAGGCAAATGTAGTAGCCACAATTCTAACAAAAATGAGACTTAAGACCTAGGTTCCCCTACCCCCCATATTGGGGGGGGGCTCTGCTAACTTGTATACAAACAACTCCTTTGTCACACAACAGACCAATAAAGGGAAATAATACTAAACATTGTACAATTCTAGAGTTATCAGAGTGATAACTAGTAAAATGCACTGAAGAATATTATTACATCAAATTTAATTAGGTCACTTTTTTGATCCCTTCTGATTAAATAAAGTGCTAGAACACTTAAATGACACCCAATATTTTATATACCTATATATGTGTGTGCATATATACATGTAAATAAAAACAAACGTTCACAAACATACACACACACACAACGTCTGTCATTTCACTGAAACTCAGCTTATTGAAACAACTTACTTAAACGCATTTCGTCTAAACCAGCAAACCCTGAGTTGGGGGGATATTTTTGTCAGGGAGCAAGCCTTCTGAACTCACCTATGCATACACCCCTAAAACGTTTTTTTTTTGTACACACCCACACACATACATCCAGTCACTCCACACAGACATGTGTGTGTGTGTGTGTGTGTGTGTGTGTGCTCGTATGTATATATATATATATATGCATGTATATGTATATGTATATATATATATATATATATATATATATATATATATAGACACACACATCAAAATTAAACATATTTGTGGAAATACACATACATACACATTTAGCTTGTAATGCACACTGCTAGAACACAGAAAGCTAATTGCATGACCCATTTTAGGAAACAAATTTCTTCACAAGTTACTAAATCAAAATGCTTGTGCAAGATATTTCAGGCATCACAGAAATCAAATCTCCACATGTTCCATTTACTTTTTTTTGTAAACCACAGTAGTGATTCCCACCAATTACAGCAGAGTACATTAACTGCCTAAGTTTCTAGCAAGCAGGGCTTTAAACAGTTTGAAGAAATTTTTCTAAATTAAGTACCTAGTGGGTGGTGGCCTTCTAAGCTAATTTTTACCTATAGTTCTTTTTTTTTTTTATTTATTTTAGTAATGCACTGACAGATGTTAGGATTTGTTATAATTATGTTTTTTACTTTAGATAGGTAGAGTCAGGCCTGCTTTTAATGCCATTTTCAGCAATTTAGTTTTGGCCAGTGCTCTGTTTTACTGTTTTTTTTTTCTTTAAAGTTTTTGTTATAATAGGAAGTAATGCCCTTTTGAGGCAGCTGATTACTGCGAACTGTGTTTTGTAGGGGAGCTAGCTGTATGTGTGTATGATATGCACTTGTTTTTTGCACCTGAATGAATAAAGGCTGCAAATAACATTTTGCTTTAGTTTTTTTTTTTTTTTTAATATAAATGCAATTTTATGTTTCTGTTTACTTAGGGGTGGCTAGAGTGCTTAGTGTTTGTGGATGCCCAGTTTTACATACAAAATGTGTAAACTTTTTCTTCAATTGTTAGGAAGCAATGAAAATATGGTGGGTTTAACAAAATTTTAGTAGGAGTGATGACAAGCCAAGGATGTAGAAATCCTGTTCATGCATCAAGTGTGTAAATTAACAAAATGAATAATCAAAACGAGAACAGAGAATGCATCTTTTTAATCACATCTTTATGGGATATCTGTTCTTAAAATAAGTAAGAATACCTACAATCAGAGACTGATAAGCAAGCAATAATGCCTGAAAGGTTGGGCATTATCAGGGAAATAATAGTCCACCCTGGGATGTTCTGAGGTTAATGCTGCAGGCAGCGGGTCTTACCACCCCTGGAGTGGTCATTATTTGTCTTAATCAGCCTACCTTGGAGAGTATTATTGCATTTAGATAATGGACTATATGTAAACTTGCATTTTTTAAATAATCTATCCTTTTTTTTTACATTTTGATGTAAAATACTTCCTCTGTCTAATGTTTCAAACTTGTTGCAGCACTTGTAGTTGCCACTGGAGGAAGTACCTTACAACCAAAATACAAGTTATGTAAGTATTTAATGTTTGCACGTGCATATGTTCAGCAATTGCAGCTACTCTGATTGAATATACTTCAGACCTCTCACTGTGATCAAATGGAAAAAAAAAATCAAAGTATAAAGCATTGCAATCCTTCCATACCCATGTCAATAAAATGCCCCTAATTTTGCTCTATC
This sequence comes from Protopterus annectens, assembly GCF_019279795.1. Taxonomy (NCBI): domain Eukaryota; kingdom Metazoa; phylum Chordata; order Ceratodontiformes; family Protopteridae; genus Protopterus; species Protopterus annectens. The sequence goes on along the minus strand of NC_056738.1, from coordinate 93,776,129 downwards.
CCTCGAAAATGTTTGATTTTCTGGTAAACCACTGAATAATGCTATGATGGCCCCTCTCTGGGCCAGTAATCAAGGAGCCTCAATCCTCACCACTGACACTGAAGAGGGACGTTCACTTGGAACACAAAAAGATACACACAGTATTTCCAGATGCAGTATTTCCAGATGCAGCTCTCTGCATCAAGCACAACTTCCCCAGAGAACACACTCAGTCTGGGGTATGGATTTCTCTCTCTGTCTCCCTCCAGGTCCCCAATAAGACTCCCCACTGGCACAGCTACAGAGTGGAGTCTTCAGACGAGTGCCCAAACCAAGTCTTCCAGCATAATCTCTGTGAAACCAGTTCTTTCTATCCCTTCTCCAAGCAGCTCACACACACACACACACACACACACACACACACACACACACACACACACACACACACACACACACACACACACACACACACACACACACTCTTTGAGAAATGATTTTCACACACACACACACACACACACACACACACACACACACACACACACACACACACCTGGGAAAGGCTGCCACATATTTACTAGCTATGCTCCCTTCTGCCTAGACTAAGATACTTACTGCCACCAGACACTCCAAAGCCAGCTACTCTAAGGCTCTGACAAGGGTACTCAATTATACTGAGTGAACTTAATATTAATACAAATGGTAGTGTTTTGACCAATGGAGTGGCCACTGCTTCACCAAATAAGTATTAGTACTCTCAAAAGGTTAATATATTCTCTAAAGGACCAGCCACAATGAAAAGTTTAAATACATTTAATAATAAATAAAACATACTAAATATCTACTTACAATAAACACCAGTGTTTCAATCACATGAAATATTAAAATAACACAGATGAATACATTCACACAGATATAGAAAAACAGTACTTAACTAAGCTCACTATATTTTCCTGACTGACCTAAAGAATTACTATTCCCTGGTCACTTACTAGAGCAAGACAGGATGAAATGGATGAGTGACCTTCCTTCTATGTCAGGTTTCAAAAATAGACTGCTCTGAAACTTCTCTCATCTGATATTAACACATCATTTTGTCCTAGGTCATACAATGACATCACATACATCTGGTCATCCGACTTTTGGATCCCATGCTACTCCCATTGCTAGAAAGTGAACCAGAACTTAGCACATATGTGTTACCAAATACACACAGATAGAATTAAACACAGCTGTTAAATTTAAAGACTGACCCTAATTTTAGATCCACCACTACACAAACAAACACACACACACACACACACACACACACACACACACACACACACACACACACACACACACACACACACACACACACACACACACACACCACTGCCTTTATCCACAATTTTTGAAATTCTAGAGCAAAGAAGTTGGGAGGTATGCATTCAGTTTCTCTCTCTCCCCCTCTTGGCCTCTCCCTCTCTCATTTTGTATCTCTTACAAACTCAAGTGTGCACACAACTAAGTGCAAGGCTGCATTTATCAGGTATAAAATGGTGGCCATTTGTTTTCAGTCCACAATTCACAGCAGCTTAACACTGCTGTGAAGTGACAGACTTAAAAAAAAAAAAAAAAAAAAAAAACCTGTTGGAGAAACTTTGGTTTTCAATAGAGCGATGATGTATATTTAACTCAATCATCTAAACATATTTCACACACCCTTATATGCTCTTAGAATAAATATAAAACATTCAAGCAAAGTGTGAGCATCCAAACAGTACTACAGCTTTCACCCAATTTTTCGGGATTAGGAAAAAGGACCAGAAGTAAACCAAAACTTGCAACTCAAGTGACTTTACAAATAAGATAGGGTTTGCTGATACGTGATGAGCCAGTCTTTAAAAGTGATAAAAAGTACCACAGCAAAAAGCCTGCAATTCCAATTCAATGCAACAAAAATATACCTTCAAAACTGTAGTCCACCAAAATTCAAATCCCAAAGGAGTACATGATCTCCAAACTGAAAGACACTAGATGTTTAAAACTATGGTTGACCAATTAAAACAAGTGTTCTTTCTTTTTTTGTGGGGAGGGTTCTACTCAACCCATCCCCTGCAAGAGGAACAGTGCACCAAAGGAAGCAGACATTTCTCCTTAAATAAACCATTACCAATGAATGTACATTTAGCTGTTGAGCAACGTACATACTCCTGAAAGACCCTGTCAAAAATAATTTCATGGGCTCTGCTCTGGGTGCCAGTACATTGTTATACCCTGAAAGTGAGCCTTAAAAAAAATTCAGCCTAAAACGAAAACAGTAAAATTCCCCAAAGCAGGCAGAAGACAGCTCGATATGCAGCTAAATCCAAAAACGTGATGAACCAGCAAGTAATCGTACCAAAACACTTTATTGCAGAGAACAAAAGTTAGCGCTTTCACGGTAATACCATACCGCTTCTTCAGACAAACATGGCAGCCACATTCTCAGCTTAAAGGCATATGAAGTAGATATTTACTGGCATAAAATCTGATAAAAAATAATAATAAAAACATTAACACAAATAAATAAAACATGAAAAATATTCATAAATATATAAACAATAAACGCCTTACAGCCGTTTATTCCTTAATACAGGCTTAATGAGGACATGATCATTCAACCCCATAGCTAGGTGTGCCCCCAACCTCAAGATCCACTCCAACTCGACCACCTCAGTGCGAGTTACTATATCACCACCTCGCAGACCTGGGCTGATCAAACATAATACCTGGAAGACAAAGTTGTCTTCAGGGCCAGTAGACAAAACATGTTTCACTAAGGCACTAAAATCATATTGCTTCTTCATGCAATACACATGGTCCATAATTCTTTCTTTTAAGCTCCTGTTCGTCTTACCAACGTAGAATTTATAACAGCACTGACAATGTGCTAAATAAACCACATTCCTGGTGGAGCAATCAGCAGATGCTCTCAACTTCCACAAGTAGCCCGTGACAGGGTGCCTAAAGAACGTAGACTCATCTATAAACTGACAAAAATTGCATTTACGACATTTAGATGTACCCATCAGAACTTGGGATCCAGACATAACATGTCTGGAAAAACATAACTGTTGCCTTAAATTACTGTAGTTCTTATATACACATCTAGGGCCATCTGCTAATATATCGGAACATCTGCTGTCAGTCTGTAAAATATGCCAGTTCCTTGTAACTATATCTTTCACCATATTTACACCATGGGAAAATTTCAAAACAATGGGAGGACAACAATATCTATGAGGTGATCTGATTGATTGCCTATACAGAGCAGAACAATATGGACATGCTCTACTATCACGCTCGATTATTCTTGCACAAGTTTGATCAACTTCAACTTGGGTGTAACCCTCAATGGCAAACTCTTTCTTCAAATCTAACAAACTTCCTTCACAGTCAGAAGTAGTACATGACAACCTCGAGACCCTGAAGGCTTGATCTCTTACAATGTTCCCAAATTTATGTTGTGGATGCATACTCCACCTATGAAGATATGATGGTCTATAACAGTCCTTCCTATGCATCCTGGTCAGCATTTTGCCATTCTCCAGCCGGATGTTCACATCTAAGAAATCAACATTGACTCGGGAACAAGTGAGGGTAAATTTCAAAAAATTACTACTATTACTTAAAGAATGAAAAAAACAAGTCAAGCTCTTGCTTGTTGCCTTTCCAACCAATAAACATGTCATCAACAAAACATCTAAATATGGCAATATGACCTCTATGTTGTCCCAATACATGATGGAATTCCCATTCCGACATCACCAAACTGGTGTAAGAATTAGCGCAGCTGGTCCCCATAGCCACGTCAGTTTGTTGCTAGTAACATTTATACTGAAACGTAAAGATATTGTGTTCAAGGACCAGCTCTAGAAGCATGCACAGGAAGTCAATATGCTTCATGTCAAATTTATTTATTGTTGTTTTATACATTTATGAATATTTTTCATATTTTATTTTTGTTAATGTTTTTATTATTTTTTATATTTTTGATTAGATTTTATGCCAGTAAATATTATCTACTTCATATACTTTAAGCTGAGAATGTGGCTGCATGAATGTTTGTTTTATTGGCTGTTTAGCTGTTTCAGATGATGTCATTTGTATACAAGTTATTCTGTCCCCATTCATGTTTGTCTGAAGAAGCGGTATGTTATTACTGTGAAAGTGCTAACTTTCTTTCTCTGCAATAAAGTTTTTTGGTATGATTACTTGCTGGTTCATCAAGTTTTTGGATTTAGCTGCATATCGAGCTGTCTTCTGCCTGCTTTGGGGAACTTTACAGTTTTGTTTGGTTGCTGCAGCTGGGTTCATTTTTGCTAAAACAAGAACAGTACAGCATGCAAAAGTTTCATCATAAAGCTGTTTCAAGTAAACAAATATTCTATAAATGGGGACAGAAGAGATTATTTAGTATTTACTAACTTAATGTACTGTTGTTTCTTTCATCTCATTTGTATTACCTAAATGTATCTTCTATCATCACAACTGTACTACAAATGTGTACTGTATATCCTGTTATTGTAACTTTTCTCCCTGGGTCTCCACTGAAAATGGGTTGTTTGCACGGTCTAATTTTCCAGGTAAACTAATGTCAAATAAATAAATGATACCAAAAATATAAATCACTTCCACATTGCCACAATACATCTTTCTCATGATACACTTCTTAGTTGCTTCTAGTACGACAGTTGCATCTTCTGAAGCTCATAAATATGAATTACAACCACTGCATTATCAGCCTTACTATAGAAATGTCGGCACTCAAAATCCCAAGTACAAGCCAAAAAAAAAAAAAAAAACAGAAAACACAGGGGAACAGCGAATCTTGAAGATCGCTCTTCTCCTTTAAACTTCTTTTGCAGCCCAAGGTAATATAAGCCAACTCAAGAGATCAACATTCCTCAGAGAAAAGGAAATATTCTGAGAAATGTTACCTCAGCCCTAGTATATCCAAGTCCGTTTTTCAGACATTCAGTCTCCATATTTCGGAACTCACTCTAGCATGTCCCGACATTTTAAAAAGGTGGAGATACGAGACTTCAGGGATGTGTACTTTCTTCCTACTGTGTCAGAAACTTGAAATGGGTGGGTAGCTCTGTTGGTTCCATGTTCCCTACAATGCTGCTTGGGCCACAGGAGAGAAAGGCGCATTCTCCTTTCATCTTTTGGCTTTATGAACAACAACAACAATTCAAAAGTTGTAAAAAATAAAATGTAAAACTATAATTCTCTAGCTGTGTCAAACTGTCTTGCTAAACCACTCTATACTATTGCGTGTGTAAAAGCTGCCAACTTGTTTTATTCACTACTGCATTTTGTGAAACCAATCTATAGGGGCTATACCTCTATTTCCCTTCTTGTGCTTCCTCTCTATTGCACCATCTTACGTCATCACTAAACTTCATTTCCTCCACGGTTCAACACAACCCACTCCCTACTTATTTTATTTGTATTTATTTGTTAACCAAGTATGTGGACTGGTCAAAAGACCCTTTTCAACTATGAACAGCAAAATTTACACTGAGGCCAAGTTACAAAGGTATTTTATGACAAACATCATCAATCCATTCTTTACACACCAGATACTATGAACCAAAAAGTTGCAGTCTCCTGCAACATCCAGCCTGCTAGCACTAGGCACCAGATACTATGAACCAAGAAGTTGCAGTATCCTGCAACATCCAGCCTGCTAGCACTAGGCACCCTTAAGCAGTTATCAACTGCCTCATGCTATACTGACAGCTACTTGCTTTTTCTACTTGATGAATTTAAGTAAGGGAGATGGAGGCATTTACTAACTTTGGAGGCAGCTTCTCATCTAAACTTATTGGCAGTACCCACCAAGTCGTCAATACAGACACTTATCTCACACATCCATGCCCACCTTGTCCTAAATCACGAAGTAACCCACTTTACGCAGAAATACCCAAGAAATCCATGCCCAAACCTCATGGGCTTCCAAAATATAGGTTTGGTATAAAGAACACTCAGTGACTCACTTACAAGCAAACAGCATCTATAGAAATACCAAACAGTAGAAGATAAAAAAGGGAGTCACCCAGCTGACAAGCCTACTCCCTTAAGACAACAAGGCCAAGCTGACATCCGATAATGTTCTAGTCATAACCAACACAATAATGAGACATACAGATGTACCTTTCAACAGTCTAGCAAGGAAGGGGTGACCGTAAGCAGTCTCTCAGATGCCAGGATTGGCCATGCCATAGAGCCCTCCCTTCACACAAGGTACACATATGACCTGGTCATTGTGCACATGGGAATGAATGATTTGAGATGCACCTCCCTGGATCATACGAACAGAGACATGACAGAGCCCTCAGAATATGTGTCCTCGCATTAGTATGAAATTATCTTGAGCAGCATCCTGCCATCACCAAGAATGATACTGTGATTGGTGTCATTCAGTTGGTGCCGAATATGTATCAGTCTGGAATGAGATGATGTGCAGGCCAAACCAAAACAAGTAAGACTCTCAGTCTTTCTTCGCAGCTTTTGTAATACTGGCCAAAACTTTTACCACCCTATACTGCTGCTTTTTTTATGCAAGGCAATCCCCTTAACTACCAACATAGTCAAATAAAGAAAATCAAGACTACATAGAAGTATCACTGATCAGCATTAGAAGCCTAAATAAGAAGCCGCAGTCCTTACAGGCCTTCCTGACCCCTGAAAATGTAGGTTTCAATGCCTACCATTCTTTCAGACCCACCCCTGAGAATGACTATGTTGTCACTGGTTGTAGATCTGTATTCCTGAGAAGCCATATCACATCAAAATTCATAAGGCAAGATAATGACTTTGAGCTCCTTCCTATCTTCCTTACCATCAATAAAATTCTGCACCATATCATACTAAGTTGCTGTACCCCCCTCCATGTTATCCCCAGCCCAAAAGGCATATTGAAACAAAATGAAGTCACTCCCCATTGACCCAAATACTATTATACTATTCCCCTGGGAGAGTTCATACTATCTTTCCATTAACTGAATAACCTACATTACTAAATATAAGTAGGTACAACACTTCCTAGATTTCATAAATGCTAGCTCCTTAGACCAACTAGTTCACGTCCGATATACAGGCTCAAAAATATTGGATCTAGTCATCAATATAATCCTCACTATGCCATACACTGGCAGTCAATCACTGGTCAAATCCGACCACCATTCAGTAATATTCACTATAAAATCTGATCCATCATCAAACCAGTTTGCCTTTAAAAAAATTATTCAACTGCAAATCTATTACAGGAAGTTGATAACCTGATGAAATTTAGGCACCCCATCACAATGACCTTGTCTCAAACTGCAACATTCACAGACTGTTTCTATGATCAATTAAATTCTTGCACGGAGGCATTGCTAAGTTCAGAAATAAACCTCTAGGGTGGAATCCTAGAATAAACAAGGTATACAACAAAAGGAAGAAACTTCAGTAGGAAAAAAATAAATCACTAACTCTAAAAGGAGCTCATAAAGATAAAAAAACAACTTAGAAGCAAAATCAAATCCTACAAAGGCAAGTATGAACTGCAAATCACTACCTATGTAACAATGATTTATGCATCTAGATAATAATTTGTGTAATAAAAATTTGTAATACAAATGGAACAATTAGTCAGAGTACCCACTAGGGGGAATAATGTCTTGGATCTTGTCCTTGCTATTATGGGAGCATCTTGCACCACCACCCTTTGTGTATTTGCATCACTTGTTAGGACTGACTATAAAGAAGGTTCCTTCCAAATAAAACTAAAACCAGGAGATCCATTCTACCCAGGGTACCTTTAGAAATTTCTTTAACACAAACTACCTGCTCCTAGGTGATATATTGGCATGCTTCAAATCCCCACCAAACTCAGTTAACTCCACTGAATACACAGAAATGTACATCACCATACTATACTAGCATGTAAACAACTGCACAAGTGCAGCTGTACCCAAAAGAAATAACTGGGGAGCAAACCCCAGAAACAAATCCACATGGTGGAACCATTATATCAACAACCTTTATAATAAAAGGAAAATAATTTTGACCATAACCAAGGGGAGTACTTCCCAGAATGTTAGAACTCTTGCCACTGAAACAAACAAAACAACTCAGGAGCTTAACAAAATCCACCAAAGCTAGGTTTGGGGATAAAATAGCTACCCAATCTCAAAAGCACAATGCAGTTATGCTGATTGTGAATGATGTTACCTACATGGTGACTGAAAATATAGCTAACCCAATGGTCAATAAATTTAGCTCTAACTTTACCCCTCTCTCCCTTCCATTGGTCCCTCAAGTTATACTTGAAACTGGCTCACCTCCAGCGATCACAAAAGACCAAGTCCTAAAAGTGCTGTCAAAAGCTAAAAATACTGCATTGACAGGTACTGACAATATCCATGGATGAATCTTAAAACAACAAGAAACCTGACTTAGCCAATCCACTAACAACAATGTTCAATCTCAGACTCCATACAGGTTTTGTACCAAGTGAATGAAGAACAGCTACAGCCATTCCATCGGTCCCGCAAGTTATACTTGAAACTGGCTCACCTCCAGCGATCACAAAAGACCAAGTCCTAAAAGTGCTGTCAAAAGCTAAAAATACTGCATTGACAGGTACTGACAATATCCATGGATGAATCTTAAAACAACAAGAAACCTGACTTAGCCAATCCACTAACAACAATGTTCAATCTCAGACTCCATACAGGTTTTGTACCAAGTGAATGAAGAACAGCTACAGCCATTCCCCTGCATAAGGAAGTACCTTCCACATACCCAAACGACTGACCAGTCTCATATGCAAAGATTTTTCATGGAATCAATTAATCAAGACAAAGGGAACCTCTAAACACTAGGCCCATCTCATTCTGGATTCATCAAGGGCAGTTCATGCTTACACAACGTGGTAGATTTGTTGAAAAGGTCACCAAAGCAATGGATTAAGGCAAAACTGTATACACCACATACCTCAACCTTTTCAAAGCTTTTGACAATTCCCCACTCAGGCATAGTAGAAATGCTAAACTGCGAATAAACCCCTATGTCACCCACTGGATAATCAAAGTAAGGGAAGTTACCTCCACAAAGAGATCAGTCACCCGTGGAGTCCTACAGGACTCTGTGCTGGAACCTCTCCTGTTTGCCATTCACTTTTCTGGAGTAAAAGCCAATACCAAAGGGCTCTAGTTCATTAAGTTTGCAGATAACTGTAAGCTAAAAGCAGTCACTGAATCCTCAAAGGACTTAGCCATCCTGTTTGTCTCAAATAAAATAACTGGTGTCAAAATCATGGTCTGAAACAAAATGACAAAAATGCATTACTTTATCATTTGGGAAGTCACCTGCCACAGGGAACTAACACACTGACAATATGCCCCTCAGAGATGACCCAGTTATTTGGGAACTTTTGTGGACATTGACATAACTTTTGACCAACAGGAGTCTACTGCTGTAAAAAAAAAAAAAATAAAAAAAGTAATTTTATATTGAACAACTTATAAACAAAAGGATTGTGTCTAGACCTAGGCATACCATTGTCCCCCTGTACTTGACCTTCATTAGGCCAGTCATTTGCGCACTTAAGCATGTACCTGTCCAGACACATGCAAGAACCGAAATGCCCACACAGCTACCTTACTAAAAAGATACAGGGCCTAAACAACATATCCTACATGGACTGACTCAAAGGCCTGTCATTATACTCTGTACCCTACAAAAGTGACCTGTGTCTTGGCATACAAGGCATCCTCCGACCCATTACTAATGGATCTATTGCACATCGCAAAGTCAAATGACACCAGAAATAAAATCAGTCTAGGGATCTAATCTTGTTCTGTAATAGTGGATTGGTTTGGAGGGACAGGTATATTTTGCATATGAAACCACTGCTATGGAACAGACTCAAACTCCATATAAAACAAAGTTCATCCCTGTCCATTTTCAAGTGCAACATAGATCTACGGATGGGAAACAAAATATTTATCCCAGGACTGCATCCTGTACTACTAACTGACAGATCCTGCTCCTAAATTCTTTATCCCATGCATGGGTCCCCTCAAATTATCTATAGTATTATTCCAGTTATTCTCATAGGGACAATATATAATTACTAACCACGTGACAGGTTAGGCTAATCTATAATCAAATGGGATAAGTTATTTTGAGCACAAAAAGGGGAAATTGGCTAGGCTTAAAATGACCCACAAGGGCAGCTAGCCTAGTACTTTCCCATGTAAAAGGACAACCAAATGGCCTTTTATAGCTATGTCAGAAACCTTAGAAGCAATATCCAGCACTACACTAATACATAGCACATACTCATCTCTAGAGGAAATAGACAATATTTCAGCTGACAAATTTAGCTCTAACTTTAAACTTTTATCTCACCCTAACTTTCCCTGTACAGTAAAAAAGAAAAAAACATAAAAAAGGAAGCAGCCAAACTGGATTAAATTGTCCTTTACTGAGTTCTGGTACCTCGGCCTTCACCTTCACATGGAATAACATCACTTTGCTTTAACCAGTATAAATACACACCTCAATTAATCACACCAATAAAACAATTAATCAATTGGGTGATATATAATACATTTTCAACTAAATTTTAAGAAATACAAAATTAATTAATTAAATACAATACATAATATTTCTATAATATTTCATAATAATAATTATACATCTAAATTCATTCCATTGGGAAATAGGGTTCCATAATTGATAATAAATTTAGATTCCATACTCAATAACTTTTAGTTATGTACTCACCATAACTTCAGATGTTTGGGATCCATCTCGCCTACATTCTGACTGATGGGTTCGGAGCCGATCCCTCGGCTCCGACTCGGCACGCTTATGCCAAAGAGCGAAGTCTCTTATTGGCTGAGCTTACTATATCCCAGGATGCACCACTACCAGTCCCCCAGATCTAGTTTGTCCGCATACATGCACACATGCACGCACTGCTTATATAACATCATCAGATGAAACAAGATAAAAACAGTAGAGCTCAAAACCGTTCAATCTCTTCTGATCTCCAAGGCAGGGGGAAGGAGGGTGGGTATTAGGAATGTAGGCGAGATGGATCCCAAACATCTGACGTTATGGTGAGTACATAACTAAAAGATGTTATGTGATCCTATCTCGCCTACATTCTGACTGATGGGACAGTGTCCCTAGCACCTGAATCCTGGGTGGCTCACTGGAAAACACTCCTGAGTACCGTGGAACCAAATGATGCTCGCCCTTTAGATGCCACATCCAATTTATAGTGGGAAATGAAAGTATGCGGGTTGGACCAAGTAGCCGCAGCACAAATCTCAGAAATAGCGAGCTTGGAATGAAATGCAATAGAGGTAGCCATAGCTCTAGTAGAGTGAGCTTTGACAGATGTTGTAAGTTGCTTATTTGAAGAGGAATAAGCCTGAGTTATGCAATCTCTAATCCATTTGGCAATAGTCGCTTTAGTGATGGTTTTACCCAGTTTATTATCTGAAAAGGACACAAACAATTGGTCTGTCTTTCGAATCTGTTGAGTCCTGTCTAGATAGAAGCGCAATTGCCTGTGAACATCCAACTTATGCAAGGTGCATTCCGCTTTGTTTGAAAATTTTGGAAAGAAAACTGGTAGTTCTAGAGATTGCTGGAGACAGAGATTAGAACAAACTTTTGGAACAAAGGATGGGTTAGGCCTAAGTGATACTCTATCCTTGTGAAAAATCAAGTACGGTGGTTTGATAGATAGGGCTTGAAGTTCTGAAACTCTTCTTGCAGAGGTAATTGCAATTAAGAAGGCAGTTTTCCAAGACAGATATTTCAACTCACATGTAGCAGCCGGTTCAAAGGGAGGAGATGTTAAGGCACTAAGTACCAAATCAAGATCCCACTGAGGCGCAGGATGAAAAACTGGGGGTCTTAAAAGCACAGCACCTTTCATGAAAGTTTTACATAATCTGCTACTCATCAAAGGTGGGTCTATGGATTCGTGAAATTTGGAGATAGCTGCTAGTTGGACCTTAATAGCAGAGACTGAAGATCCTTGATTAAACAAGGATGTTAAAAATTTCAAGACCTCTGGTATCGGGGCAGTAATAGGGTCTAAGCCTCTGAGTTGAGCCCAGATAGCAAACCTCTTCCACTTACTGTGATACAATTTCTTAGTGGTGGGTTTGTGGGCTGAAGATAAAATGTGAATAACTTCAGGGTCCAAGGTGTGATTTCTGACTAAGGTCGGAAGTGGAGGAGCCAAGCTGCTAATTTCAAAGTGTGAAGGGACTGGTGCTCTTGTCCCGACTGATGAATCAGAAGGTCCGGAGTTAGATCCAAAAACCAGGGACCGTCCAGAGCATATTTCTGTAGGTAGGGGAACCATACCTGACGTGGCCAGTATGGAGCAATTAGAATCATTGTGGACCCCAATTGGGAAGCTTTCTGGATGACTTTGGGAAGGAGTGGAACCGGAGGGAAAGCGTAAAGCAGTCCTGTTGGCCAAGGTTGGACTAGAGCATCCGTAGCTGCTTCCCTTGACGCTGGGTCAAGGAAAAGAACCTTTTGCACTTCGTGTTTTGTGGTGTTGCAAACAGGTTGCAGCACGGAATCCCCCATCTTTTGAAAATCTGAGCTGCTACAGTTTCGTTCAGGGACCACTCGTGAGGAGAAAGAATAGTCCTGCTCAGTCTGTCTGCCAATACATTGGATTTTCCTGGAATGTGGGTCGCTACCAGGAAGCGGTTGGTAGCCACTGCCCATTCCCACACCCTCATGGCCTCTCTGCAAAGGGGGTAAGATCTGGTCCCTCCTTGTTTGTTTAGATACCAGACCACCGATATGTTGTCTGTGTGGATAGCGATAATGCCTTGAGGGAGAAAGTTGTGGAGGGCTTGTAGGGACAGAAGTACAGCCCTCATTTCCAACACATTGATATGGAGAAAAGAACCCTGAACTGACCTGCCCAGACAATGCCCCCCCCACCCCGTCTGGGAGGCATCCGTCGGCAAGGTGGCTACCGGAGGGGGCATAACAAAAGGTCTTCCCTGATTCAGATTGGATGGCAGAAGCCACCAGCGGAGGTCCCGTTTGCACGTTTCTGTAATCAGTATGTGATGATTGAGGGGGAGATCCTGAAAGGACCATTGTGTCGATAACAGCCACTGAAGAATTCTCATGTGCAATCTTGCCAGAGGAACTAGGAGAACCGTGGCAGACATTGAACCTAAAAGTTGCAGGACCAACCTGGCTGGGGCTTTGGATCTTAGAAACAGGGCTCGGACTTGACCTTGTAATGTTTGTATCCTTTCGGTAGGAAGGAAGATTCGCATCAATTTTGAGTCTATCTCTGCTCCTATGAATCTTATGCGCTGAGAAGGCAGCAAGACAGACTTTGACCAGTTGAATGTAATTCCCAGGGAAGCACCCAGGGAGATGGTGGCTTGTAGGTTCTCTAGTAGTAGATGCCTGGTGGTGGCAGTCAGGAGCCAGTCGTCCAGATAGGGAAACACTTGGAATCCGAGACTCCTCAGGTGAGCAGTCACTACTGCCAAACACTTGGTGAACACCCTGGGGGCTGTGGTGAGACCAAAGGGCAGAGCACAAAATTGGAAATGACTGTCTCCCAGGCTGAAGCGCAGATACCTCCTGGACGCCTGATGTATCGGTATGTGATAATAGGCGTCCTTGAGATCTATGGAGCACATCCAAACATCTTTCTCCAACAATGGGAGAATGGATTGTAAGGTGACCATCCGGAATTTGGACTTCATGACAGACTGGTTTAGTTTGCTGAGATCCAATATGGGTCTCAGGTCCCCTGTCTTTTTTGGCACTAAAAAGAACCTTGAGTAGTTTCCGGATCCGATCTGGTCTTTGGGGACCGGTTGGATGACTCCTTTTTTCAGCAGCTTTGAAGCTTCTACGGCTGCAATTTCCCTTTGACTGGGTGGTGGGTCCGGGATTTTTTTGGACGGTGGGGGCGAGTGTGTGAAGGGAATGGTGTAACCTCCGGCAATAATCCGAAGCACCCATCTGTCCTGAGTAATAGACTCCCAGGCTTTTAGGTGCTTGGCAAAACGGCACCCGACTGGCTCCGGAGCAGCACAGCCGGGCAATCCCTCATGGAGTGTGGGAGGCTGAAGAGCCACGAAAGGACTCGCAGTCTCCATTGTTGCGGGGGCCTCTGCCGCCTCTGGGACGGCGTCTCCCAGAATAATTTCCCCGTCCTCTGCCTCTGGAAGGGGAATCTTCCTGCTGTTGGGGAAAGAATTTCTGTGATTTGCGGAACCACATCTTCCCTCCTCTTTTAGCCTTGGGATAAGGCCGAAAGGGAGTGGAATAACGTGCTCCTACGGCAGATAAAGTCTTTCCCTCCTGCTCACAGCGGGTAAGAGTGTCTTTTACCTTGGGTCCAAACAAAGAGGACCCATCAAAGGGAGCGTCGGCAAAGGAAGACTTGAAGGCCTCCGCGAAATGACACAAATGAAGCCAGGCTTGTCTCCGTAGAGCCACGCCTGTGCCTGCCGCTCTGCCCGCCCCTTCGGCTGCATATGAAATGAGCCTCATGGATGAGTTAGAAATCGAGGTAAGGATAGCCAACTGAGAGCTAACCGACTGGGCTAGCTGCTCAGGTAGGTTACCTGAGAGGGAGTCTGAGAGCTCCTTGACCAGATCCCTCTGTAGTCTGGTGAAATGTGCCAAATAATTCAGGGACCTCAGAGTAAAGGCCGCTGAAGTCAGGGTGCGCTTCCGTGCAGGTCCATGCTCCTAGACTCCTTATTAGGAGTATGGACGGACGTTGAAGCCTCTGTCACGTCCTGCTGGGTAGCAGATGCCACCACCATGGCATCTACAGCCACGCCTTTCGTCAAGAACTCCTTCTCGGGTGGGGCAGACAAAAATTTGTTAGGGCGAGAAGGCACTGGTTCCACAGTATCTGGGTGTTCCCACGCCCTCCGACAAACCAAATCCAGGAGCTCGTCGAAGGGCGGAGACACCCAGGAGGCGGAGGGCTGAGCCCCGAAGGCCTTGAGAAACACTGACTCATCAACGGAGGGGGGTTTGGAATTCCAGCCGCCTCGTTGCTTAAGGATTTCTAGAATGTCTGCAAATGAGACATCACCCGAGGACGACTTTGGGGACCCCTCCGCATCATCAAGATCAGTGTCCGATGTAAGAGACTCGTCCGGGGAGTCCACGTGCTTCCTCTTGCACGATCTCTTCCTTGGGGGTTCTTCCGAAGACAACTCCGAAGAACCCTCAGGAGGAGGGAACCCCAGTGGGGGTAACCTCAGGCCCGGGCTCCGCTGCCTAGAGACAGGGGAACTGCCAAAGACCCAGTCTCCATGCCCAGGAAGGTGCCGGTAAAGCCGTGAGATGGCGAAGAAGACTTGGCCAAGGCACTCCTCATAGCTCTGAAAGCCGGACCCCAGAATCCTGGGAGTGTCCGGTCCCCGGAGCCATGATAGCAGACGGAAGTCCCGCGGCGAAGCACCGAGAGGGAGGCTCGGAACCGACAGCATAGGTCCCAAACGTCACCCGGGTCCGGCCGAAGAAGTCCGTGTGCTAAACTCGGACCCGAAGGCCGGGGTTGGAGTAAGGGTCGGAGCCGACCCTAGGATCTCCACTGGCTCCATCAGCACCTGCTCCGACGGAGCCGAAGCGGTCGGAGGAGGAATGGCAATGGAGTGGGCTATCGGCTCCGAAGCCAATTGGGTTGGAGCCGAAACAAATTTTTGAAAGACTGGGGACTGGAACAGTCTTTGGAGCACCCTGTCTATGTCCGAATCTGACATCCTCGATGACCTGGAGGAGACCGAACGGGTTCGAGTAGGTCTCTCCAACGGCTCCAAGGGACTAGGGGACCGGCTCCGAGGCGACTCGATAACTATCGGCGCCGAAGGAGAGCACAAGCCCATTTCCATCGGTGCCGAAGAGGACTTCGGCGCCGAGGAGGAAGTGTCTGAGCGGACAACCTTCATCGGCTCCGAGATCAGTGGAGCCGATGAAGGTGACCCGCCTCTCGATGCCCCAGCCGTCGGCTCCGAACCCAGAGGAGTCGAGACTGGAGGCATCGAGGCAGACCGTTCCGCCCTCGGCCCCGAAGTCCGTGGAGCCGAAGGAGAAGCCTGCCTATGTCTTTTGGCGGTCGGGTCCGACGGACTGGTCGGAGCCGATGCCCTTTTCTTTTTAGCAGGAGAAGGAGAGGACGCTAATGCTTCTTCAAAAGAGGGTTTTATAAGGCCTTTCAAAATAAGTTTATTTTTCCTCTCTTGGAGGACCCTCGAGGAAAACGCGTGACACACGCTGCAGGACTCCTGCAAATGTTTAGCGCCCAAACAATAAACACAGAGAGAGTGGTCATCTGTGATTGACATTTTAAAGTTGCACTTAAGGCCTAGGAGCCTGAGACATTATAGCAACAAATTCAGTAACACAGAAAAACACACTGTTTATAAATTGACTGTCACTACAATGATTAGCTCACGGTTGCCGATTAAGGTTGACAGTCCGACAACTACAGAAAATAACTAAAGGGGATCCTAGAATCCCTAAGGATTTGAAATTAAATTTACTGACAGGGAAAGGCCCTTCAGTTCAAGGGGGGCCTCTAGTCAGAACAAACACACAATCACACACAAACTTTCCACAAAAATACCCAATCACACACAAAAAGTACGGTATAGCCGTTAAAACAGCTTTTTGTTATAGAAATACAAATTTCCTGACAGAAAAAGTTAGTGAAAAACACTACTTAGCTCAGCCAGCTCGAGACCACGTCTTTGCTAGTTAGCGGCAAACGAGATCTGGGGGACTGGTAGTGGTGCATCCTGGGATATAGTAAGCTCAGCCAATAAGAGACTTCGCTCTTTGGCATAAGCGTGCCGAGTCGGAGCCGAGGGATCGGCTCCGAACCCATCAGTCAGAATGTAGGTGAGATAGGATCACATAACATCTTACTATGAAAATTGTTATTATTTTCTCCTAGTCCCCATGGTTTTGCCAAAACACTAAACTCAAAACCAGTATAATCCCCATTGTGAAATTGATGAAAGTGACTTAGCAACAGGACTGTCCAGTCTGCTATTTCTAATGGCTCCTAAATGTTCCAAAATTCTTAATTTAACCCTGCGTTTTGTTTGTCCTATATACCATTTTCTTTCTTCACAGCTACATCCAATAATGTATACAACCCCAGAAGAATTACAATCAAAGTGATCTAGTGCACGATATAAAATCCCATTGAATTTTTGGCCATCTAAATTAGTCATTTTATCACAAACCTTGCATTTTCTACAAGCAAAAGAACCTGCATCCATAGCTTTTTCTTTCTTGCCCTTACTTCTAACCAATTCCTTCAGGTTTTTGCACCTGGAATAAGAAAAGATAATATTTTTGGGAATTATGTTTTTCAAAAAATCATCACTTGTTATTATTGGCCACATATTTAACACAGTTCTTTTTAAGATAGAAGAAAAAGAAGAAAATGTATCCACAAAAAATATTTTATCCATTTCCGTAAAGTTGTTTCTTTTATCATATAATGCTTTGTTCATAATTCTCTTTTTATTCCTACCAACAATCTCTTGATTATTCAAATTTAGGGTCCCTTCAACATTAGCCCTATGAGAATAAACATTATCCCTAGAATAACCTCTGTCAACTAATTTTTTACAGATGATATCAAATTCTCCTTGAATGTTAATACTCTCTGATGTATTTACTGCAATTCGTTTAAATTCACCTAAGGGCAAAGAATTAATGAAATGACTACTATGCATGCTGGTAGCAGGTAGAAAGTTATTTACTGCTATACTTTTGTGAAAGGGCTTATGTTCTATCGTGCCTTTTGAACCAATATAAAAATGCACATCCAAAAAATTAATATTGTTAATATTCACCTCATAGGTAAAGTCTAGACCACATGAATTTAATTTTAAACTTGAAATAAATTCATCAAAATCTTTGGGGTTACCCCTACATAAAAATATGAGGTCATCTATAAATCTCTTATAGATCAATACATTACTCTGAAAAAACTTTTTAGTATATAAAAATAAGTTTTCAAATTGCCCCATGAAAATAATAGCATAGGACGGTGCAAAGCTAGCACCCATGGCTGTCTCCTCTTTTTGCAAAAAATATTTCTTGTTAAATTCAAAAACATTATGAGTAAGGCAAAATTCCAACAGTGAAATAATGAAATGAGTTCTGGGTCCTTCCCCCAAAAAAGTATAAATGGCCTCCAGACCCCATTGTATAGAGATGGATGTATACAATGAAACTACATCTACACAAGCCCAATAGTAATTTTCCTGCCAGATTCTTCCTCTAAAACTATCACAGACCTCTTTTGTGTTTTTAACATGTGATGGAATTCTGTTTAAATATTGTTTGAGCACAGAATCCAAAAAAATACCAACATTCTGTAAAAATGCCCCCCTACCTGAAACTATTGGACGTACGGGTGGATTTAACAAGTCCTTATGTATCTTTGGCAAGATAAAAAACCTGGCATCATTTGGATTTTTAATGAATAATTTCCTCACGTCACCCTGAGAGAAAAAACCTAACCTCTCACCCCTTTCCAATAGCTCAAGTAGGGCATCATTGAATTCTATGATAGGATTGGCAGGTAATGAAGCATACACCCTGCTATCTGATAACAAACTAAGGGCTGTGGAATTGTATCTATCCTTGTCAAAAACCACGCAATTGCCTCCTTTATCTGATTCTAAGAAAACATATTTATCACTCATCCTTCTAAGATCACATAAAGCTTGCCATTATCCCTACATGAATTAAAGCTTTTCCTTTGTTTTTTAAACAAAAGAAACAACTTTACGGAAATGGATAAAATATTTTTTGTGGATAAATTTTCTTCTTTTTCTTCTATCTTGAAAAGAACTGTGTTAAATATGTGGCCAATAATAACAAGTGATGATTTTTTGAAAAACATAATTCCTAAAAATATTATCTTTTCTTATTCCAGGTGTAAAAACCTGAAGGAATTGGTTAGAAGTAAGGGCAAGAAAGAAAAAGCTATGGATGCAGGTTCTTTTGCTTGTAGAAAATGCAAGGTTTGTGATAAAATGACTAATTTAGATGGCCAAAAAATCAATGGGATTTTATATTGTGCACTAGATCACTTTGATTGTAATTCTTCTGGGGTTGTATACATTATTGGATGTAGCTGTGAAGAAAGAAAATGGTATATAGGACAAACAAAACGCAGGGTTAAATTAAGAATTTTGGAACATTTAGGAGACATTAGAAATAGCAGACTGGACAGTCCTGTTGCTAGTCACTTTCATCAATTTCACAATGGGGATTATACTGGTTTTGAGTTTAGTGTTTTGGCAAAACCATGGGGACTAGGAGAAAATAATAAAAATTTTCATAGTAAGTTATTGAGTATGGAATCTAAATTTATTATCAATTATGGAACCCTATTTCCCAATGGAATTCATTTAGATGTATAATTATTATTATGAAATATTATAGAAATATTATGTATTGTATTTAATTAATTAATTTTGTATTTCTTAAATTTTAGTTGAAAATGTATTATATATCACACAATTGATTAATTGTTTTATTGGTGTGATTAATTGAGGTGTGTATTTATACTGGTTAAAGCAAAGTGATGTTATTCCATGTGAAGGCGAAGGCCAAGGTACCAGAACTCAGTAAAGGACAATTTAATCCAGTTTGGCTGCTTCCTTTTTTGTGTTTTTTTCTTGCTGGAGCTTCTATTTGGATACTTCGTGATCCAGAAGTGTTTTTTTCCCTGTACAGTAACATGCCCACACTCCCCCACAGATTACCTCAGAGCACAACGTAAAGGCACTCTCCAAGGCCAAAAACACTACGTCCGCGGGTCCTGAAAATGTGCCAGGCTGTTTTTCTTGGCAACACCAAGTACAGCCTTATAGACTAACTACTAAACCTACTCAGCCTCAGCTTCTTCATTGGACTTGTGCCAAAAGATGTGCAGAGCTGCCATAGTCATCCAACTCCACAAGAAAGGACACAATGCTGACCCTGCTGACTGTAACGCTTATAGGTCTAATCTGTAAGGTAGAACAGAACATCATTACAGAACTTATTAACAAAGACATCAGCAGTTTACAATCTCTTGACCCAAACCAGTTTGGGTTTACTAATGGCAAATCCTGTCTCTTAAGCTTAGTGGACTTCTTTGAGCAAGTCATAGATGAACTGGATGCAGGCAAATCACTGTACACTGTTTACATTAACTTGGCAAAGGCATTTCACACCATTCCACATTCAGGCATTATAGACAAGCTAATTAAACTAAATATAAACCCCTATGTAAGCCACTGGTTAGCAAAGCAGCTCATTGATAGAATGCAGTCTATTAGTGCAGGGGCACACTCTCATCCCAAATGGTTATTACAAGTGGCTTCCCTCATAGATTGATCATTTGACTATTTCTCTTTGGTATTCGCTTCTCTGAGATCAAGGTTGATTTTAAGGGCCTGCGGCTGACCAAGTATGCAGATGACCGTAGACTCAGAGTTATTCTAAACTTTCCAGCTGACTCCAGGATTCTCCAGGAATGTCTAACATGTACAAATAAATGGTATCAGGATAATGGCTTTATACTAAATGCCAAGAAATGTAGTATATTGAGACCCTGGCAAAGATGAGCATCTATTCACCCACCACACAGATGACACCCCTTTAGTAACTGGCACAATTAGGGACCTGGGCACTTTCAAAGGCAACGAACTACCATGACAACTGTGTGTCTATTGGCATTAGGAAATAATTTTCAACAGCTAGATCGATCACCGGGGTATAATTTCTAGGTTATAAGTTTCTAAATGAGTTTTGTAGCAGAAGGACAGGCTTAAGATTTAGCCTTAACATATGCTAAATAATGTATTTCAGTCTACCTAGCATCAGATACAACATATACATGATGGGGACACCTTACTTGAAACAAATGTCTATAAAGACCTGGGGATTCTAATTACTCTAAACGTATCCATTACCAGTCATGTTAACTCTATTCAAAAAAAGCCCTTAAAATCACAGGATTTACCTTAAAACCACTCCCTCTTACAGACCAAGAGAAATTATTACTTTTACTTAAATATATATTGAATTACACACACAAACACACGGTTTTGACCAAAAGATATGTACTTACTATAACAATATATCCATGTTGTCTGATTTTCGTCCAGTTCAACAAATGGGCTGTCTTATCCAACCTTGTCACCAACTCTGAAGATTTTTTCGGTTCCGGGGCTCTGACTCTTCCCTACCCATAATCCTCTGTACTCCACCCGAATACCTCAGATGGAGTTTGCTCCCATCCCACATAAAATGATCTGATACAACTTTTTTTTTTTTTTTGTACTTGCACAGTAACTATAATCAACAGGAAAGAGAAGGCAACAGTTCAGACCAGGACTGTTCACAGGCAGTGAGTTGAATATAAAGCCTCCCCGGTCATTCTGAAGTCAAAGATGTCAAATTAGGAATGGGGGTAGGAAGGGAGGTTGAACCGGATAAAAAAAATAGACAACGTGGATCTATCATTATGGTAACTGCATAACTTTTGTATTCAGCATTACCTATTTTCATCCTATTAAACACATGGGACAGATTCCCAAGCTATCACTCGGGGTGGTATCAAGGAAGGATGATCCTGAGGATGGTGGAACCAAAAAAAAAAACGTGATCTAGATTGTACATCCAGTTTACAATAAGACACAAAAGTATAGACTGTGGACCAAGTAACTGCAGCAAAAATGTCATCAAACACAAGTCTTTTAGAGAAAGCTGCAAAGATAGATATTACTCTAGTGGAATGAGCCTTAGGGTTAGATTGTAAAGCCAAATTTTTAATGCACACAAAGTAAATGCAGTCTGACAACCACCTAATAGGATAACGCTGGCAACAGCTTTACCCAATTTTGACTTTCAAAAGGAAATAAACTGAACAGATTTCCTGAATGGTTTAGTTCTATGAAGGTAGAACTTGAGCTGGCAAACATCCAACATATGCAAAATATATTCACTCCTGTTTGAGTATCTGGGTAAAAATACTGGTAAATTTACTGACTGAACCTTAGAAAGAAAAGATGCATTAGCTGTCAGAAAAAAAAAAAAAGATAGGGGGGGTTTGCATGAAAGTGCCTGTAATTCTGAAATATGTCTGGTTGATATAAATGATACCAGAAAAAATGTTTTCCAGATCAAGAATTTTAGATCTACTGTGGCTGCAGGCTCAAAGGGGAGTTCAGTTACAGCTTGACGCAAAATAGAAATATCCCATGGGGGAACTGGGTCCTTGACTGGAGGTCATTAAAGAAAGGCTTCTCTCAAAAAGGCTTTAGAAGTCTTTAGGGAAGCAATGAAGGAATCATTATGGCCAATGTGAAAGTTCAAGATAGCTGCCATTTGAACTTTGATGGTAGACTAACTAGAGCCATTGTCAAAAAGTTCAGATACAAATTCTAATATGGATGGAATGGGTGCTGAACAGGGGTCCTATCTTCTGTAGACTGCCCAAATAAAGAATCTTTTTCCATTTACTGTGGTATACCTTTTTTGGGGCTGGCTTCTGAGAAGCAAATATGATCCTGACAACCGTAGTAAGAAGCCTGGCATCTCTGACTACAATCAAAACTGGAGAAACTATGTGGTTAATTTCATAGACATCTAATTCAAAGGAGGCAATCTGGACAAGTGAGTTAGAAAATATGGCTATTGATCCAACATTCAATAGGATGTGCTAGTAGAGGCCACAGGAAGAGGAACCATGTCTGTCCAGGGCCAGAAAGGGGGCAATGAGGATGACCACTGCCTTGCACTGCCCGGCTTTTATATTAACTTGCTGGGCAAGGGAGGAAAGGCATACAGGAAGCTCGGGGGGCCAAGTGTGGACTACAACATCCCTTGGTGATTGACTCTGTGGAGTGATAAGGGTGAAGTAACTGCTGCATTTGTGGTTGATGTATGAGGTAGAGGTAACAGCAAGGTTGGTCCCAATGACAGAAAATTAAAGTTTCCACTGTTGGATAGAGGGACCACTTGTAAGGTAGTGGAGGAGCCCTGGAGCCAAAAGAAGCTGCAGATCTGGTGCCGAGGTCATATCCAGTAGAAATCAGACAACCCACGGCATTGAATCAGATGAAAGACAACACTGGGTCAATAGTTTCTGCATGTACGCTAGGGCAAACAAAGAACCTGGAATCAGTACAGCATAAATATACTAAAAACATCCATCTGTGACAAATCTAAGATAATGACAGGTGTAAGGAAGTGAAATTATTTTCTACCCATAACTGTTGCATAAGGATTAATGCAATAGTTGCATATAATATTTAAAATAAACAGTAGTAACTCATATACTAACTTAACAACTTCAGTACACCATACTGTAATAAGAACATGCGAAGCATCACTACCACCATCATCATCATCAACCCCCCCCCCCCATTTCCTACATGGGGTCGGAGTTTTGCACCAACTGTCACCATCATTCTCGATTCAATGCTACTCTCCTACCTTCTTTGACAGTCCTGTCAGACTGTCATAAGTTTTCTCTTACATTATCCATACATCTCTTTTGCTGGATGCCCCCTTTTCCTCTCTTCTTCATCAGATTGTCTTCTGCTTTCCTGCACATTTGCCCAAACCACCATAATCTGTTCTCTTTGACTCAATGCAATTAAAGCTACTTGGGCTTCTGCTCTCATGTTCTCATTTGTTTGTCTGTCCCACAGTATGCATCCTACCACTAGTCTCAGGCAATTCATCTCCATCACCTCTAGCGTCTTCAACTGTTCTGCCTTCACTGCTCATATATCTGTACCATGCAGTAATACTGGACACCCCACTGTTTTGTGCATCTTACTTTTCAAGTTTGGCACTCCTCTCTCACACTACCACCTGATACTGTATGTCATCTGGCTGCAGCCCCACTGATTCTAGCTGTGGCCTCCTCATTCAAATTTCCCTTCTCCTCAACCACCTCTCCCAGCTAACTGAAGATGTTAATCTCTTGTACCATTTTCCCTTCTATCTTAATTTTCAACTTTTTCTGATCCCCCTCCCCATTTGCTGTCATTATAACTGTCTTATCCTGTACTCAGTTTCATCCCAAATGTCTACAGTACTGCATTCCATTCCCGCATCCTTTACTGACATTCTTGTTCATAGTATCCTTGTAATGCCACATCTACATAGAGTAACTCTGCTGATTTGTCCCTCCGACCCATTTGTTAATGTAGTCCATAGCCAATAAGAACAGTGGGCTCAGAGGTGAACCCAGATAACACCCACTCACACTGGGAATCC
This sequence comes from Protopterus annectens, assembly GCF_019279795.1. NCBI lineage: Eukaryota > Metazoa > Chordata > Ceratodontiformes > Protopteridae > Protopterus > Protopterus annectens. The sequence goes on along the minus strand of NC_056738.1, from coordinate 93,751,778 downwards.
CTCTGAGAGTCCAAACACTTCATACTTGTGTCATTGGGTCCTTGCACACAGTCTGCACTAATTCTACCAACACTGCTGGAAATTCGAACCACAGCAAGACTGCTCAAATCAGCTTTCTTGATTCCTAGACTTGGAGAAAGCAAATGAAAAGGTATGTCCAGTTGGACTCTTTCCTCACCTCTTGCTTTTTCTGAACTATATGTCTCACTGCAAACATTGGGCCTGTTATAATGCACCCTGATTCGAATCCAAACTGCTCAGTTCCCATTTTACTTTCTACTACTGTGAGTGTTCAGCTATCAATCACCCTTTCCAAAACTTTTTTTGCAGTGTGACAATAGAGAGTTTGATACCTCTACAATGCCCACAATTGTGAATGCCCTCTTTGTTCTTGTATACTGGCACTAGTATGCTTATTCTTCAGTCATCTGAGATACGCCCTTCTCTCCATATGAATACCCTTAGGAGCCATTTCTCTGCTATCTCACCCAACATCTTGATCATATCTGCCGTAATCTTATCTGAACCTGTTGCTTTTCCAGACTTCATTTTCCTTACTGCTGTTCTTGCTTCTTCTAGGGAGGGATCCTCTTCTTCTTTCTTCACAGACTGTATTAGGAGTAGTACAGTACAGCTTCTGTGGGATTTGTTTCATTCAGAAGGTGCTGAAGTACCTTTCCACCTGCCTTTAATATCCTGTGGACTGGTTAGCAGGTTGTTGCTGGCATCCCTTATGAAAGGTGTCTGAAGACTATCTTCTTTAGATTTCTGTCTTTGCTTTGCAACCTGATATTGTTTCTTGGTGCCATTTACTAAGCCACTTTCCAGAAGCTGATAAGAGCGTCTCTTGATACCTTGTTCTTCACTACTGCAACTGTCCTCAGGCTCTTTGTTAGCCAACAAGTATTCCTCCTGGTCAGTCATTGTGAGTGCCCAATTTTGCCTGCACTCCTCCTTTCTTTTGATGACCTCCTAGAATTTTACATTCTACCACCAGCTTTCCTTACGTACCTTATTTCCGTAATAAATTGCTCAGCTGCATACTTGTTTTATAGTCCTTACACATACTGTATTGAGATGCTGCCATTCTTCTTAATCTCTACTACTACTACTTCATCATAAGATGCTGAACTTTTCCACTTTCTCTTCAGTCAATGTCCAGATATTCAGCCTAGATTCTGTTGACCTTAATTCCATCTTTGCCACTGCTTGCAGCCGATTGTGGCAACAACTAGCTTATGCTGTGGGCAGACTGTTTCAGTTCATCGTAAATGACTTTGCAATTTCCGATTCTACTTCAATGCCCTTTCCTTACAAAGAGGAAGTCTACCAGAACTGCATTTGGCCATTCCTGTACATGATCTTGTGATTTGTCTCTTGCTGAACCATGTGTTGGCCCCCAAACAACATGCCAGAAAGACGTCTAGAATGGCCTTTTCTTTATTCCTGTTGCCCCACCCACATGCAACCAAGCAGTCTGCATATCCTATCCCATTCAGATATATGCATTCAGGTCCCTTATAATGTTGTCCTGTTTTATCTAGTAGGTCCTTCAACCGCTGCCTAAATGCGCTATTTTTGTTGCTACTGCAACCATGCTGCGGGCCATATGCGGAGATTATAAATGGTACCCTGCCCTTGCGCTGGAGTCTGATTACCATGAGTCTGTCACTAATTCTGATTACAACCATCACTGTCTTCTGAAATCTCTACCTCACTAAAATTCCAAACACCATTTCTAGTCTGTCCTACCCCCCACCCCAATTATACTCTGGATCCCAAGCCAAGTGGATATGTTGTACTGCCCCACCATTTTGCCTCATGTTTACAAAGGATATACAGACTCCTCTTTTCCATCATGTCAACAACTTCCAAGCTGCGTCCTACCAGTGGTCCCACACAGAGTGTAGCAGACACTAATTCATGTTTGACAGGTTGATTTTTTTAACATCTAGCTTTCACTCAACAGGTAACCCAAGCTGGGCAACTGGACACCAACTATCCAGTAGCTTACTGATCTAGGGCTGCTGGTCTTTATGGTGGGCACATACTGGACAGCAGGGGCACACAGACCCCTCCCACTATTAACATGGGTACCTGGCACAGGTCAGGTTGTCAACCCACTTATCACCAGCAAATACCCCATGCCCATTTCTTTGGCGACATTAACATGACCAAATCATGTAGAGCCAATTTTACAGCATTCAGTGGCTTGCCCTGACACAGTATGAAGTCTTTGAACTGTATTCTCCTGTCTAAACGATACTGCGCACCACAGGTGGACTATAGAACTCTTCCCCCTCTATGCACCATCTAGAGTCTGTGCTGCTTGCCCATAATTCCATTCTTGAGCGAGTTAGGCATGGAAACACTCAGCATGTTTTGGGAGGTCAGAGGAACCCCAGAAAGACAACATGCAAACTCTATACAGGCAATAGCTGGGGGTACAGACTGAACCTTCTACCTTATGCATAGCAAGTGAAAACCTTAACCATTATGCCAACTGTGTCATCAACATCATGCAGAGTAAATACTTATTACAGATCCTCAGCAAACTACAGTACAGACTATGACAGGCACTGAAAATATGCCAAGATATGGTAACAGAGGGCAGAAGGAGATCTAGATCAAGCTTCAAAAATAAGGCTGCAATAAATGGATCAGTAAACAAAAAGAGTGAAGTATTTAATGATCTGTATCATGGATATGAATATGAATCCGCGGTGGTGCAGCAGTAGCGTTGTCGCCTCACAGCAAGAGGTTATCCCATTCGATTCTCAGCTAGAGCGCCTTCTGTGTGGAGTGTGCATGTCCTCCCCGTGGTCAAGTGGCATTCGGCAGACATGCGTGAATGGGCATGCCTTCGTTGAAGGTTGGGCGTCGGGCTGCCACCTCGGCACCATAAAAATCGACTGCCAATCATTAGCATACTGGAGTTCCACTGTGGCGACCCATAACTGGGAAAAGCCAAAAGAAAAACAACAACAATCATCATGGATATGAATATGATGAGAATTAAGCCTAATACTGGAAGACAAAGAAGTCTTCTGTTAAACCTGACAAAGAGCATAAAAAATGAAAGCGAAAGCTATAATTAGCTTGAACAGAGGCTGTATTAGCACACTACAACTGTTCTATGAAAAGGACAGAAGCTCCTGCAAGTTTAAAACTAATTAATACATCATCTATCTACCCATGGTATACAAATGACTCCGTACACGTTTCAAGCATAGCAAAATATATATATATATATATATATATATATATATATATATATATATATAGATATATATATATATATATATACATAGATAGATATATATATATATATATATATAGATATATATATATATATATATATTTAGATATATATATATATATATATATATATATATATAGATATATATAGATATATATATATATATATATAGATATATAGATATATATATATATATATATATATATATATATATATATATATATATATATATATAGATATGTGTGTGTGTGTGTGTGTGTGTACACACACACACACATTACATACAAAGTCAGGAACCTACACCTGTTTATTACTCTTTAACTTGACCAGAGGTAATAATACTCATTCATTTGTGGTTGCCATCGTAGACTGAAAACATTTACAACAAAAAAAAAAAAAAAAAAAAAAAAAAAAATCACATCAAATGAACATATAACTGTTATGACTTTTCAAGTGTAATCCTTTTTTTTTTCTCCCAGTCGAGACAAAACCTACAATCTGCACAAACAGGATTTCATCCAACATACTTCCAAACTTAAAATAATTAACTCAAGAGTTCAATGGCTGCTACTATTTTAAATAATGTCAACTGCATACCTTTTGATTTACAATTCTGTGATAACAAATTAAAGTCTGCTTCAATTTTCTACCAGTTCGGTCTTTCCTATACATTGTCTGGAACAGATTTTTTTGTTTAATATGAACCATATATCCAAATGTAGACTTGTTTCCAAACTAGAGTCTGATACACAAAATGGAAACTATAAAGCCACCCCGAAGATGTTAAAATACTGCTTCGAGTACATGATATACTTGTCTTTTGTTCCTCCTCACCAGGACATTTACTTTAAAAAATAAATAAATAAATTCACCAACATACTTCCATCTAAAAAGACCATACCTGTATAATAGTCGGTTAAAAGAACGAAGAAAAAAAAAAAAAAACACAGTAGGAGTAAATCCAATAACTACAATTTTTATTAATATAGATTGATGCTTCCATTTAGTCTGTAATATAAGGGCTTCATCCCACCCCAACTGCTACAAGAAATTGTTTTAAGTAAGCACACAGAACATGACATCACAAAAAATGTCAGTGGCCCTGAATGCTGTTTGTCAGTCTAATAGCAGGGATGCATTAAAATTATGGCAAACCACTATACAAAGTTGCTGAAACATTTTTAAAACTAATTTTCCAAAATTACACAGCGTTAAGAAATTACCCAACATAAGCTCTTGTTTAATGCAGAAAAAGTGCAGGCATTGAACCTAATCTGCAACATACGTTCATGTTTTTTCAAGCAATGAAGAAAGGTCTCCTTCCTACCCCTCTCTATTTAAGCGCAACTTGGTCCAATGGATGAATAATCTGAAATTCGTCCCTGGTCTGGCTCCTATGTCTCTGATTGACGAGACAGTTAGTAAATCACCCCCTGTACAACAAATATAAATCAAATTTGTTGGACACATTTGAGTTCCACTGCTAGGCTTTTAAGTGGCCTAGTGGTTGTTATCCTAGTATACACTTGTAATCTATTTAAATTAGTAATTCTAAAATAAAAAGTAAACCTGAAAGCTATGCACTATCTGCTGTACTTGTGCAAAGTATTCAACACTTGACTTAATAGCTGTCAAATGTTACATTACCCCAGATATTAAAGACCTGAATGTTTTAGTGACAAGAAACACATGAGGTAGGTTACACCACACTCTTAGTTTGACAAGTAAACCCTACTTTTGTACTCAACAGATTTTGTCCATAAAAATAGTTACCATATTCAGACTGCCATGATCCTACACTGTCTACCACAAAAACAAAAATGCTAGTATTCTCCATGGTTTCCTTAACTTGATTCCAGGTGGTTATCCTGCTGTCAAAAATAGTGTTAAGATTAGATGCTTTCTTTTCCTCAAAAACCATGAGGTAGGATTGACAACCTTTTGAAGACGTTCATTCCCTTCAAAATACATTCAAATGTTTCCTTATTCGACACCATAGAACAGTGATAGGTATTAACTTTTATTTAAGTTTGTTTACCAGGGTAGTGCTCTGATTAAAAATTACCTTTTACAGGCACAGCCCAAGTGAGTACATCTTGGTAAACAATAATAATTAATGAAAAACAAAAGTAAAATACCAGCACAGTAGAAAGTATTGTAAGATCTGTCAATAAATTATTAGACATTAAGATACCACATGGTTGAAGTAAATTAATGTCACTGGCAAATGACTCACAAGATTAGACCTTCCCTGGCATTCAGAAACCTAGTTGCATTGAGGTAGGTAATTCTATACAATGGGCGTCCACAAGCAAGGTTTGTGATTTAGAGACAATGTTGTGCATGCAAGTGGTGAATGCCAAGCAGCACAGCTGCTCACAGTATTTGCTGATGGTTATATAAGGTGATGCTAATGAGCAACAAATCTTAAAATAAGGGGCTTTGTCTATAGAAAAGAAGGTAAAAATGAGATGGAAGAATGATTCAGCAATGATGCTGTAATACTAGTGTTGTTGGTCACAGCTAAATCCTCTAGGTCATGCTGGGGAACCAAAGTAGTATGCTAGCAATTGCTGCAGAACTAGATAGTTAATGAGTATAAGCAACAGGTTATTATTGTCACTACCAGCCACAGTGGTATGTAGGGCTTTACGTACACTAGCTACAGTAACCATTCAGCAACAAATGCAGCAAGTGGGGAAGCATATGGGGTTTCCACATTCCCACAGACAACATAGCCAGCACCACGCACTACATAGCTCTTTTCTGAGGTCCTGGGAGGCCACAGACTGTACCCACATTGAAATTAAAGCCCCACATGGGACCTGGAAAGAAGGAATGTCAGGCACGTGACCTTTACAAATGGTTTAGAATGAGATGACTTTCCCCCTGGGGCATCTTACTGGTAATGCCAAATATGCTCTGGACCCTGGCTGATGACACCCATCAAAAATCCCCATAATGAGACAGCCCACATATAAAATGATGCCTCATCACAAACCAGAGTCACTGTGAAGCATGTGTTTGGTCTGCTGAACACACACGTCTAGATGCATCAGTTGGTGCCCTTCAGTATGACTCTGGCAAGTGCTGAAATCTTTTCAGGATGTGCTGTGTTACATAATATCATAACTAGGAGGCAGTTCGAGCATGGAAAGGGGGGAACAAGTGCAAGTGATAAAGCTCACAGAACACCAGGAAGTGGAGGCTGAGCAACATGAGGAGTGAGTGGAGGACCCAGCAGCAGGGGATGATAATGGTAGATGGAGGGGGGTACATTATGCAGTGGCACTGGCAAACAGGCAATGGCTTCAGACTATAGCACAGCATATAAACTACAGTGAAAGTGATACCAGACTGTGTTTACTCATGCACAGGATGGTCTCACTGTGCATCAAACATAGGCAACCAGTGTAGCAAAATACAAAAGAGCAGGACATAGGTATCACCATTTGTACAAATGGGGAAATGGAGTGTTGTAAAAACTGAAATTTTCTGTCTGCAGTGTGTGTAAGATGTGGGCCTGCAGGGGATTACTGTATAATGTTGTGTGTGTCAGGCCACTGACACTGGTGGTTTGATTTGACGTGGCTATGGGGATTGTAGTGGGGTGTTTGCATGTGTATGTTGGAAGGCAGCCTTAGTAGTAGTTGCAACACTGCAGGTCAATTGACTGAACAGGTCCAAGGCATGCAAGATAAACACCTGGGCAGCCCAAGTAGGCCACCACCCATGAGAATGACTTTTGAGTTGCATGGAGACTACCACTGTCCTGGCAAGAAGGTGTGATGCATGACTGTGAATGTTGTCCATTACCAGTCGAACCATTGCCATGACTGGCACAACCCCCAGGGAAAACGTCTCCTGAGTGTAGTCACCTCCCCAAACAATGTTACTGTGGAAGTGCTGGTACTGAGTGACCAGGACTTGAAACATCCACAGTCATGACAGTCACCACCCATGGAAGCAGAAGTGGACTGGCTATGTGGAAGGTTTCTGACTAACAGCATGGGAGGGCATTCCATGCACCAGTAAGTGACCAAATCTAATCCAAACTGTCATCCTTCACACCCTGCATCATCCTTAACAACTTGGAAAACACTGTAGTGGTACTAGCTTGCATCTCCACAATGGCCCTGTGCATACACTAGTTCACGGTGATTGACACAGCTACTTCAGGTTGAGGGAGGTACCAATGTCTGAGGAGCAGCAGTATGTATCCCCCTGTGTTCAGCACCCATTCTACAGGGCTTGTGGCAGACACCGATGACTGGCTCACAGGAGCATCATACTTCCCTGACTGTGCATGTCCATAGTAATCTGTCTTCCCTGTGCGCTGTGCGTGTCTCTTGGGTGTCCACAGGCACAGATTCTCTGCTCATGCTCTGACTAAGGAAACTAGTGGACAAAGTCCTTGTGTCCAACATGCACATTACGCTCCGTGACCATGCCACCTGAGCATGGTCATTATCATTAAAGTCACATACCCTTCCAACATCAGGTGGTGGAAGATTCATGGTGCTGGTGCCAGTCAGAGGTTCACCTGTGAGCACAGCAACTCTCAAAAGTATAACACTCACCTCCTCTAACATACTTTTTCCAGTGCAAAATTAATACTACAGTGCTCACCAACAGTAGTGAATAATACTTCACCTCATACAAGTGCCCATGGAGGTTCTACTATGATATTCTATAGTACCCAAAATACAGTGTCAGTAAAATGTGCAGTGAGTAGGGGAGCAATGGAAAGCAGTCATACATTATTAACATCTTGACAACACCCACCTGGGTGTGCCGCTTCTCTGCTCCACTGTCTAGCATTACATTGTGGTACTGTAAAGAGATAACTTCTCCTCTGACAGATATCAGAAATTTGTTAGTCACTGTTAAAATTTGCTCAACCGACACCCCTCCCCACCCTGTCTCTCTACCTTCCTGTGAAAGGCAGACAACATTTTTTCAGCAGCTAAGGTAATGTTGGCAGCCCTCTGTCTGGTATGCTCACAACTGTGTTCCTGGCCAAAGACAGTCTGCTACAAGACCCTTCCATGCACGTGCCTGAACAACCACTGGCCACAGAGACAGAGGGCCTGCAGTAGCACCTTTTCACTTTTTTCTCTGTGGAGAACATGCTTTTCCATTTCACCTTGCCAGGCACAGTGCTGTGAGTATATAAAAACAGTGTAATCATGAACCTACCAAGTGCTCTTGCTTCCTCATTACCTTCGTGTAAACCTCCTTGACCGTATATTCCACTGACTGGTGTTAATCCAACACATAAGAGTCCACCTATAAATCTTCCAGCACTGTAAGGACTGCAATCACCAGTGAACACACACATACACACAAACATAACACACACACACCCTTACAAACTGCAGGTGACCTTAATGAAAGTGTACTCACCCGTTATTTACACACACACACACACACACACACACACACACACACACACACACACACCCTTACAAACTGCAGGTGACCTTAATGAAAGTGTATCCCCCATTAATTCCACCCATATGTGGTATACACATGCCATACACCTGTCAAGATGTGTGCCATCCTGTCCCATCTCAAGACTGGCCTGCCTCCTTTAAGGCTTGCACTGCACAATTGGTGCTGGACACATTTCGTATTAAACCATGTGCGTGAATGGGCGTGCCTTTGTTGAAGGTTGGGTGTCGAGCTGGCAACTCGGCACCATGAAAATCTACTGCCAATCATTAGCGGACCAGAGTTCCGCTGTGGCGACCCCTAAGCGGGAAAAGCCAAAGGACAACAATAACATCTCTAGAGCACAGCACCTACTTTGGCTCTGCTACCACTCTTTCCTCCTTAGCAAAAATCTCACAACTGCCATAACTCCCCTCTAGCATGCATTTGCAGTAATAAACACTGATGTAACCATAGCTGCAAGTGCATATACTTTAAGCAAGCTGGAATTAAGCACATCACAGTACTCCCTTTTAAGAACACCTGTGCACCAACCAGAGTTCAAGTCATGCAGATCCTGGGCTCTAGGCCAGATGATTATGAAAATGATGACACTGCTTCTGAATGGGAACCATTGAGCCAATGAGCACAACCTTGAGAAAGATTCTACATAAAGTGTTGTGCACATTTCTGTACATGTACAAGGCACACTGCACATACCTGGGAATGTGAAAAATGCTGGGGGCTTCCATGCAATTTCAGCCCTCAACCTATGAGGCTTGAAGTTGCATAGGTTCATACATAGGTAGGTATTAGGTTATTAGCCCTAGAGCCTATATAAGCCTAGCCAAAAAGGTACCCTGGTTTTCGCCACCCAAGAAAATTATTTTCCTGTGCCCCTGTCGAGCAGAGCCACAGAAGTGATCCCTGGGGTGAATCTCCTATTTCCCATCCAATCATCAAAATTTTTCTTGAAGAGTGCTAATGAGGAGCTCTGTTTGACATAGATGGGTAGTCTGTTCCGGAGTATGGGAAGTCCTGGCGATAGGAATCTATCCGTCCAGCATGTTCTGTTTACTGTGGTGACAAGATTTAGGTCCCTACAGCGTGTAGCTTGAAGGATTGGGATTTCTTTAAGTGGAGCATGCCCAACAGCTCTGGGTTTGACATAGCTTTGTATGTTAGGAAGAGAGCGCCTCTGAGTAGGCGATATGCGACAGAGTAAAGCTGGAGTTGTTTGAGATGGTCTGCGTAGGGCATCTGTTTGAGGCCCGTAATCCTCTTTGTGAGGTATTTCTGTGGCCTTTCCAGTTGTTGTAGATGTCTTGTGAGGTACATACCAAAAGGGGCGTTGTACTCTATAATGGGTCTAATGAGTGATGAGTAGAGGGGAACAATGACCTCTTTTTTTCTGGATGAGCCACGTAGAAGGATTTCCTGACCACTGTGGCGATGTGATTATCAAAAGAGAGACTACTGCCCACCTGTGTCCAAAGGTCTCGTATCACATTTTCGGCATTAAGTAGACTACCAGCTATGTGGTAGTTCATGGGTACAGAGATTTTACCAAAGGGGATGACAATACACTTTTTGGCATTGAGCTTCAGGCCATAGGTTTGACACCAGGCATCTGTTTCAGTGAGGCCCTTTTGTAGTATGTCCACATCGTTAGGAGTTTCGATTATGGCTCCTAGTTTGCAGTCATCTGCAAACTTTGTTAGCCAAAGATCTTCTGTGTTAGCCTGTACTTCAGAGAAGAAGATACCAAACAGGAGAGGACCCAGGACTGAACCTTTTGTACTCCACTTGTCACTGGTCTGAAGTCAGATTTGGAGTCTGCTACTTTCACAGTGTGGGTTCTGTCCATGAGCCAGTTGGCAACCCATCTTGTGACATAGGGATTTATACCTAGTTTAGTGAGCTTATCTATAATTCCAGAGTGGGGGATGGTGTCGAAAGCCTTGGCGAGATCTAAATAAGCTGTGTGAACCACCTTATCCTCATCTATGGCTTTGGTGATTGCTTCAAAGTCAATCAGGTTTAGCAGACATGATCTGCCTTTTACAAACCCGAACTGGGTAGGGTCCAGAGTGTGGAGATTACCAATGTCTTTGTTTATGAGTTCCATGATGATATGTTCCATGGCCTTGCAGACCAGGCTCGTCAGGCTAATGGGGATGTAGTTCCCGGGGTCCGTCATGGCTCTCCCTTTGTGGAGTGGGATAACTGTCGCGGTGCGCCATTCAGTGGGCACAAAGCCTGAGGTGAGGCTATGATCGAACATGGTACTTAGGTAGGGTGCCAGTTCATTCTGTAGTTCATGTAGAACGCAGCCTGGGATATTGTCAGGTCCCATGGATGCTGTGTTCTTGGCTTTGGAGAGTGTGTTTTTTTACCTGTGCAGCCGTGATTACAGGAACTTTGCATTCTTCCAGTATAGAGATGGGCCCTCTAGGGGGTGAAAGGGGAGGTAAAGTTAGCACTGAACCTATCTGCCAGGATGTTGGCAATATCAGTTGGTTCTGTATATTTAGTGCCATTGTACTGTAACTCAGAGCAGATCTGAGTGTTGCCATTGACATTCTTGACATAGCTATAGAATGCTTTGTGGTTCTCTTTAGAGTCAGTGGCAATTTTGTTTTCGTAACTAGCTTTGGAGGATTTTATGAGGGATCTCAGCTTCTTACTGAGGTTGACCAGTGAGTTCCTCCAGTCATGGGATTTTACTCTTTTTTGCAACAGTTTCTTTCTTCTGTTGTAGAGTTTGTTTATGGCAAAGGACCACCAGAGTGGCTTCATTTTTTTGGAGGATAGCATCTTGGTTCTATTAAGGATAGCATGATCCATGCACTCGTGTAAGTGCTTATAAAGTGCATTTGTGTAGGATTCAGCAGTCATACCTCTATTGTCCGTCTGCATGGGTGTCATGACGTTTGCCACTTCTGTCTTTGTGAAGTTGGCTTTGGAGAAGTTTTTTACGGTAGTTTCCCCAACTGGGGGTGGGGACGGGATGTGGATGTCTAGGGTGATTAGCTTGTTGTCGGATCTGACCAATGAGGAATTGACCTCTGGTGTGGAACATTGGTTGCCCATGTTAGTAATGACCAGGTCTAGGATACTGCTGCCCCTGGTGGGGGTGTGAATAATTTGATCCAAGGCATTAGAATTTATGAATTCCAGAAAATGTTAAGCAAAAGAGTTGGTACACGAGTAGTTTTCCCAGTTAATGGTGGGGTAGTTGAAATCGCCCATTATTAGGGTGTTGTGTTGTACCCTAATACTTTCCAGGGTATCAAGAAATGAGGAGTGGGAATCCTGGGGCATGGTGGGGGGTCTGTAGCAAGCTACAATTTGGATTGCGGTCTTGCCCAGAGTTAGTTGCACTTGGATAATCTAAGATGCATTATGTTGTGCAACTAGCCTGGAGGTGTGGATATCCTTAATGAATATGGACACGCCTCCACCTTTAGCACTTCGTTCTGGGTTAGGTGGTCGATAAGTGTGGTATGAATTATAGCCTGGTAATGTAGGGGTGCTCTCTGGAGCTTTGAACCAGGTCTCTGTCACTGCACAGATGTCAATGTTCTCCATTTTAAGGAGTGTCTCGAGAGAGTGCATTTTGAGGTTTAGACTTCTAGCATTGAGTAGCATTACCCTCAGATTTTGCTTACTTGTACTGGTTACGGTAGTGAATTAATCAATTGAACCTTGCCTAAAAAGGCACTATAGGGGTAGCAAGAGCCTTAGCCAGTATCCGGAATCCCAAGGGCAACACGTGCAGGCCATCTCTGGCAAAGCATCGTGGTCTGTCGATCATGTCGTCCCAGGCAGACAAATACTGGATCCCCTTAGAATGACACCAGAAGCTTAGCCAATTGTTGAAATCATTTTGTCCTTGTACTGTGGTATCATTCTGGGTGATGGCAGGATGCTACTCAGGGCTAGGGTCATACCTGCCTGGGCTACAAGATCAGAGAGCTCCTCCATGTCTCTTTTCATGTAGTCCAGGGAGGTACGTCTCAGGTCATTCACACCAACATGGACAATGACAGTGTCATATTTGTACTTGTTGTGGAGTGACCTGAGTGCGTGCGTTATGTGGCGGATCCTGGAACCTGACAGGCAGCTGACAGTACCTTTCTCCTTGTTTAGCCTGGTGAGTGGAACATCAGTGTGCCTGACTATACAGTTACCAATGACTAGAGTGTTGGGTACGCTGTTATGCCTTATGGGTTGTGGTTGAGTGGCACACTGAGTTTGTGGGCTATGTGTTATTTGGGTTGTGTTGGCGGGTGGAGTTTGCTTGCATTTCTGCTTTGGAGGTCCTTGATGCTTGGGCAGGTTTTCATTGAGAGCCTCCGCAAATGTAGGTGTGTGTTTTGTGTTTCTATGTGTGTGTTTTGGTGGTGTAGGTTTTGAGCGATTATGTGATGAGTGTGGTGTGGTGTGGTGTGGTGCGGTGCAAGTGTTTACCTTCTCCTCTTGACTGTCTAGTCCAGTCTTGGGTGAAGAGAACTTTGCTTGCAGTTTGGCTATATAAGTGCATCTCTCACAAGCTGTAGTGTTGGGTGGTAGGAGGAGAGGGTTGTCTGTGTACATGAGGCAATTGCTGCATTGCCCCAAGATGCCCAAATTCATCAGGTAGACAGGAGAAATCACCGGGAGCTGACCCTTAAATAAGCACCTATCCAGGCATGTCTATTAAGTACTAAAAACTGGTTTCCTCTAGACAAGAGAGGAAAGTTGAGTGCTGTAGTAATTTGGAGCATTGAAGTACAAGTAGCATCGCCACCAAAGTATGCACCATGCAGCTCCAATTTGGTTTCCAAGTTTCACACCTGAAATCCTGTACTACATGAATCCAAAACTGGTATGATCCATTATCAACCTACAAACTGACATTGCTGAGTTGCACGACAAATCTCACAACTGGAAACAGGCATGAATAATGGATACCATCCATGATTCTCTATTCTTAATGACTACTGCTTCTGAGGGCACTGATAGTTTTGCAGGGTGCACCAGTAGTGTGTCCAAGAGACCAATCTCTATCTGCTTTGTATGCGCCACCAGGACGGTTTACTGGCCCACAGTATAAGGTTGATGGCTGGCACTCTCTCATCAGAGCAATGACTGGGGCTACCGGCATCCCATGGGCTGACAAGCACTGCAGGCACCACTACAATGATTATAACAGATGCCATCCAGACATTACCAATGGAATGAATAGATCGATGAGAGCACTATGGTGATGTAGTGAAAGGAATTTTTTTCCTTTTAACTGATACTGTAACCCTGCCAGTTTGGACTACATCATACTAATGTCTGTCTTTTTTTATCCATTAGCTCCTGATGCCACAGTAAAGAATCAGGAGCAATATCAAGGGAAGTCTGCAAATTAGCACACACCTTTTCAGGCATAGGGGTGAGTATACCTGTCTTATAGTGCCAAAAATTACGTATGTATGTGGGGGGGGTGTCTATATACACACCAAACCAAAAATATTGTGAGGAATAGAGATACTGACAAAAGCTTTTATAAATGAAACCAGTTTATCTTGTTTTTCCAACTGCACAAGGGAATAAAAGTTTGTTTTTAGCACACCAGAGTGCTGGTCAATTCTCTTATAAATACACATACCTATCCATCCACACACACACACATACATACATATATATATATATATATATATATATATATATATATATATTATATATATATATACATATAAACAACCACGAGGCAAAGTCCCAATTAATTCCAAAAATATCCCTTGTTGGAAAGCAGCAGAAAGCACGTTGTTATTAAAAGCAAATAACGAACTGAATCGTAATAAAATAAAATTAAAATAAGTCCTTTAATATAATAAAACAAAACATAAATTATTTCATAAGCGCTTTCATGGAACCTATTGTCCGCTTCATCAGACGTTAAAACATTTCAAACAATCCTTTCTTTTTATACGTTACACTGTTTGTTAATTACCTTAATCAATTCATCTAATACAATTAGTGTTTCAAGATATATAAACACTATATAAACACTATATTCCTGTTGTACATTCTTAATCTCTGTTGAGATATACAATATGAATATATAACATATTACAATTAATTATATTAAACGATAATAAAATACTGCAATCTACCATATATTAACTATCTAAAATGTGACTATAAGTTTAGAAATACATGTCCATGTGGTGTTCATGTAATTAACCAGATATATGACCTTATAGAACATGTGCATACATACTGGAATAGTAGCAATGAATCTAATAAATTTAACAAAAACTGATAAATAATAATGAATATATATATACGTACAAAATAATAACTAATATTTCTATAAAATAATATATGTATAGTTCATCTATATCCTCTTGCTTTCAAAATAGATTTAAGGGATACCAAAAATGTTGTGTATGTTGCTCACTGCACCCTCTGTTTCTGCTTTTATGTAGGCAAAACAAACAGAACTTTGAAAGAACGTATAAGGGACCATAATTATAGCATTCAAAGGCAGGAAGAAAATAATGCCATAGCTAAACATGTTAAGAGGTTTGGACATCAACATACTTTTCTCTTCCAGATATTGCACATTCAATATGATAATATACGGAATGGAGACATTGTTAATGAAACTGAGAGTGCAGAATTAAAATGGATCTTTAGGTTAGCAGCACACAGAGGCAGAGGATTGAATGATGCTATATCCCTTAAACCTATTTTGAAAGCAAGAGGATATAGATGAACTATATATGCATAGTTACATAAATATCAGTTATTTTGTGTATGTATATATATATATATATATATATATATATATATATAAAAATATTAATATTATTTATTAGCTTTTGTTAAATTTATTAGATTTATTGCTACTATTCCAGCATGTATGCACATGTTCTATAATGTTATATATTTGGCTAAACATATGAACACAACATGGACTTGTATTTTTAACTTAGTTATATTTTAGATAGCAGATAGATAGCATACAGAGGCAGAGGATTGAATGATGCTATATCCCTTAAATCTATTTTGAAAGCAAGAGGATATAGATGAACTATACATATATTATTTTATATAAATATTAATTATTATTTTGTACATATATATATATATATATATATATATATATTCATTATTATTTATCAATTTTTGTTAAATTTATTAGATTCATTGCTACTATTCCAGTATGTATGCACATGGTCTATAAGGTCATATATTTGGTTAATTATATGAACATAACATGGACTTGTATTTCTAAACTTATAGTCACATTTTAGATAGTTAATATGTGTTAGATTGCAGTATTTTATTATCATTTAATATAATTGTAATATGTTATATATTCATATTTTATATCTCAACAGAGATTAAGAATGTACAACAGGAATATAGTGTTTATATAGTGTTTATATATCTTTAAACACTAATTGTTTTAGTTGAATTGATTAAGGTAATTAACAAACAGTGGAACGTATAAAAAGAAAGGATTGTTTGAAATGTTTTAACGTCTGATGAAGCAGACAATAGGTTCCGTGAAAGCGCTTACGAAATAATTTATGTTTTGTTTTATTGTATTAAAGGACTTATTTTAATTTTATTTTATTACAATTAAGTTCGTTATTTGCTTTTAATAACAACGTGCTTCCTGCTGCTTTCCAACAAGGGATATTTTTGGTATATATATATATATATATATATATATATATATATATATATATATATATATACACACACATACATATATATATATATATATATATATATATATATATATATACACAGTGTATACATACATACACACACACAAAGAATATAAACACTGTATATATATATATATTTGTAATGTTTACATTAATCTGTGTGTGTGTATATATTATATATATATATACATACATATATATATATATATATATATATATATATACATATATATATATATATATATATATATATATATATATATATACACACACATACATATACACACACACACACATATACAGAAGCACAAACATGCATACATATAAACATTACCTATATATACACATTATATATATATATATATATATATATATATATTATATATGTACATACATACATACACACGTGTGTATGTGTATATATACACACACACCTGGGAAAGGCTGGCACAGGTTTACTACCTACGCTCCCTTTTGCCCAGGCAATAAGACTATAAGGTAGTTATCACTGCCACCAGAACCCCTCACCAGCTACTTTAAGGCCCTTAATAAAAGGACAAGAAAATATTAAGTATATATTCACAGCGCCATCAGAGTTCAAATCACAGGAAATATGTAAAATAACAGTGAAGGACAAGCTTAGACAAAAAGAGAATATCTAAACTATGCATCACTATATTTCTGAGTGAATCTAAGAGAATTACACTATTCCCTACTTACTTAATACAGCAAAGTAGATGATGTGGTGAATGATCCTTCTTGTTGTCAGGCCCAAGGCAGAATACAGAATGCTCTGTCTCACTAACAGACTTCTCAAAATAATAACTAAAATATTACTTCTGGAATAGCTTGTAGAATTAAATCACTTCTGGTTATCCAACTTCTAGTTCCCATGCAAATCCCAATTGCTGGAAGCTGGCAGGATGTAGCACCTACCTGTAAAAATACTCACACAAGGGCTTTTGCTCAGATCTGTAGCAGGTGTGAGAAGTCATAAAACAAACAATGTAATACCTCCATACTTCCACAGTAGTAATTATTTCACCCCAAAGACAATTCAGAAAGCTTCCTAGTACAGACTTTGTGTCTCTGGCTACATTGCAACATGTGATATAGCATCTTTATGGCCTTGCCCGTAAAGTGATTTAATTTCAGATGTATTTTAAGTTTGCTGCACTGAGGTTAACCTTCCAATTTCCTCCATTAAAACATATACATTTAAACAGTTTCAATAGTGCATGTACATTTCTTTTCTCTCCAGTAGGGCACACGGTGGATACATTTCAAACGCAAGCACTTTGCAAATACCTTTTCAACACATACGTCTACACAAGTCAGTTTGATACACACAAGACATACAGTTGTAATACATATGTAACACAAACATCTTGTATAAATCAGTTTGATATTCACAAATGCCATCAATTAATTTACAAAATTCCAGCTAGCTGTGCTGGCAGTACCTCATTTCGTCATCCCCCCCCCCCCGCCCCGAAGACTCAAGCTAGTTTTTCAAGTGCCCTTTGAGAAACATTGCTTGAGAGGAATGAGCCTGTCTGGAAATACATTACCACATACCTTGTCTTGAGATCCCAGCTGCCTTGGCATTGCTAACCCCAGTACAGTGCCGCAATGTCATATCATATGCCTGTTACCCTAGGTTCCACCGTAGTAACCAGGGATTTTGCTGGCTGGCTTGCTGTAGCTAGATACCCCTCAGACTCCTCATGCCTTCTACTGCAAAGACTTGGCAACAGGCCCTCCCTATCATGGTAAGGTTTCATGGTGTTAACATGGTACAATTTTTGCCCTTGTCTCCTGCCTAGCATTTCTACCATGTAGGTAACATCACTGACCTTCCTTACTACTTTGAAGGGTCCCTCCCAAGCTGCCTGCAGCTTTTTTTGTCTGACAGGAATGAGAACCATAACCTGCTGCCCCACAGCATACACTCTGGTTTGAGCATTCCTGTCATACCAGACGTTTTTCTGCTGTTGGGCTTCTGCCAGGTTCTCCTGGGCCAATCCCGTTAGTTCCCTGAGCCTTGTCCTGAGGTTTTGGACATATGCCACAACAAACTCCTTGTGGGATTCACACTCGTCCTCCCACTCTTCACAAATCAAATCTAGAGGTCCCCTCATCTGATGCCTATACAGCAACTCAAAGGGTGAAAACCTGTGGATTCCTGGGGTACTTCTCTGTAAGAAAACAGCAGATAGGGCAAACATTTGTCCCATTCTCTCTTAAACTGCTCTGCAAATGCCCATAGCATTGTCTTTAGTGTAAAGTTTAACCTCTCCACAAGACCATTAGTTAGGGGGTGGTCTTTAGGTGCTTCACCCCACAGTGCTTCCACAGACAAGCCAGCAGGTCTGACATGAAATTCATACCTCTGTCAGTCAGTGTTTCTCTTGGGAAACCTACCCTCCTGAACATCTCTAACAAAGCATCTGCCACCTTTTCTGCCTCGACGGAGGACAGGGCCACAGCTTCAGTGTATCTGGTAGCATAATCTACTACCACTAGGATATACTTCTTCCCTGTGGAACCTGGGGTACTCAGAGGCCCCACAATATCCATAGCTACCCTCTGAAATGGCTCCTCAATCACAGGCAAAGCCAACAAAGGAACTTTGACCATGCCTACTTTTTGGCACTCTGTTACATCCCTTTCAATCTGATGCCAGTAAAAGTTATGTATATGTCTATTGGTACATTTTATGCCGCTATGACCTGCAAAGGTAACGTCATGGGCTATGGCTAGAAGTGGCAGATGGTAGGTTATGGGCACTACCACCTGCTCCTCGACAATCAGGGACCTCCCTAGCTACCTCCCTCATGCCTCGTCATGTAGGGTCTGAGAGCTGAACTTGTTCCAACTGTTTCTTTGTAACCTTCTCAACTCACCTTCCACAGGAAGTTTGGTATTCTCTGACAGTGGTGCCTCACTGTCAGCCTAGGTACTACTACTCACCTCTGCCCAATGGAACATCAGAACCCACCAGCAGCTGTAGCTCACCTTCAGTCACAATGCTACAGGGTAGCTCCCTCCCTGAAGTAGCCACCTCACAAGTCCTGGCTTCAAGTGTGCCAAGAGTCCCCCCAGGCTACCAGACCCACATGCCTGTCTCCAAGCCTGACTGCATGTAGCTGCATGCACACAAGGTACGGCATTATCAAAATCGTTCCCCATCAGGACATCTTCAGGGATATCCTCAAACACACCTGCTTGCTTGCTCCCTTTTCCACCCTCCCAGTCAAGGTGAACCCCCCCCCCACTTTTTTTTTTGGTGCATGTACATTTCTGTTCTCTCCAGTAGGGCATACTGTGGATACATTTCAAACACAAACACAAACATCTACACAAATCAGTATGACATACAGATCTAATACAACTGTAGTACAAGCATCTTGTATAAACCAGTCTGCTATTTACAAATGACATATAAATTATTTACAAAATTCCAGCTAGTTGTGCTGGCAGAACCTCCTATTGTCACAACCACCATCTAGCACTTTCGGCATTTTCAATTCCAAAGTCTTACATCTCCTTTCCAACTTTCACAAATTACGGTGTAATTTGTTTCAGTGCCTACCCTACTGCAAATGAATGTTACATACTAATGCATTTGCCAATGTTTAAATGTACAATGAATATGCAGCAGTTGTTGCCATCTTCCATTAAACTAGGCGTTCATTTAAGAAACCATGCAATTTGTCACAATTACAGTCTCCAACTCACTTAACAGCTTTCTATGTAGCACACAAATGCATTTGTGGATATCAAAGTAAAATGCTTCCTAAATCTGCAAAAATAATTATCTTGTATTACCTTATTTATTGACTGATTGATTGACATTTGATTACCTTTGATTACCTGGAAAGTCCAACTGGGTAGAAGTCCATTTTCAGCAGTGGCTCAGGGAGAAAAGCTCGAAATTTTTACAAAACATTTTAAGGATAATTTTACAACCTTAAAAAATAAAACAAGAACATCTGCAGTTTAAATAATTACAATAAATTAGACATAATATAGAAACATTGGTTAAGAATCGCTACAAGTTATATAACAATCATTTAATATTTAGAGAAATGTTAGACAAACCGTATAGAAATTAAAGGTAAATTAGTCATTTGATAGAAGTAAGAAAGTAAGTAAAGAAGGAAGAGTAAGGAGTTATAAGGAATGAAAAGGTACTTGCTCATATTTAGGGATGTAGCTTTTTCTAGTTTTAAGCAAGAACAGGGCCAGATTTTAGATTATTTTCAGAGTGGTTTTGAAAGATTGAAGAGAGGGTATTGACCTGATGGATACTGGTAAGGAGTTTTGGGTCTTAAAACCTTGTATGACTACAGACAATGCCCATCAGATTTGATAGGTTTGTAGACGAACAGGAGTTTTTGGTCACTGGATCACAATGGCCAACTGGGAACACAGTCATGTAGAACCGCTTCCAGTGCTAGACAGGCAGATGGATGCTGGATAATTTTATAGGTGGTAAGAAACTCTGTATATGTTAGTTGATGAGGCAATTCTAACCAGTTTAGGCTTTTCAGTGCTATACAGTGTTGGGTTCTGAAAGGAGTATTTGCTGCAAATTTAGCAACTTTGTTATAGCATTGTTCGAGTTTTAATTATTATGAAACCTGGAGGTTAGTGAGGATGGCAGCGCCATAAAGAAGTGTGGAGTGGAAGATATGTAGAAGCAAGTGTAGTTTTAGTTGTGTTGGTGAGAAAGTTTCTGACAATGTAAAGCATCCCTAGTTTTTGATAAATTTTTCTTATGCAATTTTGTATATACAAGTTAAATGCAAGATTATCATCCACTATAATCCCTATTAATTTGCTATGAGAAGCGACTTTGGTGGTTGTAATATCAAAAGAGAAGACTTTAAATTTTGTTTTTTTCATGACAGAGGATTTGGGGAAAAAGTAGTAATTTGGTCTTTTTTGGGTTAAGCATGAGCTGTTGAGTAATGAAGACATGTTTCAGTGGCTGTTAAAGCTTCCCAAGTAATTTTTTTGGAGGTATATCATGTTGTCAGATGTGCAAAGGAGAGTGGAATCATCTGTATAAATTTATTAGGGTGGTCTGTTGTGTGGATGTATAGAGGGTGTTGGTGAAAATGTTAGAGAGAGGGGACCAAGGACAGAGCTCTGTGGTACACCGGTGCTGATTGGGAGGCAAGGAGAGAATGTGGAGTGTCATTTTACTGACTGATACCTGTTGGACAGGTATCTTTTGAACAACAGAAAAGTGGTCTTAGACAGACCTAGTTAGAACATCTGAAGTAGAAGTTTGCTGTGACAAACTGTTGAAGGCTTTAGACAAGTCTAGAAATAAGGAAGAGACTAGTTTACCATCATCTCTAGCTTTACTGACAGTTATCTATACATAGGTTAGAAGGGCAATGCTAGTACTATAGAAAGGACGGAAGCCATGTTGTGTAGGGGATAGGAGTTCATCCTGCAGGAGATAGTCTAGCAATTATTTCTGAATACATTTTTCAAGTACTTTGGTGAGGGGAGATAAAATTGCTATAGGTCTAAAGATAATAGTGCCTGTTGAATTTCCTCTTTGTGCAGAGGGATAATGGGTGACTTTTTCCAGAGAGACAGAGAGAGAATATAGGATTCCTGGACTGACCTATTTATAAGGACTGAGGCGGGAAAGGCAATGATATTGGCTGCCATTTTTAAGTACTCACTTGGAAGGTCATCAGCTGAAGAAGAACATGGTTTAAGTTTAAGAGCAATTTTGTACAGGATGCGGCCAGAGGTCTGAAGGTGAAAGAGGATGTAATGATATGTGACTGTTGGACAGGGTTGGGATTAGATAGTGAGAAATCCTTGTTTAGACATGCTATACCACCTTTAAAAATGAGTTGAATTGTATTGAAGTTTCGAGTGGTGAGTTATTGGAAGAGGAGTTTGGGTTACATTTTTGATTAGATGTGTGAAACCATGTAAGTTCATGCTAGATGTAGGGGAGTTTATGCCCAACCAGTTAACATTCACATGACTGAATAGTATTTTTTTCTTCTGGAAATATTACGGATATCCAATGTAAGATATCTTATTGTGTAACTATACTGTCACCAGCAGAGATAGAAAGGAAAGTAATACACATTTGTTTATAAATGTTTATTTTGAGAAAAGCAATAAGAAGCTCTACTGAACCAAAGTTTGGTATTGGTTTGTTGTAAGGAGGTATAATTAGTGATTTAGAAGTCTTTCTCAATAAGAAAGGTGCTACCCACATAAAATGACAGGTCCTCATTCAACTATCGGACTGCTTGTGGAGTGATGCAACATACTGTCAAGAGTTCCTGTAATCCTAAGTCCCAATAAAAGTGGGAGGGTCTGTCTATTGGCTGATTACAGAGTGGGTTCTGTTTGGTGCTAGGTCACCAAAGCAATGGGTAAAGGTAAAATAGTACATATCACATACTTCAACATGACCAAAGCTTTTGACACAATTCCATACTCAGAAATAGGAGCTAATCAAGCTGAGAATTACACTCCTACATCACCCGCTGGACTGCCAACTGGCACACAGGACGCAGGCGATCAAAACAGGGGAAGCTACCTCCACAAAGCAGTCCGTTAACACTGGAGTCTCGCAGTGTTCAGTGCAAAGACCTCTCCTGTTTTGCATTTACTTCTGTAAATTAAAAGCCAATCCCAGAGAGCTCTGACTGAATAAATTTGAAGATTGCTGCAAGCTACAAGCAGTCACTGAATCCACAGTTAGCCATCCTGCTGGAAGATTTATTCTAACCAAATGACTGTTGCCAAAATGACGGACTGAAACTAAATGTTAAAACATGCATTACTGTATCCTTTGGACAGTTGTCTACCCTGTAAAACTACAACACTGACAATACGACCCTATGAGTTAATTTTATAAGTCCTGAATAACTGGGTTAAGTGGACACTGACCCAACTTTCAAACAAAATACGTCCACCGTCAGAAGAAAATCCTTCTATATTGCACAGCTTATAAACAAAGGGATTGAGTTTAGATCAAGAAATGTCATTGCCCCCTTTTACGCAGCCCTCATTAGACCAATCTTTAAGTATAATCTCTCCATTGGTGTATGTATTTGTCCAGACATATGCAACAAGTGGAGAGTATACAATGCCTAAACATGGACCAACGCAAAGCCCTGACTAAAACTAGTATCTTACAGACTAAGAGATGATCTATGTATGGCATACAAGGCATCCTCTGACACAATGCTGATGGACCTACTGCACATCAGCAAGTCAAATGGCATCAGAAATACTTGGTCCAGAGATTTAAACCTCTTCTTCAGCACCAGCAGGAAGGAATGGAAGGAGAGGTATACCTTGCAGAGGATACAACTGAACTAGAACAGACTCCCCATCCATGTAAAACAAAACTCATCACTGCCCACATTCAAGTGCATCTTGGATCTATGGATGGGTACTATAAATTTTATCCCAGGATTGCCCCATCTATAACTAATGGACGGAGGCAATTCCTAAATGCTTCAGCTCACACATATGGGTCCTCTCAAATTATCTATGGTATGCTCCCAGTTAGACTCACTAGGGGTAATATATAAAGATCAACCATGGGATGGGTAAACCAATCTAACACAAAATAGGATAGGTTAATTTAAGCACAACAGGAAAAATCGGTTAGCCTTAAAATGACCAGGAAGGGCAGTTAGCTTAGTACCTATGAGCATATACTCTCATCTGAAAGTCTGGACAACTGTACACAGGTAAGTCTAAGGTGTGTAAAAATAAGGTAATGGCACACAACAGCAAAAGTAATCTACTTTACTTCTTCCTTAATATTCACGTTTAGAATGTATCATACTTCTCAGGTACAGGAAAGAGGCACAGCGTTGTGATTTTTTGCTCTCACATTAAACGTTGTACTGTTCAGATGTATTATTATTTGGTAAGTATTTCTATACAGGGATCTCTTTTAAACCAGCACCCGAGCCGCAAAAGGAAAGTCAACCCAAAGTACTGAGAAAAATCATCAATCACGTACTGGAGGGGAAATCAGAGTACTTGGAGAAAATGTATGTAGACGCAGAGGGAACATGGAAACTTCACGTAAATCGACAATGGGTGTCACATCTGAAACATGAACACTGGAGCTGTAAGGCAGAAATCCAAATACTCAGCTACAGCGAGCATTAAATTACAGCCAACTATTCTCGGGCATTAACCATAAGTAGCATGGTATTTGTAAATCAATTATTGTTTAAGTATGCTAACGTTCTGTCTCCTGCTATGACAACAAAATAATATTGTGATTTAAATGATGAAACAGAGCTGTAAGTTATTCCTCACAAGGTTCAGTCCTTCATTTTAAGTGTCAACACAACTGACCATAACGTCACATCCAAAGCATAACATTTTATGTCATTTACCTTTAATAAAGACAAGGTTCAGTCCTTCATTTTAAGTGTCAACACAACTGACCATAACGTCACATCCAAAGCATAATATTTTATGTCATTTACCTTTAATAAAGGTGTCCGATTTACTGACAAAGCATTAAAAGCACAATGCATTTATGTAGATTTGTTCCCGCATCAGTAGCCATTCGGACCACACATTACAATTATCTTATTGACCACACCCGGCTACATACAATTACTGTAGTAGTTAATGGCACGATTTCTCAGAGCCATCAGTAACAAGACAGTTCAACTTCTATGGGTATAACTTTCCCCAACAGTCTAAGACCAAACTTTCATCACACAAAGAATGCCCATGAGAAACTTAACAGCTCTACATCCAAATGTAAGCACTGGAGCCTGCCGGCCTGCTGAACTGAAAAACCTTTAAAAGATCATCTCCAACTGAGCTTTGTTAAACCTTCAATGGTCTCCTAGTAATGCTTTATGTTGAGCTGCATCACCAAACAACTATATGAAACACTAACCTCAAAAAACTGATTCCTGATCCAAGTCCACTAAATACAGTAGAAACACTCCTATTCCTGTCTGTCAAACCCGCTACAGTTTCTACAGCTACCTCCGTCTCACGTCAGCAAGCATGAGGTCACTCTACGGCATCCATGAAAGACCAAACTACTTGTATAATATCGAAACAACTTTATAATGGATGTGGATACGTTGAAAGATGGGTTTGCTAGTGTCCAATGTTGGGAAAGCGTTCTTCCATTTGGGAACACGTACTTCTGTAATAATAATAATAACAGCCAATGCACTGCGTGTTTTTAATGTAAAAATGTCAACAATTAACTACAAACGTGCACCAGATGAGTTCTCAACAAAATCGGAGTCACTTTTAACATAGTAGTACTAGTAATTTGACTCTCAATAACAATAAATAATAATTAAATAAAAATAAGTAATAGTAATACCTCTCAACTGTCTCCGATTTTGGGGGGACGTCCCTGATTTTTGACTAAAATTTTATCTGTGACTGTGACCTCATCCCTCCTAAAATCGATGTCTTTAGAGAAAAGGTGGTGAACTGCACTCTTAATTAGAGCAATAAACTTATTTTTTTTCCCAGAAAATCTATATTAATTCTCATTCTCTTATTCTGTCAAGGCTCTGGTTAATAGTACTAATATTTAATAATGTCCCTGACTGTAATTATTTCTGGATCTGCCCCTGATTTGTTGGTTGCTATGCTTGAGACGCTGACAGAATAAGATGAAGACCGCGAAGTAACATACTTTTGTAGTAAAAGAAATCTATGACTCTATTATCATAGTTTATTATGTGCAATTCAACACATTTTCTCAAAAAAGTTAACTACTTTTAGAAGAGATTAAGATGTTCAGAGCTAAATTTTTAGTCAGAATCAGAGACAGATGAGAGGAAGGCAACTGATTTAGAAATAACTAATGCACCCCACCCGCAGTGGTTTTGCTGTGGTAGCGTTGTCGCCTCACAGTAACACGCTGTCCGGTTCGATTCTCAGCTAGAGCGTCTTCTGTGTGGAGACATGCGTGAATGGGCGTCCCTTCGTTGAAGGTTGTGCGTCAGGCCTGGCAAGCCGGTACGTAAAAATCAACTGCCAATTATTAGCGGTGTGGCGACCCCTAACTGGAAAAGCCGAAAGACACAAACAAAGCCACGTGTCGTTTATCGCACTAAATGCGTATTAGGCAGTTTCTGTAATTTATTACACGTTGTCCTGTTTGATTCTCAGCCTGAGCGTCTTCTGTGTGATATATATATATATATATATATATATATATATATATATATATATATATATATATGTGGCATAATTTAAAATGCACACCTTGTTAGGGTAGAACACAACCCAGAACATTATTTGTGTATAGTGAAATTCATTGCTGTCTGATTTATTTACTTCAGGTTGCTGGTACTGGAAGGTTTCCACCACGACAATATCTACATGTCTTGCTCACATCATTGGGTAATATTTCCTGTTCATGTAAGTAGTGGAAATGGCAGAGATGAAAGAAGGAGCAGCATCGATGGCAAATGGAAGAGGTATAGTACGGAATCAGATGTGATAAGAATTGAAGGATACATTTCAGTACTTGATGTGTAACATATCTTATAAAAATGTGTATCTAAAGTTGAAAAGCAAAGTAAAGCTGTTAACATTTCTTTTGTGAAGAAATGAGGTACTGTCAACACAGCTAGCTGGAATTTTGTAAATAATTATATGCCATTTGTTAATATCAAACTGATTTATACAGATGTTTGTGTTGAAAAGGTATTTGTAAAGTGCTTGTGTTTGAAATGTATCCCTAGAGTGCCCTACTGGAAAGAACAAAGATGTACATGCACTATTGCAACTGTTTAAATGTATATGTTTTTAAGAGAGGAAGAACAAATTGGAAGGAACAAACTGGATAAAACATAAAGATGCCATCTCACAGGTTGCAATCAAGGGAGCCTGCAGGATTTTTTGCAGGGGGGTGCAAAACCCAGAGCCCCGCCCATGCAGTCCCACCCCCTCCCCATGCAGCCCCGCCCCCTCCCCACACAGCCACACACCCCCGCACACAGGCATTCCAGTGTCCCATTACTTGGCTATTTCTCCCCATTTGCCACAGACACTGTTCAAATCTATCAGTATGCATACTGTTTTATGATTTACTTCTACAATGATTACAGATATTTGGATTTAAGTTACAACTTTTATTTCAAATTTTATAGCAGAAAAACTGAGGCACGCATTTCACATTTGCTAAACAAAGCAACAGTCTTGCAATGAAAACAGACTTAGCATTAAGACTTTTCTGCTTTTGAAACTCGCATTGATTGAAACAGCATTGAAACCCACATTCAAAGAGAATGCATCTGGGCAGTGGCAGGTTAAGTTTACCTTTGGGCTGTTTTCAAAGCATATCAAATGCACACATTTTTAGGCCCATGCAAATGTATGGTGATTAATGTTCCTGATAATTGAATTATATCCCTTGTACAGCACCTACACCACCTGTTAGAGTGTATTTTAAATTTACAGTTTTGAACATTTTCCAGTAAGCAGTGAAACAATTCAAAACATAAGAACCAGTAATGACAAACTGCCTAGTTCAGAACATTTGAAACATAAAAGGCCACTCAGACTTCTATCATTATAATCCACCAAAATTAGTCCATATGCACAATCTCTGCAGTCTGCAGAAGTCATCTGAATTCCACATTACAAAGATCTGAAACTAATGAAAAGTTTGTTGCTATAAAATATATATTTATATTTCAGTGTTTCATCTACAAATGTAGTGCCCATTGCCCTAGAAGAATAAATTGCCTATGTTACGTTAAAAGAAATGGTAAGCTGGTATATTGCAACAGGGAATATGTGACAAGCTGCAAACGAGGTTCATAGTTACTAGGCACCAAAGGGACATACTCAGGACAGGACTGCAGCACCCCATCCCCTTAAAATACACATTTACATGCTGTGGGAGTAGAAGCTACAGCCCTCTGTATCAAGATGCAAGTATGCTACCTGCTATGCTACTAGCACCACTTTAAAATTCTATACTACAATGATACCATTTTCTAAACAAAAGAGTTGCATATTTTTACAAACCTAGCATGATGAGCAGCAGTAAACTTCTCTTCCCTTGAAGCTCTCAATTCCTTGAAAATAAATTCCACCTGCTAACTCTAAGTAGGTCATTTCAGACACACACACACTTGACCCATTTGTAAAAGAAATCTGGACAAAGCCTAAAGTAAACAGGGACAGATTAAAAATATTGCTCTGATAAACTTATAAAGTTAAGTTAATAGAATAACAGGATTTGTGTTAGTAAGCATTTTTCTAAAGGATATGACACGTAAAACTGAACATGTCTGTCACTATTTAGCAAAGTACAGTTGTGTACACCTACCATAAATGTAGATGTTCGAGTGTCTTCACTGTTGCAGTCATAACTGTAGGGTGATCCTGCCAGCAGGCAGCCCGAGGTCGGCCAGAATCCCAAAGTCTGGGTCTGGCGTCGGCTGCACCAGCAAGTACCCTGACGTCAGAGCGTAGAGGTATAAAGCTGGCAGCCGACGCCATCTTCTCCAGCCTTTCTTGCCCCAGATGTCAGAAGCCCCCAAAACACCAAAGGTGCCCACAGAGGAACACAAATACACCACAAAAGAAGTGGAAGAAAAAGCAAACAAAAATAAGAGGGGACTGGGGGGAGGGAAACACCGACTGCAACAGTGAAGACACTCGAACATCTACATTTATGGTAGGTGTACACAACTGTACTATGTTCTTCGTGTTTCACTGTTGCAGTCATAACTGTAGGGTAGAATCCCAAAGCTGTGATAGAGGGAGGAAGTTACACAGAAAAAGGGGCCGCAAGAAGACCCTGCAAAACAGCAGAGGCAAATCCTGCCCTGGACTTAGAGTACAAAGGGAGATTATAGTGCTTAGAAAAAGTATGCACTGAACTCCAAGTGGCAGCTTCCAAAATGTCCTTGGTAGGAACTCCTCTGAGAAAAGCTGCTGAAGTGGCAGCTGCTCTAGTAGAATGACTTCTAACAGAACCTGGTATCTGTTTTCCATAGTGAGAGTAACAAAACCTTATTCCATGAGCAATCCATTTGGAAATGGTTTGTTTAGAAATAGCCTTACCTAGAGAACTGGAAGCAAAAGAAATTAACAATTGTTCAGATTTTCTGAAGTCCTTAGTTTTGTCCAGGTAAAAATGTAGTTGTCTGTGTACGTCCAATTAATGTAAGATCTTTTCCCCTTTATTCTGAGGATTTGGAAAGAAGGTAGGAAGGTGAATAGTCTGATTTAGAGCCACTTTAAAAATTACTTTAGGCATAAAAGTAGGATTGGTCCTCAAGGAAACTCTATCCTGATGGAAGATAATATATGGTTCCACAGCCATGAGGGCTTGCAACTCTGAGATCCTTCTGGCAGAAGTCAATGCCAATAAAATAGCTGTCTTCCAGGACAAGAACTTGATGTCCGATGCAGCAGCAGGCCCAAAAGGAGGCAAAGTAAGTTTCTCCAAAACATAATTAAGATCCCAAGCAGGAACAGGAGTAGTTCTGGGAGGTCTTAAATTCTTAGCTCCTCTCAAAAATTGTCTCACAAGCTGATGAGAAAAGATGGGAGGATCAGTGTTGTAATGAGCCGAGATAGCAGAAGCATGAATTTTGATGGAGGAAAAGGAAAGACCTTTAAGCAAAAGGTCTGAGAGGTAAAGTAAAATGGAGGAAATGTTAGGCAAAAGAGGATCAGAACCTTGAGCCTGCATCCAAATACAAAATCTTTTCCATTTTCCAGTATAGGATTTTCTAGTGCTAGGCTGCCTAGCTTCCAAAACAACTTGCTTAGGAAGAGAAGAAGGAATCAAAGGCCCTTGTAGAGCCAAGCTGCTAGGCATACAGTTTTGATATGAGGGTGTAACATCTGGCCCTGGTGCTGGGACAGAAGAGAAGGGATCAGAGGAAGAATCCAAGGAGGTTCCAAGAATAGGTGTTTCAAAGTTGGATACCAAAACTGCCGAGGCCAATTTGGAGCTATCAAAATGATAATCTTGGATTTGTCCTGTTTTATTTTCAGTAACACCCGAGACAGAAGAGGAAGCGGAGGGAAGGCATATCCCGAAAGATTCCTCCAGCTGAATGACAGGGCATCCACTTTCCAAGCTGTTTTGTGGTAGGACCTGGTGCAAAAGAGAGGGAGCTGATGATTGAGATGAGATGCAAACAGATCTATCTGAGGACAACCCCAAACTGCAGAAATCCTGCTGAATAAGATGGGGTCTAGCATCCATTCATGAGGATCCGAAAGGTTTCTGCTTAGGCTGTCTGCTAAGAGGTTCTGATTTCCTGGAATGAATTGAGCTTGAATATGCAGATTCAGATTTAGAGCTGTGTCCCATAAATTCATGGCTAGTCTGCAAAGGGGGTAAGAGTGAGAGCCCCCTTGCTTGTTTATGTACCACATGACTGTGATATTGTCTGTACGAATCAGAAGAGGCCCCGGTTTCAAAAGGTTCTGGAAGGCTAGAAGAGCATTTTGGACTGCCAACATTTCCTTCAAGTTGATGTGCCAGAGAAGATGCTTCTTTGTCCAAGAGCCCTGCTGGCAAATGTCTAGAAAATGTGCTCCCCAAGCATAATCCAAAGCGTCCGTGGTTATGATCTGAGAAGGTTGAGGCAGACGAAAGGGATTCCCTTCGTTTAAAGCACAAGCCCTGGACCACCAAAGGAACTCCTTTTGGAGGCAGGGAATCAGTAGAATCATTGTGTCCATACTGTGGTAATGCTGCGACCATACACACTTTAGGTACCATTGAAGTTTTCTCATATGAAGCCTTGCATTTGGAATCAACAGGATGCAAGAAGCCATGTAACCCAATGCCTGCAGGAATTTCCTTGCAGTGAGCTGAGTTAAAGTTGCCAAGGTTTTGAAAATTGAAGCCAGCTGAAACTGTTTTTCTGGAGTGAGGAAGGCCCTTTGTAAGCTTGTGTTTAGAAGAGCTCCCAAAAAGATCATTTGCTGAGAAGGGATCAGCTGTGACTTTTTTGTGTTCACTGAGAATCCCAGTATTAGGAGAAGACGTTGAACAAAATCCAGATGTTGAAGTAAAAGGTCCTTGCTGTCTGCCTGAATAAGGCAGTCGTCCAGATAGGGGTAAATTTGAATCCCCTGGAGTCTGCAATAAGCTACTACTGGAGCCAGACACTTGGTAAAGACTCTGGGCGCAGTAGATAAACCAAAGGGCAGTACAGAGAATTGAAAGTGCCTCGAACCTGCCTTGAATCTGAGGAATTTTCTGCGTTCCTGCCTGATGGGAATGTGTAAGTAGGCTTCCTTTAAGTCCAATGTCACCATCCAAGCATCCTGGGAGAGCATTGGAAGAAGTTGTTGTAAAGTGCATCTTGAATTTTGGAATTTCCAGAAAGGTGTTTAATACTGAAATGTCCAGAATAGGTCTCCATGAGCTTTGTTTTCTTGGGACCAGAAATAGTCTTGAGTAAAAACCTTTTCCCATCTCTGAAAGTGGAACAGGTTCTATGGCTCTCATGGCCAATAGAGCGTCCACTTGATTTAAGGCCTCTGACCATTGATGTTTTGGCAGATCTGGCCAACCGATAGCCCTTGGCAGAGTATGAAAGTGGAATTTGTAACCTCTTAAAATCACGTCTAACACCCATTTGTCTTGGGTAATATGAGTCCAGTTTTTGTAGAAAAGAGAAAGTTTTCCTCCGAGAGGGGCTTCCAGGCAAGGAGGTCCTGTAGTCCAACAGAGAGAGTCATTGGGTCTGCTTCCTTTGTGATTGGGATCTGTCTTCTCCCCTTCTAGGTGAAGAAGCAGTCCATTGTCTGGACCTGTAAGAGGCCTGAGCCTGACCCCGACCTCTGGAGCATCTATATCTTCCCCTTTGAGGCCTGTCAGACGTGGGAAAGGACCAATTTTTGGAGGGCCAATTCCTAGTAAATCTAGGAGGCTGAACTTGTAAGAAATCTTTAACAGTCTGCATAGATTTAGCTTTATCCTCCATCTTTTTAATAACCTCCTCAGCTTTAGATCCAAACAAAACATCATGCTGAACAGGGGCATCTAATAATTTAGCCTTAACTTGCTCAGGTAAATTCTGCTCGGCCAAGCATGCCTCCTAATAACAGTACCAGAGGCTGCGGCCCTACAAGAAGCCTCCAAGGCATCAAAACCACAATGTAAACCATGTTTGCTAACTTGTTCAGTTGCATGCAATACATCCTGTAATTCCTTGTTCTCTGCACATGCAGGAAAAGAAGAAAGTTTTTGTTTTAAAACTGACAAGAGGAATTGTTGATACTTAAACATATGAAACTGGCAATTTAAAGCTCTAATAGAAAGAGTAGCAGAAGTATACACCTTTTTGCCCCATCTGTCCAAGGCACGAGAATCCTTATCAGAGGGAATAGGGTTTTTAGCTGAAGCGGCCTTAGTAGCCTTGAAACCCTGAGAAATAGTTTCAGGATCTGCAGAAGGGTTCTTGAACAAAAATTGATGGGAATCAGGGACTCTGTAAAATTTATCTGGCTTAGAAGGAGCAGGCGGAAAAGAATCAGGAGTCAGGTTAGCTTCAGAGAAAGCATCATCCACAATATCAAGAACAGGAGGAATAGCCAAAGGTCTGTGTTGTGGGAGAAGGAGAAATTCCCTAAGTCTTTTCTTGGAAGCGGAATAATCCTGACCTTCCCAATGAAAATGTTCCCTCATCTCATGCAAAGTCTCCCCAAAGGAAAAATCCTCAGGGGGAGAAGCAGAGGGAATAGAGTCCTCTGCATCAGTATCCTCATAAGGAGGAAAAGAATAATCCTGGTCAGAGGAAGAGACTGAAGACACAGAAGCCTGATCAGAGGAATCATAAGGAATATCCTGTCTAGGCCTTTTTTCAGGAGGGGGGGTGAGAACCCCTAATCATAGTAAGCAAATCTTCAGCCATCCGTAATAATTGCTTCTGGGACTTGGGAGCTGGATCCGAAGAAGCTTGAGTAGAAATCCTTGGTTTAACTGGAGTCTTTGACTTTGCCTTTGTCTTTGTAGAAATGGTGATATGAGAAGGCCTGAAAACCCCTTCAGAAGCCGATACCTGCACAGCAGTTCTGGACCCATCTGAAGGAGCGATGTCCGAAGTTCCTGCAGCAGATAAATTACTGGGCCTAATTGGCTCCCCATGGGAGTCCGTGCCGGCCATCGGTTCTGAAGTGGCTGACGACAGGGGCTGCAAAAGCGCCTCACTGACGACAGCCGAATCCGAAGCTGGCTCCGGCTGCACACTATCCTGTTTGGACCTCGGAGGCCTATCCTTGTCCTTGCGTTTTTTGTGAATTCCGGTTGTCGGTAAAGTATCCGATGACATCCTATAATTGAACCGTCTACCGAAATAATTCAAGGCCCAATCGTACCTACTCTTAATAGTACGAGAATTAAACCTGGCACAAAACCGACAGCAAGAAACGTTGTGGTCAGGGCCTAAGCAAGGCAGACAGTAAGAGTGGAAATCTTTATGAGGTATTTGTTTCCCACACGATATACAATTATTAACTTTTTCTGACATCGTAGGAGCAAGAAAAAAGTTTCCCCAATGGGGTACTTAGCTTGAGAAGAGAAGAAGAAAACTTTGGACCGACGACAAGCAAAGCACGTTGTCCGGGAATCGGAATCCGCCAACCAACAACTTGCGAGCTGCTTTCCACCGCACGGCAAGAAAGACTGGGGAAGATGGCGTCGGTTGTCAGCTTTATACCTCTACGCTCTGACGTCAGGGTACTTGCTGGTGCAGCCGACGTCGGACCCAGACTTTGGGATTCTGGCCGACCTCGTGCTGCCTGCCGGCAGGATCACCCTACAGTTATGACTGCAACAGTGAAACATGAAGAACATCTGCAATCCTTTTCAGGTGGAATATGAGGCAAAAATCTGGACATTCTGCAAAAACCTGGACAGCTGAGGCATGGCCCATGGAGTATACTACCTTCCTCTGATACACACCCCTACCTGTCAATCTCATCTCATAGCACAAGTAATGTGCAAGGCCCAAAAATGGGAACACATTGAGAAAGTTGCTAGAATAAAAGGATTTGTGTGAGAATGCATTTTCTGAATGATATGAAGTCTGAAACTGAAATGCATGTCATTATTTATTAACTTTAATGGTTAGCTCATCATCCCAGTGATTTTTATGAGGAACAGACTAAAAAATATAAAGCAGAAATCTGGACAGTGAAAATCTGTACATTTGACAGGTATGACACACAAATCTCCCTCCCTACCTTGTAGTACCTCCTTAGAAAGTGGATAGATGGATAGAGCAAATCTTTTGGGTTTCTAGCATCGTGACAGGAATGTACTGCATTCCTAAATCAAAGTATGATTAAAGTTCATGAAATCAGTACTGTGTCAATCTTTGATGTCTGCCGAAGTGCTCTTCAGAGTACCTGCAATGAATGTGCCCAGTAATGACTCCTCAGTCCTCCTGCAACTCGTATGGAGTTACATGCATTGGTAACATATCTAAATATGAATGTATATTTATTTTTAATAAGACCCATTGCTCTTACTACTACTACTGGAACTGCCTGGGTATCTTTCTTCCACATTGCCCTTATTTCTGCCTGCAAATCCCCCCATGCGCACACACACACACAGGAAATCCAGGTATTCTATTTCCACTAATAAATAATTTCTAATACTTTCACACAACTTTCTTGTTTTGAAGTAATGTGAGACTCAAATAATCATTTAGTCTGTATGTAAGGCATTCAGTCTACTGGTTAAATGCAACCTTAGCAGCAAAGAAAACCTCCAACCGCTATCCAAACCACAACAACATAACAAAAAACAAAAAGCTGCCGTCCTCCTAAGAAAGCGTAGAAAAAAACTACCTTCAAGATGGTGCACAAGATATCCAAATATCTCCACTCTTGGCAAAGAAAAAAAAAACGCCACAATCCGCTGCCCAAACCGCAAGCATTATGAAAATATTCAGTGTAACTATGCCAAAGGACATCCGAAAAATTAGTAGCCACAGTTGTGGTTTAAAATTTAAAATTATTTATTAGTAAAATAATCATTTAGTAGTATGCACAATGATGAACACTCCTGCATCCATTAGTCGACAGAATGTGTGTAAAAAAATAAAAGTAAAGAAAAAACAAAAGACACACTCCAGTTTTATTCTTTAGCTTTGTGACTAGTACAGTGCGACATACTTTTAATTGAAGTTTTGCTGAATACCAGCCTGTCAATTCAAAATGATGACATGAGAGTTTAAGAGTTGTGCATCAGAAGATGAACGCCATAAAATGTATCTTACACAAAACATCCCTACCAACAGTCCCCATATTAAAACCTTTATAAATATAACACGGGAAAATACACACTCGGGGAAAAATATACACACGGAAGGTGCAGAGCACTACTCACTCACACAAACTCCATCTCAAGTAAGTGCGCCACTTTTGTGTTTTGGCGACAACCGCCAAGTGTTCAGTCACTGTGAAAAAAGGACTCCGACTCAGGAGTGGAGCAACCAACCTACCTTCTTCTTGTACCAACACCACCACCAGTCCAGTCCAGTCCTTCCACCACATGATGGTTTTGAATAGCCACAGCCATGAATCAGGAAGGATAGTCTTCTCCACTGTCTACCTGCAGTCTTCCATAATGATGCGGTCGCCAGTTATAAAGTTTAAGGAGGAGTTTGACGCTTGTCACGTTAGTCATCAATTATGCATCATTGTGTCATGTGACTGCCTGCCACAACAACTCCACTAACATTTCTTCCTAAAGGTCCGATTCTACGAACAATGCCGGCTTTAAAGAAAAAAAAAAAGTAAGTGGAAATAAAATAGAAAAAAGTGTCTTTTGCAGATAGCATTAAGAAAATCCAGGGGGGTGCAAGTGCACCCCCTTGCACCTGCCTGCGGGCGCCCTTGGTTGCAATGCAGCCAGAGACACAACGTCTGTACTAGGAAGCTTTCTGTTTTGTCTTTGGGGTGAACTAATCACTACTGTGGAAGTATGGAGGTATGCAATTGTTTTATGACTTCCAGAACCTATCATAGA
Source organism: Protopterus annectens (assembly GCF_019279795.1). NCBI lineage: Eukaryota > Metazoa > Chordata > Ceratodontiformes > Protopteridae > Protopterus > Protopterus annectens. The sequence goes on along the minus strand of NC_056738.1, from coordinate 93,715,330 downwards.
TCTGAGCAAAAGCCCCTGTATGTGTATTTTACAAGTAGGTGTTAAGTCCTGCCAACTTCCAGCAATGGGTGCTTGCATTGGAACCAAAAGTCAGATGACCAGAAGTGATGTCATTCTGCAAGCTATCTCAGCAGTAATATTTTAGATATTCTTTTGAGAAGTCTCTTAGTGAGACAGAGTATTCTGTATTCTGTCTTGGCCCTGACAACAAGAAGGACCATTCACTACATCATCTGCCTTGCTCTATTAAGTAATTGGGAATACTATAATTCTCTTAGATTCAGTCAGGAATATAGTCAAACTTGGTTTTTATATATATTTTTTAATTTGTCTGAGACTGTTCTTCAGTGTTATTTTAAGTATTTTCTGTGATTTTGAACTTTGATGTCAATGTGAATATATAAATATTTTCTTGTTTTTTATTATTTATTATTAAATATATTTAAACCTTTCATTGTGGCTGATCCTTGCAGAGATAGTTTTGAGAGTATTTTCATATTTATTTAGTGACACTGTGTGGGTCATTCCTGATAGCCTTGCTCTTGGTCAACCTGCCATTTGTATTAATATCATTTCACTCAGTATATTGGGTACCATTGTAAGGGCCTTAAGGTAGCTGGCAGGAGTATCTGGTGGCAGTCATAACTACCTTTATAGTCTGGGCAGAAGGGGGCATAGCTAATAAACCTGTGCCAGCCTTTTGTGTGTGTGTTTGTGTGTGTACATCAAATCTGAAACAGTGTGTGTGTGTCAGCTACTTGGGCAGGAACACGAAGCACTGGTTGGACTGAGAGGATGCTGGAGGTCTTGGCTTGGACACTCAGCTGAGATCTCAGCTCTATAGCTGTGCCAGTGGGGAATCTTATTTGGGATCTGGAGAAAGAGGGAGAAACCAGCCCAGGACTGACTGTGTTCCCCATATACCCTTAAGGGAAATTGCACTTGGTTGTGCTTGATGCAGAGAGCTGCATCTGGAGATACTGTATGTGTACCTGTTATCCTCCCAGTGAACATCCCCCACTGGTGCCAGTGGTGAAGATTGAGGCTCCTTGATTACTTGCCCAGAGGTGGTGTGTCATCACATCTTTGGTGGCAGTGGTGGGATATCCACATCACATATTTGTTTGGCAGTGGTGGGATCACCAAATCCCATATTGGTAGCAGTGCTGTGGATACTGAACTTCTGTAGGATGTAAGCAGTTGTCACTAAAGAAGATGTTTCTATTGTCAAGCAGCCACACAGTGAACAGTCAGCATTTCATATCACAATAGTTTTATTTGTTTACTTTCGTTAGCTTAGTTAGTCAAGGAGAGCAGGCAAGGATGTCAGCAGAGGATTATGGCAAGCTGACAATGAGCACGTTGTCTGAGATGTGCCAAAGGACTGGGGCATGCCAACCTGACTAAAGGGGAAAGGATTGCAGCCTTAATCACAGCTGCATCACAGACCAGCAATCAGGAAGACAACCAGACTGGCCTTGGGGATGTACAGCTCTGAGAAGACGGACAGTTCAACTTTTCCTCCAAGGACTTAAAAATCTGTCTGGAGTTAAAGAGACTTGAACTGGAGACCAAACATTTGGAACTAGAATCAGCCAAGAGACTGTGACATTTGGAGGCTGAAGAAAAAGAGAGACTGAGGCTTTTGGAAGCCAAAGAAAATGAGATGCAGAGGCAACACGGAAAGGAGATGCTGACTCTTCGCTAAGGTCATGGAGGTAACGGGGAAGGGAATAACTGGACCCCAGAACCAATAAAGGTCAGTAAATTTCTTCCACAATTTATGGAGGGTGATCATTTTCATAGTTTTATTCATATGTTTGATAGGGTATGTAAACAGCATAATGTTGACCAAGGGCTCTGGGTACGGTTCCCTACCCCCCTTACTACATGGTAAAGCTGTAACCGCTATTTCTAAATTGTCTGATACTGATTGCTTAAATTGTAATACAGTTAAAATTGTTTATTGGAATGCTTTAGATTAACACCTGAAGCTTATAGAAAAAAAGTTTCATGAGCATAGACACAAGGCAGATGAAAGTGCGTGTGACTTTATTGCTGTGTTAAGCACTTATTTTCATAGGTGGGTGAGTGGGTGTCAGGTCACCACTTTTGAAGGGCTGGCAGACCTTTGGTGAGGGAACAGGCCTTTAGCAATTTGCCTGAGGACATGAGAATCTGATTAGCATATAGGGAATGCAACATTGCAGATGAGTTGGGGGAAAAAGGAGACCTATACCTAGCAAGCAGGGCATCACTGCACAGGAAAGGGATACTCAGTGTTGCATCTGGGTATAAGGGAAGCCTTAGTGGGCAGCCTAAACTGCCCCAACACAGTCCGTCAGTAACACAGGAAGCCACCAGTTCAGGTACATGGCCAGGATCAGGGGTTAAATGTTTTAAATGTAACCAGTGGGGCCATGTGTCATATAGATGTCCACGGAGGCAAGGTGGGGAACAAAAGGCGAGGGAGCCAGCAAATGGGAATAACAGAATGCCTGTGGTAAGTTGTCTAGAGACATCAAGGGTATCAAACTACCAAAAGAGATTATATCCTATCTTAGTAGATGGGGAAACAGGCCACTGCTAAGAGAGACAAAGCATCTGACCTAACCGTTGTGAAGCCTGCAATGATTAAAGAAGAGCACTATTTGCTTGGGCAGTCTACTCCGGTCAGGGCTTTAGGAGGGACCCCATTCCAAATACCTTTGGCTTGAGTTCACCTTGACTGGGAGGGTGGAAAAGGAAGCAGGCTAGTAGGTGTGTCTGAGGATATCCCTGCATATGTCCTGATAGGGAATGATTTTGATAATGCAGTACCTTGTTTGCATGGAGTTGCATGCAGTCAGGCTTGGAGACAGGCATGTGGGTCTGGTAGAACTGGGGCGGGGACCCAGACAGACCACACACTTGAAGTCAGGACTGGTGAGGTGGCTACTTTAGGGAGGGAGCTACCTTGTAGCAGTGAGACTGAAGGTGAGTTACAGCTGCTAGTGGTACTGACATTCCCTTGGATAGAATGACTGCAAGGGCAGAGGTGAGTAATAGTACCCAGGCTGACAGTGAGACACTGCTGTCAGAGGATACCAGACTTCCTGTGGAAGGGGAACTGGGAAGCATAACAAAGAGAAAGCTCAGACAGGCTCAGCTCTCAGACCCTATATTACAAGGTTTGAGGCAGGTTGCTAGGGAGGCTCCTAATTTTCAAGGAAAGGGGGATTCCGTATACTGGAACAAAGGATTACTGTATAGAAAATAAACCACTGAGGGAGGGCTAGAGGGTGAGAGAATACAGCAGTTGGTATTGCCCAGAGCCTACCGTCTGGCACTTCTAGATGTAGCCCATGACATCCCCTTTGCAGGTAATATGGGCATAAAGCGTACCAAGAGATGTATTATGCAGATCTTTTACTGGCCTGGGGTTGCAAGGGATGTAACGAGTTACTGCAGGACCTGTGAGCAGGGCCAAAAGGTAGGCAAGGCAGGAGACAAGGTCAAAGTTCCTTTGATGCCTTTGCCTGTGATTGAGAAGCCATTTCAGAAGATAGCTATGAATATTATGGGGCCTCTGAGTACCCCGAGTTCCACAGGGAAGAAGCATATCCTAGTGGTAATAGATTATGCTACCATATATCCTGAGGTGGTAGCTCTGTCCTCCATTGAGGCAGAAAAGGTGGCAAATGCTTTGTTAGAGATTTTCAGCAGGGTAGGTTTCCCAACAGAAATACAGACTGACAGAGGTACCAATTTCATGTCAGACCTGCTGGCTTGTCTGTGGAAGCACTGTGGGGTGAAGCACCTAAAGACCACCCCTACCATCTCCAGATTAATGGTCTTGTGAAGAGGTTAAACTTTACACTAAAGACCATGCTACGGGCATTTGCAGACCAGTTTAAGAAAGAGTGGGGCAAATGTCTGCCGTATCCACTGTTTTCTTACAGAGAAGTACCCCAGGAATCCACAGGTTTCTCACCTTTTGAGCTGCTGTATGGGCATCAGTTGAGGGGACCTCTAGATCTGATTCTCAATGAGTGGGAGGGGAGTGTGAATCCCACAAGGAGTCTATTGTGGCTTATGTCCTAAATCTCAGGATGAGGTTCAGGGAACTCATGGGCTTGGCCTAGGAGAATCTGGCAGAAGCACAGCAGCAGAAAAAGGTCTGGTTTGACAGGATGCTCGAGACAGAGTATGCTGTAGCACAGCAGGTTATGGTTCTCATTCTTGTCAGACACAATAAGCTGCAGGCAGCTTGGGAGGGACTCTTCATGAGAGTGCTGTTAACTACATGGTAGAACTGCTAGGCAGGAGGCAGGGGCACAAATTGTAGCATGTTAACACCATGAAACCTTGCCATGATAGGGAGGTCATGGTGCTAAATATTTGCAATAGAAGGCAGGAGGAGTGTGAGGGGATCTATGTCAGCAGCAAACCAGCCAGCAGAATAACCAAGTTACTATGGTGGAGCCTAGGGTTGCAGGCATATGATATGGCAGTGCAGCACTGTACTGGGGTCAGCAATACCAATGCAGCTGGGATCTCAAGACAAGGTATGGGGTAATGTATTCCCAGATAGGCTCATTCCTCTCAAGCAATGTTTCTCAAGGGGTATTTGAAAAACTAGCTTAAGTCTTCGAAGGGGGAGGTGTGACGAAATGAGGTACTGTCAACACAGCTAGCTGGAATTTTGCAAATAATTATATATCATTTGTAAATATCAACGTGATTTATACAAGATGTTTGTGTTAGAAATGTATTAGAACTGTATGCCATGTGTATATCAAACATTTATACAGATGTTTGTGTTGAAAAAGTATTTGTAAAGTGCTTGTGTTTAAAATGCATCCACAGTGTGCCCTACTGCAGAGAACACAAATGTACATGCACTATTGTAACTGTTTAAATGCATATGTTTTAGCAGAGGAAACTGGAATGTTAACTTCAGTCCAGCAATCACTTTATAGGCTAGGCCATAAAGATGCTATCTCACAGGTTTCAATGAGGCCAGTGACTCAAAGTCTGTACTAGGAAGCTTTCTGTATTGTCTTTGGGATGACCTAATTACTACTCTGGAAGTGTGGAGGTATGCAATTGTTTTATAACTTCTGGCACTGACCACAGATATAAGCAAAAGCACTATTGTGTGTATTTTTACAGGTAGGTGCTCTGTCCTGCCAGCTTGCAGCAGTGGGGGGGGGGGGGTTGCATTGGAACTATAAGTCAGGTGACCGGAAGTTATGTCATTCTCCAAACTATCTCAGAAGTAATATTTTAGGTATTAATTTAAAAAGTCTCTTAGTGAGACAGAGTATTCTGTATTCTGTCTTGGCCCAGACAACAAGCAGGACCATTCACTACATCATCTGCCTTGCTCTATTAAGTAAGTGGGGAATACTATAATTCTCTTAGATTCAGTCAGGAATATAGTCAAACTTAGTTTAGATATTGTTTTTCTTTATTTGTCTGAGCCTGTCCTTCAATGTTATTTTAGGTATTTCCTGTGATTTTGAACTCTGATGTCACTGTGAATATATAGTTAATGTTTTCTTGTTCTTCTATTATTTATTATTAAATATATTTAAGCTTTTCATAGTGGCTGATTTTGTAGAGATATTTAAGTTTTGAGAGTACTTGCATATTTATTTGGTGACATTGTGTGGGCCACTCCTTAAAGCCTTGCTCTTGGTCAGACTACCAATTGTATTAATATTAATTTCACTCAGGATATTGGGTAGACTTGTAAGAGCCTTAAGGAAGCTGGCTGGAGTGTTTGGTGGCAGTCATAACTACCTGTATAGTCTGGGCAGAAGGGGGCATAGCTAGTAAACCTGTACCAGCCTTTCCCATGGGTGTGTGTGTGTGTGTATGTGTGTGTGTGTGTGTGTGTGTGTGTATATACAGCAAATCTCAAAGATTGTGTGTGTCAGCTACTTGCGCAGAAACACGAAGCACTGGTTGGACAGAGAATGTGCTAGAGATCTTCGCTTGAACACTCAGCTGAGAACTCGACTCTATATCTGTGCCAGTGGGAAGTCTTACTGGGGATCTGGAGAAAGAGGGAGAAACCAGCCCTTGACTGACTGTGTTCCCCATATCCGCTTAAGCAAAACAGTGCTTGATGCAGAAAACTGCATCTGAAGATACTGTGTGTGTACCTGTTATCCTCCCAGTGAAGATCCTGCATTGGTGCCAGTGGTGAGGATTGAGGCTACCTGATTACTTGTCCAGACGTGGTGGGTCATCACTGAGATGTTGCTGATGCATCCTTTTTTTCAAGTTGGGGAAATTTAGCAACTGCTTGATGCATATATTGCCATTAGTATTGTAAGAAAAGTGCAGAAGGATAATACAGTGGTTTCAAAGGAGATGGGAAAAAAAATCATTTCATGTTGCGCAACTTATAAACAAAGGTATAGCATCTATGTCCAAGGAAGTCATTGTTCCACTGTATTCGGCATTCATCAGACCTATCACTGAGTACAATACCCCTTTTGGTATGTACATAAGCAGGCATATCCAATAACTGGAGCGTCCACAGAGGTTCCTCACTAAAAGAATACAGGGCGTAAGTGATATGTCCTATGCAGACCACCTCAAGGCCCTATTCCTGTATTCTGTCTCCTACAGGCTTTTGAGGGGAGATCTACACCTGGCATACAGGGCATTGTCAGGCCCCATTCTCATGGACCTCTTGCATATCCACAAAACATACAGTACCAGAATTACCCATTCTAAAGACTTAAACCTTGCCTGTGATTATAAATAGGACCTGTTAGTGAGATAGGTATGTATCTCAGAGACTATCCCGTCAATGGAACAGGCTCCCCATCCATGTTAAGCAGAGTTCCTCCCTAATCCAATTCAAGTGAAACTTGGTCAATTGGATAGGAAGCCAGAAATTCATCCCGGGTTTGGCACCCATGTCTCTGATGCAAACAGGTGACCTGTAAATGGTTCATCTCCCAGGCCCATGCTTACACTTATCAAGGGTATCAGAACTTGTCAGAGATTTGGAATGCATGACTAGGCTTACAAAGGCCCTTCTGGTTGTTAGCCTAGTAACACCTATGAACCTATGGAAGTCTTGCATGAGCATAAGGAAGTGTGAGAGAAGGTTCAGAGGTTAGCTGATGCAGAATTGTCACAAGCTGACTGGATGAAATTCACCATAGTTATGTGGAGTGAATAATAATGCCTGTCTGCTAACCAGGTAGGCACACTTGACACACAATCCCCTTTCATTGACTACCTGGGAACAATGTCTGGTTAAGTGACTTCCTCAAGCTCACACAGTAAGTAAATGAGGGCTGAGGGAATCAAACCATCTATAATAGAAACTCCTGCTTGTGACCTTCACCTCTGCACCAAATATCAAGAGACATGAGCCAAGTGGAAAGCATTAGGGAAAATGATTTAAAGAAATAGTGAAAAACAAGAAGAAGATGTGTATCACAAGACTGATGAAATTCTGAATAGGAAGTATGTGGACAGCACATTACTGAAACAGTCACTAGGGGGCAAAACCTGAGAATATTCATGGGGCAAGCCATACCAAAAACAAAATACATTTTTACATTAGTCTAAAAAGGAGGGTACAGGTAACGGCCATTATAGAAGTATGAACAAGTGAAAAACAGCATGGGGAAATGTGAAAATGGTATGCTAAACTCTGAGTACTGTGAAATATGTTTTAGTATCCTTTAAAATAAAATGACACAATATGACAGTATTGCTTGTTTGAGAAAAGGGTGCAGTTTTTGTAAGACCACAAACCTTTGCTTGATAAGAGTTTTTGGAAAGGGGCTGAAAATGTAAAGTATAATTAAAAATAAAAGGTGGTAAACTATAGAACTTGCCTTTGAGTATTTGTTTGGGGCTCTGGGGGAGTGTAAGTAGAGGTCAGTATAACATTGTTTTATGACTGAAAAATAATGCAATTTAAAAGGGGAATGTAAAATATGCAAAATGTAAACAAAATTCTCATTGTAAGGAAGAGTACAAAGGAAACTATGTCAATTGTGTAGTGTTTTTCACAGTAGCAAGGTCCTCTGCTGTGGGAGTACCATTGTAGCACTGTACTTAGAGATGAACACTGGCTGGCTTGGTAGATAATTCTGTGTGATGTTTTCATCTGGAAGTAGGTTAACTAATTTATGAGTTCCAGTAATTAAAGTTCTCTGATGTTAGCACAATGCTGAGTTCTGGTGGGGTGGTTTGTTGCAAAGCAAGCTATTTTATTTTAATATTGGTATAATTTTGCAAGTAGACTGGATTGTATGTTAGCAAACATGTGGGCAGCATATAAATGTTATTGCAATGGGTTTATAACCTGAATCTGTCAGGTAAGGCTTAACTCTGTATAGGAGATCTAATTTCTGGTGTGTGTTTCTTGATGGTTTGTTGAATGTGTAAAATGCAGTTCAGATTTTCATCTATGTTGACTTCTGGGAAATTTAGTTGTGATATTAAGAACTCAGAAGGGAAACATTATGCAAATAATATGGAATCAAACATGCTTTATAAGAGGATTACTTAAAACTGTTGATGTGAAGGAAGATTAATATTGTTGAAGGAGCCTGAACACATGTATAGTTCATGTGCCTTTTTAGAAAATGTTAAGTGAATAAGAGGGGGGGTGAGAGGAGACAAGGATTTCACTAATTATGATACACTTGAAGGGAAAATTATATAATTTGGGGAAAATATTATGGAAGTTGGGTATGCAGCTACTGAATAAAGAACATAGTTAAAGGATTTGTGGAAGAAATAAATAAGGTAGAAGGATGTAGAGTGTTAAAGGAAGATCTAATTTATTTTTAAGAAATCGATGTTTCAACGTAGAGGGTGAACATAATGAGTTCATGAATGATAGAGAAAATTTACAGGAGCTTTTGCAGTTAAAAAAGAAAGAGAGTGAATGAGGTTATGCTAAAAAGGTCAAAAATAAAGTAAAAAGGTATAATGAAAATTGATACATGAATTTAAAAGTACCAGGATTGTATTAGTGGAAGGGAAAGGTATGTCTGTCCGAGAAGTGTAAGGAAAGAAGGGAGGCAATGAGGTTAGGAATACATGGGATGAGGTAAGAAATGTGTAGTGTATGGGTAACAGAGTAGTAAATGTGGTAACAAATTATTGGACTGCAGTAGTACAATCCTATACAGTGGAGATGAGACAAGGAGGTGGAGTGATGTGTGGAAAGTATTGGAAGTGAAGAAATGTTGAAAGCTATCAAGGAATTGGCTTGTGAGAAACATCCAACAGTGATATCTTTTTTGGACAATGACATATGTTACTAGAAGAAATGATGAAGGAAGAGTTTGATGATGCTTTTCAGGAGATAAGAAATAGAAGAAGTTTTAAGGAAGAATTTTTTTATTTTGTTGAAAAGAATGGTGATATAAAGATATCACACAAAAGAAGGGTTATAGAAAAATATTAAATAATTTAATGTTTATTTGTCAATTGTTGATTGTAAAGGTTGTAAAATGTAGTAAGTAAGGTGTCAGGGAAATTAGTAGAAGGGCTGATATGTGGAGTTAGCATAAAGTAAGTTTTGATTATATGTATGAAGGTATATTTAAAAGGTATTTATTGATCACAAATCAGAAGCAGGTTTTCAGTAATGTTAATCTTGATACATTGTGGGATAAATTAAAGAAGGAGGGGCATTGATTATATTCTTAGATGTATTAGGGATATGTTGTTAGTAAATGTATGTATTTGCAGTCACACAGAATTTAATAAAATGAAAGAACCCATGCTTGTCCATTGGGTACCCCTAATGAATGCTTCTTGGAAGGGGAATGGCTGGTGCTGTTCAATGAATAGGTGAGGAAATGGAAGTGAACTTAATGGCAGACGAGGAAGTTATAAAGCAAATAAAACATTTAACTGACAGTCTCATTCCAGGTAACTAACTTTTTGGATTCTTAATGGATATCAGTGCTAGACAAAAATGTAAAGGAGTATTCAGTTCCATCTACAATGATGGGAAAAAGTAC